>NC_052069.1:103700615-104000909 GCF_015852505.1 Tachyglossus aculeatus | reverse complement strand
TGTCAAGTTTATCCTCTGAGTGCTAGTAAAGAACTCTGAACCTGAAACCAGAACTGAGCAATACATTGAATTGGTATCTCTGCTTTATCTTCTGGTTAACCTGGGGCCTCTCTGGGCTCTTTTTATTAAAGATAATGATGAACCTCTCTTGAGTGGATCTGGTGATGTTTCCAAAGAATGTGCAGAAAAAATTCTTGAAACATGGGGAGAACTGCTGTCAAAATGGTAAGTTGGGTAACGCTACTTTATACTCCCCCCAGTGAAAAATGAGATTCTTAAGAGAACTAGAGCAAGCCTGCGAGCAAGAAGGTCCTAGAACCAAAACTAAAATCAGTCAGTACATCAATCAGTGGTATTTACTGGACACTTTCTGTGTGCCGAGTGCGGTACCAAGAGCATGAGAGAGAACAAATCTAGGCCCAGGATTCTCTGAGATCATCAGTAGCTTCAGAACCATCTATGAATCACCCATTGTGTGCGTCCTGCTGTTCTGGGCAGCTCTAGTTTATGCACCTTTAACAGTGGTTAAGTGTGAGGAGCAAATCCCCCACTTACCTTGGCTAGGAATTTCTGTTCAGTTGAAAGTAAAAGATACTGAGCCAGGTGACAAGATGAGGAGATGAGAAGATGCTTAAGAATAATGGTGAGAAGCAATACTTGGGTATGCGTGAACTCTCATTTAGTCTAAAACATGCCACTGTCAATGACACTGAACACCTACTGTGAGCAGAGCACTCCGTTTGGGCCCTGGAGAGTAAACAAGTGAGGTTAAATGATGTGAATCCAGTTGGTGAATGAGACGTAAACTGATGAATATTCTGGACTTCCATTCATTCAGTCGTATTTATTGAGCACTGTACTAAGCGCTTGGGAAGTACAAGTCGGCAACATATAGAGACGGTCCCTACCCAACGACGGGCTTACAGTCTATATTTAACGTTAGAAAATAAGCGTAAAAGGCACAAGTAGTTGACTAACACATAAATGCCGAGATAGCTGATGAGACGGCCTGAATGGGAAGGAGGGGGATTAATCCTGAATGCCTTCTGGAGGAGGTGATGTTTTAAAATGGCACTGAAAGAAGGGAGGGATAAGGTAGGGCATTCCACGCTGGAGGGAGAGAGTAGGGTATTCCACACAGGGGGCGTAGGAAAGAGCATTCCATGCAGGAAGGATAGGGTAGGGCATTCCACACAGGATAAAAGGGAGGGGCCGGGGGAGATTCCACACAGGGAGGATCGGAAAGGGCATTCCACACAGGGGGGATAGGGTAGAGCATTCCGCACAGGGCGAATAGGGAGGACATTCCACACAGGGAGGATAGGGTAGGACATTCCATCCAGGGGAAAGATAGGAGCAATTGGTTGGAGATGGGATAGTTGAGATTGAGGAATAGTTAAGAAGTAGTGTGGTTTATTGGAAAGAGCAAGGGCCTAGGAGTCAGGGAACGTGGATTCTAATCGCAGCTCCACCGCTGCCTGCTGTGTGACCTTGGGCCGGTCATTTTACTTCACCGTGCTTCAGTTTCCTCATCTGTAAAATGAGGATTCAGTTCTCCCTTTTACTTGGATTGTGAGCCTCATGTGTGAGAAGGATTGCCCCCCACTTGATTATCTTGTGTCTACCCCAGCTTTTAATACAATGTTTGTCACATAGTGATAACCATACAGTGCATGGTACATAGGAAGCACTTAGAAAATACCATTAAGGACAAATAAAAAGTGAAGAATGATGTAGTGTGGCATTTTGGAAAGCTGTTATGTAGAGCTGTATGTAAAAGACCGAAGAAAGGTGAAGTTAGAGGCCGGGCTATCAATAAGAAGTAGTCTGTACTTGTACAACTTGTACTTCCCAAGCGCAACTTGTACTTCCCAAGCGCTTAGTACAGTGCTCTGCACACAGTAAGCGCTCAATAAATACGATTGATTGATTGATTGGTTGAAGTAGTTCAACCAGGGTGGCGGTTGAGTGGGTGGGAAGGAGGGAGCCGATCTGGGAAATCACTTACCAAAGGTGACGTAGCAGGAGTTAGAGACTGACTGTGATAGGTCAATCACAGATAGATCAAGATGTGATAGATCAAGTCGGTGGTTTTTATTGAAGGCTTACTGTTTGCGGAGCACTGTACTAAGTGCTTGAAAGAGTACAATACAACAGAGTTGGTAGGCACGATCCCTGCCCACATAGAGCTTACAGTCTGCAAGGGGAAATATATTAAAGGAAAGAACAGGTAGGTGAAATGGCAGAGTTTAAGGATCTTTATAAAATAGTGTGTTGGAGAGTGGGGTGAATCTCCAAGTACTTGAGGGTTGCAGAGCCAAGTGTATATAGGTGACTCAGAAAGGAGGGCCAATAGGGGAAATGAGGGCTCAGGGAAGGCCTCTCGGAGGAGATGTGATTTTAGTTGGGCTTTGAAGAGGGGAAGAGTGGTGGTCTGTTAGATATAAAGGTGGGGGGGGGTTTCCAGCCCAGGGGAAGGACACGGGCAAGGGGTTGGCAGCCAGAAAGACAAGATCGAGGTACAGCGAGTAGGTTGGTGTTTAGAGGGGCAAAGTGGGCAGCTTGGGTTGTAGTAGGAATCAGGGAGGTAAGGTAAGAGGGAGCAAGATGTTTGAATGCTTTAAAGCTGATGATAAGGAGTTCCTATTTGACTCAGAGATGGTTGGGTATCCAATGGAGGTTTTTGAGGAATGGGGAGATACAGGCCGATTTTTTTATTTTCAGGAAAAGGATCTGGGCAGCAATGGAAAGTGTGAACTGGAGAGGGGAGAGACAAGAAGCAGGGAGGTTAGCAAGGAGGCTGATGAAATAGTCAAGGCAGGATACAAGTCCTTGGATTAGCATGGTAGCAGTTTGGATGAAGAGGAGGTGGATTCTAGAGATGTGCGCATGGATAAGAGTAGATCACCAGCTTTGGTATTAGACAGTTTGATGACATTTTAACATGGCTTCCCTCTTCCCCATCTTGGATCCCAGCATTTTTTAAAAATGGCATTCAGTAAGCACCTACTATGTGCCAGCCTCTGTACTAAGTCCTGGAGTAGATGCAAGCTAATCAAGTTGGATGCAGTCCCTGTCGTACATGCGACTCAGAGTCTTAATTCCCATTTTACAGATGAGGGAACTGAGGCACAGAGAAGTTAAGTGACTTGCCCAGGGTCACTTAGCAGACAAGTGGCAGTGCCAGAATTAGAACACAGGTCCTTCGGACGCCAAGGCCCGAGCTCTATCCACTAGGCCACTCTGCTTCTCAGATTGATGGCTTGACAGCTTTGGTTTTCCCACAACCAGTTTGAATAGATGAACTGTGTAAAGCCTATCTGCGGGGGATGCTTTGTAAATTTTTAGTTGTTCTTAGACCAAGTCAACCGATCAAGCAATCAATTGTATTTATTGAGTGCTTACTGTTGGGAGAGCACAGTGTCACACAAGTGTAGACAGGTTCCCTGAGCTTACAGTCTAGAGGGGGAGACAGACGTTAATATAAGTACATTACACATATATACATAAGTACTGTAGGTCTGAGGGAGAGGGTGAATAAAGGATGCAAATCTAAGTGCTAGAACGATGCAGAAAGGAGTGGAAGAAGAGGAAATGGGGCCCTAAATTGGGGGAAGGCCTCTCGGAGGAGACGTTTCTTCAATAAGGCTTCGAAGGTGGGGAGCGTTATTGTCAGTTGAACATGATCTTTGTTTTAAAATCATTTTGGCAAGTCTGTGGTGCTTAGAAACTACTGTTGGCAGTAAGTTTGCCTTTGGGAGAGGCCTTTTGATCCTAGACTTCAGGGATTAAAAACCTTGGGTTCTTGGCAGAGTGGTGGACTAGAATCAGAGGTACTGTTCAGGTGGTTGATGAAGCTGGCATTTATTCAGTATCAACTATGTGCTAAGCACTGGGGTAGATGCAAGATTGTGAAGTCAGGCACAATCCCTGGCCCACACGAGGCTCACAGTCTATTTCATCCCATCTGTAACATCTTCCCTGGCTAAACGCTGTATGGTAGAATTAAAACCATCAGGTGAGGTGTGAGCTCCCTAAAATCACCCTTGCTCCTCAAGATACTCAAATACTGTTGATTGAACAGGAGAAAAACTTTAATAGGAATTGCATCCTGTGGACGAAATTCATGATTTCGGACTTCTGCATATTGGTAATTCTCCAGACCAAACTGAGGTATCCTCTGGGCCACTCTGAGACGTGGGCCCGCTGGATGCAAGTGTTGTTTCCAGTGTACCTCAAAGAGATGTGATAGAGTCCACAAGAATTTAGTCCAGCTGCCCTGCACTGGTCATAGCAAGTAAGGGAGCAGTGTCCTACATAATACAAAGCTTGACCAGGCTGATTTTAAATGCCCTGAAGTGATTTTTTTTTTTTTCCAGTTTGGCTGATGGTATTGCCATCATCAGGAGTGCCCCCAGTGTATGCAGGATTTACTAATGGGTGTGGAAAATGTCCTAAAAGAGAGGGCCTTCGCACAAAGAGCTCCAAATTTAGGGGGAAGACAAGCGTGCGGGTAATTGAATATTAAACATTTAAGCAAGTGTTGCTCAGTTGCTCACCCAACTCCCCCGTCTCCTTCCTAGTCCAGGAAATAGAAAAATCTCCCATTTTAAAATGAATAAAAGCTGCCCACCCACCCGCCAACCTAACCCCCGACCTTCCGCTCCTATATAGGACAGGGCTTCTACCATGGTTGGCACATATGCATTTGATGATGGGTGGGATGGGGCAGGGGAAATCCAAAGCTACAGATGCTCTGCTCATCCTGACCCTTGGAGGCTGGGGATTTGAGGCCACTCTCCCCCTTAGTTGATATTTGAAGACTTTCTGTTGGGTTTTTGTAGTTTGGGTCACAGATAAATGTTATGCTTAGACAATCCATAATGTTTTTCCATGCCCCTTTTCGCCTAGTTCTAACTTTGGTCTCTTTTGTGGTCCTTTTTTTATGTCAGTCTACTTATATGTGTCGGCCAATTGAATTGAACAGAAACTATGGAATTTGCTTGAAAAATGTTTCCCATGCATCCTCTTTCATTCACGGGGTCCTGAATAATATTGGCATGAGGTTTTCGAAAGGGCTCTGTAAGAAACAAAGCTACAGGAAGTGATTTGTTGTACTCGGAAATGGTCCTCTGTTCCTATTTTGGATTCTCTGCTCGAAATGATCCTTTCTCATGAACCATTCTTTATTTTCAGGCATCTGAATTTGAGCGTGAGACCAAAGCAGTTGTCGCCGTTAGTGAGGAGTGGAGTTCCCGAGGCCCTGCGAGGGGAAGTCTGGCAGCTACTAGCAGGATGCCACAACAATGACCACCTGGTCGAAAAGTACCGCGTCCTTATCACAAAGGTTAGCTTTTCATTGCTTCATTGGTGGTCTGTTGATCATGAAACCATTGGTGCAGTAACTCCAATGGAAGATGGGAAATCGAATGAACTAGAAGAAAATTAGAGAGACATGTGACATGTGGAACGTAAAGTAGAACTTATCTGTTTGGGATGGGTTTTTTTTCCCCTATTACAGTCTCAGAAATGAATACTCCATTGGTAGCGCGTTTCCCAGTTAATTTTGGCATTTTTTATTGGTTTTTGGATTGTGATTCGTCTGTTCCTGTTAGGGACCAAGTCGGTGTATTTCTTTGACGATGGTTATGGCGCACATCTGAGGTTCCGGTCTTGTGGGCAGATGAATTCTTAAACACGAAGTACAAGAAAATGTGTGAATTTGTATTTTCTGGTCTCTCGAGATATTTTTAAGCTCTTTTCTCCTTGAGGCACTTGAATCCTACTAGGGATGGTGTTGCTATGGGAATGGGAATTTTTACTTGTCATTAAACTTTCTGCTGTTACATTGCTTTAGCATTGTCTGTTCATCTTCTCAGATATTCAGTCCAGAGCCTGTAAATGAGCACTCTGGCAGAGAATACCTGAAAAAGATTTCTTCATTGAAATAATTTACCCTCAAATCCAACATTAACCGTAGGAAATTTGCTAATATTGGGCAAACAAATTTGATGAATGCCTGTGTCATGCTCTCTGGTTTCAGTTATCAAGCATATTTGAAAGAGCCCAGGCCTGGGGGTCAGAAAGACCTGGATTCTAATCCTGCTTCAGTGACTTGCCTGCTCTGTGACCTTGGGCAAGTCACTTGACCTCTCCGTGCCTGACTTTCCTTGTCTGGAAAACGGGGAATAATCTCTTGTTCTTCTTTCCCCTTGACTGTGAAACCTCTTGGGGGAGAAGGGACTGTGTCCAACTGGATTATCTTGTGTCTCTCCCCGCCCTCAGCCCAGAGAAAGTGCTGAAGTACTACAAATTTCCTCTAGGAATTGTGTTACCAGTTATATTTACTTTGCAACTTTCTAGATGTTGCTTGTTAGTGATTATGAATGGATGAGGGGAGAAAAATACTAAAGCAACCAGTTCTTCTATGGAGTGCTACTGTCTTGTTTGAGGGTTCATAGTGCAGTGGTTTCCCTTTCTGGTCTTGATTTTTGACTTTTGGTCAAGTGACCGCACCTGGCTACCTTCTCTCCTCTACCTAAACAATTTCCGAGGTGTCTAGTAGCCCTTCCTTACCCTTCCAACCTTCTGGCCAACTATCTAGCCACTATGGTGCCTCTTGAAAGGTGTTCTGCACGGTAGTGGATTCACGAGTTCCAGGTTTCATCCTTTGGGACTGGCTGTGCTTTCCTCGACGGTTTTCCTTTCTCCTGTGGAATCTGTAGTTATGGTTAAAAAAAAGTCTGTGACTTAGAGCAGCAGTGTGTTGGATTACTCGTAACTACCAGAAGGAAGCATTTCCCTGGTTTCAAAAAAAAAAAAATGGAAACTTCTGTTTTTCCAATGCCTTCACTTCCTGGAATCCCTCCTAATTGGACTCTTCTGCAGGTTGGGAGAGGTAAAGGAGAAAGAATTAATAGAGTGTTTGAAATGGGAGGTGTATTCCAAGATCCAAGGGATTAATCCTGAGGGAGGAAACTACCCATTTCTGAGCTTGAATCCAGAGGCCTCCAAAATCCAAAGGCAGAATCTCCTATCGGTTGAGCAGGAAGAAGTGTGTGAGCTGAGTAATGTGGAAACATTTAAATATGGTTCTCTGTCAGCCCCCAGCTAGGAACAAGGAAAGCAGTTCACTAAAGGGAGTGAAAGTGCTCACAAGTTAAAATGGAAAACATGAAGATTCCTTGCCTTTTCACTTATTCTGGTTCAGATGTAGCATCTCCTCTGAAGTAAGGGAGGGGAAGACATTCATTGGAGAAACAGGTGGCCTAGAGGAAAGGGCCCAGGTGTCAGAGGCCCTGGGTTCTAATATGGGCTCCTCCACTTGTCTGCTGTGTGGCCTTGGACAAATCCCTTTACTGCTCTGTGCCTTTGTTACTTCATCTAAATGGGGATTAAGACTGTGAGCCCTATGTGAGACTGGCGCGGTGTCCAACCCAGTTCTTTTGTACCTGTCCCAGTGCTTAGTACTGTGTCCTGATTGTCTGAAAATTAAATCTAGAACCACTAAAAATGGAAGCAGTCAGCAAGTACTTGTGTCCATAAACTGCATGGAATGCTAGGAATTTCTAACTAGATTACTGATCGCTTCTACCCACAAACCCTAAGGAAATCACCCACGGTCCATACTGGTGGAAGTATTACCTTTTTAGGGTTATAATTAGTTCCGATTTGCTTTTGAAATGGCAGGTATGTCTCATTCTCCTTGAGAAACGTTGCGTCAACCTCTTCTATACAGCTGCGATCTATCTTGCTGCCGACCCCTCGCCTGCTTCCCGCCCCTGGCCTGGAATGCCCTTCCTCTTCATATCCGACAGACTTCTCACCACTTTCAGAACCGTATTAAAAAGCACATCTCCTCCCAGAGGCCTTCCCCCAGCTAAGCCCTCATTTCCTCTTCTCCCACTCCCTCTGCATCGCCCTTGCATTTGGATGTGTGTCCTTTCTTTACCCCACCCTAAGCCCCACAGCACTTAGGTATATATCTGTAATTTACATATTTATATTCATGTCGGTCTCTTCCTCTAGATGGTAAGCTCCTGGTGGACAGGGAACGTCTGACAACTCTGTAGTGTCCCAACAGCTGAGTTCAGTGCTGTGCACAAAGTCAGCACTCAATAATTTGATTAATTGAGGGCCTTAAATCCCAATTGTAAGATTACGAATTCATCTCTGGAATCATTTTACGTGACTAGCCTCAGTTGGACATGATGCTAAGACAAATCTCATCTCTCGTAATTTCCTGCCGTTTCCGCGGGCTTGTCCTGCACGTGCACAATGGGTCCTAATGTCATATACCACATACCGGCACCCATCTACTCGATGGTGAACGACGGGTCCCACATTGGAAAACAAACCTTAGCTTGCACTGCCCATTGTGCTCCATCCCTCCCTGCCTACGTGCTCATCACACTCCCTGCCCCAGCAGAAACGGGGTTGGCAGGGATGGGCAGCTGCTAGTGGTGTCACGTAAGCCACCGTCACTCTCACTGGTTCTGCCCAGGTTCTTGTCCTCCAGCTCAGGACCAGGGCTCCGTCACGAGGCGCAGCGTGGTTTAGTGGTTAGAGCACGGGCCTGGGCATCAGAAGGACCTGGCTCCACCACGCAAGTACCGCGTGAGAAGCAGTGTGGCGAGCTGGATGGAGCAAGGGAGCCTAAAGGTCATGGGTTCTAATCCTGGCCTCACCACTTGTCTGCTGTGTGACCTGGGGCAAGTCACTTCATTTCTCTGTGCCTCAGTTCCGTCAAATGGGGATCGAGTTGTGAGCCCCACATGGGACAGGGACTGTGTCTAACCCGATTTGCTTGTCTCCACCCCAGCACTTAGGACAGTGCTGGGCACATAATAAGCGCTTAACAAATACCCTAATTATTATTATTATTATTATTATTATTACTGCAGCGGCTGGTATGGTGCCTGGCACATAGTAAACATTTAAGTACCATTAAAAAAAAAAGGGGGATAGTTCCCTACAGGTGACTGTCATCAGAGACTCCATCCATGTCATGCAAATGTCTGCTGCTGATGACCTTCTCTGGGATGCAGAGTCGCCTCTTGGAAAAAGCACTAGCCCGAGAGTCAGAGGATCTGGGTTCCATTATGGCCTAGTGGACAGAGCGAGGGCCTGGGAATCAGAAGGTCATGGGTTCTAATCCTGGCTCCACCACTTGTCTGCTGTGTGACCTTGGGCAAGTCACTTCTCTGGGTCTCAGTTACCTCATCTGTAAAATGGGGATTGAGCCTGTGAGCCCCACTTGGGCCAGGGACTATGTTCGACTCGATTTGCTTGTGCCCACCCATCACTTAGTACCGTGTCTGGCAGGTAGTAAGCACTTAACAGATACTATTGTCATTGTTATTATTGATAATCCTGGCTCTGCCCCTTGCCTGTTGTGTGACCTTGGGCAAGTCACTTAAATTCTCTGGGTGTCGGGTTCCTCACCTGGAAAATGGGGATTCAGTGCCTGTTCTCCCTCCGAGTTCGGCTGTGAACCCCGAGTAGGACAGGGACTCTGTCGACCTGATTAACTTGTATCCACCCCAGCGCTTCGAACCGTGCTGGACACATACCATAGGATGCGCTTAGAGGGAAATCGGTTGAAGCCATCTGTTCCTTTCTTTAAATTGAGTAGTCGCTTAAGTCTTTAGAAAGCGTTCCTGTTGCAGTATTCAATTTTTAAAGGAAAGTTTGTTGATTTAAAAGGTTTTTTTGGTGGCAGTTACAGTTGGAGGGCCACAGAAGCAATGCGACCTAGTGGAAAAGATGCTGGCCTGGGGCCCAGAGGACCTGGCTTCTAATCCTGGCTCGGACACTTGCCTTCCTTGTGCCCCTTCAAAGCCCTACTGAGAGCTCACCTCCTCCAGGAGGCCTTCCCAGACTGAGCCCCCTCCTTCCCCTTCCCCTCCCCACAGCACCTGTATATATGTTCGTGCAGATTTATGACTCTATTTTACTTGTACATATTTACTATTCGATTTTATTTTGTTAATATGTTTTGTTTTGTTGTCTGTCTCCCCCTTCTAGACTGTGAGCCCGTTGTTGGGTAGGGACCGTCTCTATATGTTGCCAACTTGTACTTCCCAAGCGCTTAGTACAGTGCTCTGCACACAGTAAGCGCTCAAGAAATACGATTGAATGAATGAATGAATGCCCCTGAGCGCAAGTCATTTACCTTCTCTAGGCCTCAGTTTCCTTATCTGTATAATGGGGATTCAGTACCTGATCAGGGGTGGTATCCAACTGGATTATCTTGTGTCTACCCCAGCTCTTGGAATAATGCTTACCGTGTAGTTAAGTGCCTAACAGATATGACCATTATTATCATTATTATTATTCATAATAATAAAAACAGCCATTATTTTTCGGTGGCATTTCAATTCTCCTGACTTTCTTAATTTCAGAAGTTGTGCAGGGTTCTTTAACATGGACTGTTCTTAATGTGAATTTCCCCAGACCGAGCGGGAAGGTGGGTACATTATTATCATGTGCAGATGAAGAATTGAAGTCGGAACACACAAAACACATGTTGTCATTGGAAGACCTGATTGCTGGCTTTCTCAAAGCAGAGTGGGCAGGAAGCAGAATTTCGGGGAATGACGTGAGGTTTTGAAAAATTTGGCTCAACTCTGCCTACCTGTTTAGGGTAACTGCAAGTGGTCATAACTAATGTCATTGCCAGTGCATCCATAATGCAAACCAAGTTTCGGTTCTGGTCTGGAATGGTGCCGATGCCATACGTGACTAATTTACGCCACGTCGAATGGCTAATTTTCAAGCTAGAGTAGAAGAGGAGGCCTCGACACCCTGGTTTTGCTTGCCGTAAATGTGCAACTTCTCATCAAGGTGCGTCTGTCATTCAGCAGTTGTATTTACTGAGCACATATTATGTATGGGGCACTGAACTAAGCACTTGGGAGAGTACCGTGGAACCTAGTAGGCTTGGTTCCTGCCCTGCAGTGTAATGGGGAAGATGAGCACTAGAATAAATTCCAAATGGAAAGAGGTGATGGAGTATAAAGATATGAATTTAGGTGCTTTGGGGGATGGGGGTCGGGTCATTCAATCGTACTTATTAAGCACTCACTGTGTTCAAAGCGCTGTACTTGGGAAAATACAGTACAACAATAAACAGTGACATTCCCTGCCCTCAACGGGCCCACAGTCTAGTGCTTAGGGAGTGTGGATGCTCTGAAGTGGCAGTTGAAGAGACATAAAATGAGGAGTTGAGTCAGGGGTCATGGGTTCAAATCCCGACTCCGCCACTTGTCAGCTGTGTGACTTTGGGCAAATCACTTACCTTCTCTGTGCCTGTTACCTCAAATGTAAAATGGGGATTAAGACTGTGAGCCCCCCGTGGGACAACCTGATCTCCTTGTAACCTCCCCAGCGCTTAGAACAGTGCTATGCACATAGTAAGCGCTTAGTAAACACCTTCATTATTATTAATCGTGCAAGGTTTCCAGGAGGAGATAATCTCTCAAAGGTCACCAAGGATCTCCTTTTGGCCAAATCTAACGGCCTCTTCTTAATCCTAATCCTTCTCGACCTCTTAGCTGCCTTCCACACTAAGAACCACCCCCCTCTCCTGGAAATGGCATCTAACCTTGTCTTCCCTGACGCTGTCTTCTCTTGGTTCTCTTCCTATCTCTCTGGTCGCTCGTTCTCCGTCTCTTTCACACCCCTTAACTGTGGGAGTCCCTCAAGGCTCAAGTCTCCACCTGCACCCCCTCCCGTGGAGAACTCATTCATTCACATGTCTTCAACTTCCATCTCTATACAGGGCACCAGCTGCTAAATGTAAACTACCATCTCTATACGGATGGCTCTCAAATCGGCTTCCTGATCCTTCTCCGCAGTCCAGTATTTCTTCCTACTTTCAGCCATATCCACGTCACATATCCAAAACAGAACTCCTCAGCTTCCCACCCAAACCCTCTCCTCTCTGAGTCTTTCCCATCACTTAGCACCACTATCCCCATCTCACAAGCCCCTAACCATAATATTATCTTTGACTCACCTCCCTCATTCAACCCACATATTCAGTCTATCACCAAATCCTGTCAGTTCAACCATACGACATCACTAAAATCCACCCGGTTTATCCAAACTACCACGTTGATCCAAGCGCTTATTCTTTCCCACCTGGATTACTGCATCAGCTTCCTTGCAGACCTCCCAGCTTTCTGTGTCTCCCCACTCCAGACCAAACTTCACACTGCTGCCTGGATCACTTTTCTAAAAACCGTTAAATCCATTTTTTTCCCCACTCCTTAACCTCCAGTGGTTGCCGATCCACCTCCTCATCAAACACTCAATCACCCTGCCCCCTCCCACCTTACCTCGCTGATTTCCTACTATATCCTAGCATGTTCATTTTGCTCCTCTGACGCCAACCTACTCACTATCTGTATCTCGTCTATCTCGCCGCCAACTCCTTACCCTTATCCTGTCTCTGGCCTGGAACTCCTTTCCCATCCTTGTCCTACAAGACCATCACTCTTCCCTCCTTCAAAGCCTTATTAAAATCACATCTCCTCCAAGAGGTCTGTCCCGACTGCCCGCATTTCCCCTATTCCGTCATCCCCGTGCAGCCTTTATTCACCCCGTCCTTTGTCCCTTAGCACTTAAGTACATATCCATGATTTGTTTTAACGTCTGTCTCCCCTCTAGATCGCGAGGTCCTTCTGGGCGGGGAGTGCGTCTACCAACTCTGTTATCTTGTACCCTTCCAAGCGCTTAGTACAGTGCTCTGCATTTGGTAAGCATGCAATAAAAATGATGGACTGATTGAGATTTCAGAAAGGTTTCCAAGATGGGGAGAGGAGTCAAGGTAGCTAGCAGCGGCCTTTGGAAGTGAGAATGAGCTTTAAGGGGACGGTTTCCGAAGTATTTTGTGGTTCAAGTCCTACTGTAACCTTAAAGGAGTTTACTGTTGGCATTGATCAAAATGGGCAAGGTTTTTCTTTTGAAGCATGGTGTAGTGAGTAGAGCACCGGCCTGCGAGTCAGAAGGTCATGGGTTCTAATTCCGCTCTGCCACCTGTCTACCATGTGGCCTCGGGCAAGTCGCTTCTGTGTGCCTCGGTTACGTCATCTGTAAAATGGGGATTAAGACTGTGAGCCCCACATGGGACAGGGACTGTGTCCAACCCGATTTGCTTGTATCCATCCCTGTACTTAGTCCAGAACCCGGCACATAGTAAGCGCTTAACAAATAGCATAATTATTGTTACCATTCATATCAGGTCATTCTTACTTTGACCCGATCTCTCGGTACCGGTGAATAGGCTACCACCCTACAGTTCCCCTGTGAGAAAAATTGTGCTAAATGTCTCGCCTCCTGCCCTGAGCTTCTGGTGCTGCCTAATTGTGGTGGCTTCACTGCTCTGCAGCGTTATAAAATCCTTATCAGTTTCGAATCCCGTATTGCCTTTTTGCCCCTGGGAAACCGCAGTGAGGGAACAGGAATTTCCTGCCGCTATTCCCCCGCGGGCAGCGTGTCCGCGGCCCGGTTCGTGTGAGCATTTTCATGCTCCGGGCCCCTCCCCCCCGGCACCAGCACTGTACAAACTGCTTTTCTTCCGGCACATGTGGCGACTAGGAGGGGTGGAGGGGTGTTTCCAGGGCCATTTGCCGGCGCTTCATCCAGGCGGGCCCGGACCTGCAAGCCCCAGTCCCGCGAGAGGGAGCCTGGCTGTGTTCCGTCCCACTGTTCGGGCAGGGAAACCGAGGCCACCTCTCTCGTGGTGGTGCATGAGAATGAAGCGAAGATGCCAGGGTGTATGCGCGCCTGCTTCCTCTCCCCTCCCCCTCTTTCCTCTTTTTCCTAAGCCCCCTCCTCTCCCCGCTCCCCCCGTCTCCTCCTCCCTCTCCCCCCTCCCCTCCCCCTGTCTCTCAGTTCTGCAGTCAGCAGCCGGGCTGAAGCGCATTCCAGCTTTGCAGGGCTTGCCGCCGAGGATGCGTGGTGGCTTTTGTTTGGACCGAAACATGCGGAATTTCAGGTAACCCCCTGGAACCCCACCAGCCAGAGAGGTCCTTCTGCCGGGGTTGGCGGGGGGGGGGGGGATGCCGAGCAAGGAGAGAAAGCCCTGTGCGGCAGCTCAGAAAACGTCAACCGAACTCGGCAATTGTCTTCATGTTAATGACAGTGGATTTGAAAATCTCCCGTTAGGCTTCATGGAAATAATAAGATGAGTTCATTTCCTTCTCTTCCGAAATGGATGGGTTGCTAGCTAATGGAGGGCGATCGATTTTTCTGCGGGGCCGTTTATTTCACCCCCGTCGAAACGTTTTGGGTCTGGTTGAGCTTAAAGCCAAGCTGCCCGCTTCCACTCCTGCCGCTGCCCTGTGTCCACGGCGGCGTGAGGTGCCCGAAGGAGAGAGAGGGGGTGTGATTTTGGGCCGGCGGTACTCGTCGGAGAGCCGGCGGCGGCCTCGGACCGGCGTGTTCCGGGATGAGGGCGCCGGCCGCTAAATGTAAAACGTTGTCTCCCTTTCTCCTCTCAGCCGTTCCGAAGCGATTCGCCGCGACTCTTGCTGAAGCTTCTAGCTCTGTCTCCCCTTCTCCCGTCCCTCTTTCCCTCCCACCCTCCCACCCCCGGCCCGCTCCCCCCCCCCGACCGGACTCGAAGCAAGTGGCCCAGATGTTCAGCCAGCCGCTGGCATTATGTGTACAGTGAAGTCGCCACTATGGCCGCCCGTGGGACTGGCCACGGAGCGGCTGCCGGCTCCCAGCGCGACGGGGAGGAGGATGTAGAGCGGTCGGATTTAAAGGGGAATCGCGCTGCAGGCGATGCCCAGGGGCCCCGACGGCCGGCGCCCGGGGCCAGAGTGCCGCTGACACCGCTCCGCACGCAGCCGGCCGGCATGACGGGAGCCGCCGTTGCGGGCCGCCCGCGGGGGCGAGGCGGGAGCGCGGAGTGAAGGGAGCAGCCCCCCGGCCCGGCCCTCACGATGAACTCCTCGGCGGACGGCAACCAGAGCAGCCGGCCCTTCTGCCTCCTGGCCGTCAACTACCTGGAGACCCTGGACTTCTGCCTGTTGGAGGTGATGATCATCGTCTTCCTGACGGTGCTGATCATTTCGGGCAACATCGTTGTCATTTTCGTCTTTCACTGCGCCCCCCTGCTGAACCACCACACCACTAGCTACTTCATCCAGACGATGGCGTACGCCGACCTCTTGGTGGGGGTGAGCTGCCTGGTCCCCTCGCTGTCCTTACTCCACTACCCTCTCCCGCTGGAGGAATACTTGACCTGCCAGATCTTCGGCTACGTGGTGTCCGTCCTGAAGAGCGTCTCCATGGCCTCCTTGGCCTGCATCAGCGTGGACAGGTACATCGCCATCACCAAGCCCCTGACCTACAACACGCTGGTCACCCCGTGGCGGCTGCGCGTCTGCATCCTGGCCATCTGGCTGTACTCCTCGACGGTCTTCCTGCCTTCCTTCTTCCGCTGGGGCAAACCGGGCTACCACGGCGACGTGTTCGAGTGGTGCGCCAGCTCCTGGCTGACCGATCCCTACTTCACCCTGTTCATCGTGCTGCTGCTCTACGCCCCCGCGGCCCTGGTCGTGTGCTTCACCTACTTCAACATCTTCCGCATCTGCCAGCAGCACACCAAAGAGATCAACGAGAGGCGGGCGCGCTTCAGCGGCCCGAGCGGGGAAGCCGGCGAGGCGCAGGCCTGCCCGGACAAGCGCTACGCCATGGTCCTGTTCCGCATCACCAGCGTCTTCTACATCCTCTGGCTGCCCTACATCGTCTACTTTCTGCTGGAGAGCTCGGCCTTCTACCGCAACCGCACGGCCTCCTTCCTGACCACCTGGCTGGCCATCAGCAACAGCTTCTGCAACTGTGTCATCTACAGCCTGTCCAACAGCGTCTTTCAGAAGGGGCTCAAGCGCCTCTCGGGGGCCGTGTGTGCCTCCTGTGCCGGGCGGAGGGCGGCCGCGGACTCTTGTACCCCCAGGAGCAAAGGCCCCCCCAATGGGTGCCACGTTTGAACCAGCTCACTGTGTGTGCGCGTGCGTGGGCGCGCGCGTGCGTGCGCGTGCGTTCGTTCGTGCGGGGGTGGCCTTGGGTGGGCATTTGTGTTTCTGTCGGGGTGTTTTCTGATTTTTGTATCTCTAGTCCGTGGGGAGATTTGGGATGAGACCATGTAAATAGACTCAATAAATGAAAATGTCAAACACACACACACAGACACCCACCCCCACACAGACACCCACGCACCCACACCCCACCTCCCAGGTTCGCAAAAAAGAGACCTTCCTCAGCAGGGCCACTGGACCAGAAGAACTGAGAGCCGTGAACATAAACTGCCGTGCTCGTTTTTTAAATGTCACGGCAGTGACTCCAGCTCTCTCGGTCTTAATGAATAAAGCTGTCCCCCCCACCCCAACACCTCTCTCCAGCTGGCATGACTGAATTCGGGCATAGGGGAATTTCAGCAACAACAGAAAAATTCATATTTTGTGGCTTTACTGGATCCTGTCCAGCTCTGTGTGCTTCATCCGTAAATGGTTTTAACAGGGAATATTATTATGCCGTGGTGAATTACAGGGATTTTTTGTGTATGCCAAAGTTTAACTGCACTGCGAGTTTCAACCCTGTCAGTTAGGGGGCCAAATGTTTTATGTCTTTCCTTCCTAGAGAGATCTCTAGGTGGAATAATGTGAACACTTGAACAATAACTTAAAAAAAAAAACTTTGCAATGAGCCATGGATGCGATCGGTGCAATGAAATCGGAATATTTATAGAGTCCTGTGCAGGTCACTGTGCCCTGTTTCACGGATATCTAATAGAACCGTGCACTTGAAGGTGATTGAACGATCAAATTTGCATTTTTGTATGTGTGTGTGTGCGTGTGCGTGTTTGTGTATGTATTTGGATCAGGCCAAACTTCTCTCTAATAAGAAAATGTATTTTATTAAAGCAAGACACAGTTCTGCATAATGTCAGAGAGTTTTGGACACACTTTTGATAACGGTGACAAGATTTAAAAATTTATCCTCGAACGGTCCTCTCGTAACTACCAGTCCCCTCCTTTTTTCCAAAGAGGTTGGAGACATTGCCAAGGATATGCATCAAGACAGTGACTATATTATTAGCAGCTGAGGGAGGAAAGATGTACATCTAACTCGAAAAGAACAGAAGACAAGTAACTTGAGGCATTTCTATCATCTCTCCTCCCCCATCTAAATGGTGTCTAAAAATATAGCAGCTCCTAATTCTTTTTGAAAAGCCTCTGTCTTTAGCTGGTACAGTAACAGAGAAAGTTTGGAGGATTCTGCATCTGGAAGGGGGCAAAGGGAAATCTGGCCAAGCTTGAGCTGTTTCACTGATGTCTTAATGCTTTAAATGTGCTTAGTACAGTGCTCCGCACACAGTAAGCGCTCAGTAAGTAGCACTGATTGATCAAGTTGCAGAATTGAGTGTTCTCTCTTGGGCCGCAATGTTCAGGAAAAATCTTTTGGGATATTTGCCTGCGTATAAACAGCCTTTCTAGCTAAAGCATGAGCAGAATCTGTTGGTTCGACTATTGATTTGGTAGAATTACTCTAGAGAGGCTGCCGCGTGCTTTTATTTTCTTTTAAAATTTGGTCGTCTTAATGTTGGCTTAGTTGTTCTCTACCTACGCTCGGCTGATCTGTTGAGTTTATGTGATGTCTTTTCTCATTGTCTCTCTGCCTTCTCGGTTGTGTTTGCTAACTATACCAACATCTTCATTACCCTTGAGTTTTCAATGCCACTGTCTGAGTAATTTATTGGAATCTTGGACTTGATTGTCTTCAGGGGAAAGGAAGAAGGGAGAGTGAAGGATTCCAAGGTTAGCCGTTCCTCAGAAGCTTGAGGTTCTGAAGTCTTTGGGGTGAGCTTTGGCACTTTCTGGGAAATAGATACTTACACTGCATTTGGTGGGGTGATAAGGACTGTGGTTGTAAAGCTCACTGAGATGGAAGAAACCAAAGGAAATGGATTAAAACAGACTTCTGACTGTCAGGATTACGTCCCAGTTTAAAGGAAAATAACAGGTGTTTCAGGTTGGATTTTACTCCCCCCACCCAAGTAAATCCATGCAAAGAAAACCCCTCAAGGTTTTGTATGCTAAAGTTTAATTTTCTTTAATCAAGAGAAACTTTTTTCCAACGTAGAATGTGTTTCATTTTGATATTCAGAACAATCCTTGACCATAAGTAACCTTAAACAGCCGTGACTGATGGAGCACGGGTCTCCTGTTTCTTCTCAATAGTCTGCTTGCCATTCCCGTTTAGTAGGACCAAATCTTGGGTTTCAAGTGATGTGAAACGGAAGGTGAGACTTGTGACTCTTCTGAATGTGTGTTAGGAGAAAACAACGCAGAGCATGATATGCTTTGAGATATCTGGGGAGCAGCACGGGCCTGGGACTCCGAAGGTCATGGGTTCTAATCCCGGCTCTGCTACTTGACTTGGCTGTGTGGCCTTGGACAGATCACTTAACTTCTCTGGACCTCAGTTATCTCACCCATAAAATGAGGATTAAGACTGAGCCCCACTCAAGACAGGGACCATGTCCAACCCGATTTGCTTGTTTCCTCCCCAGCGCTTATTACGGTTCCTGGCACGTAGTAAGTGCTTAACAAATACCACAATTATTATTATTGTTGTTATTAGCAAACATGGAAGCGCAGAAGTTGTAAGGTCTCTCACCTGTTCTGGAGCAGGTGGTGGTTTTTGTCTTGGTGTGTGAAGTTGGTACAGTTAGAGCCGTGTGCTTATCTTTACAGGATATAAGGCCAGAGCCTGATAGTGATTTACCAAGCCTTTGGAAATGATTGAGTAAGTTGGTGTTCATTTCTTGATGACTGGAACGAAGGCAGTGATGGCTCCGAAGAGCCATAGGTTTCTTCTGGTACCCCAAATCCCGGGTTTCAGACCTATTTTAATCTAGAAATCTCCATTCCTTTAGTGACTTCAGTTGAAAAGTGAAGCAGAACTGGGGATTTTAGGAGAAAAACATAACTGGCATTGTATTCTCTGTCAGGCCTTCCCTGTTGAGGGCGTCGGCTTCTCTTTCCCCCTACCTTCTACTAAATTTCATTTTCTGGCTCGGCTTTAGGTAGTTCCAACTCTATGTGGCTCTGACTATTTTGTCTCTAAATCTTAAATAATTCCATAAACCCGGGTGTCTATTTAGTGTTACAGTTGGTGACATGTTGCTCAAATGTCAAGGCGCCTACTCGAGAATGAGAAAAAGTGTATTTTTAGAGTCAGTTACCTTAAGTTTTGACAGACTCATTTAGCTTTATATGGTCTGCAGCTGTTCGATAGCACAGGAAACGTTGTTCACTGTATTATTTCGTTGCGATTGAGTCTGCTAACATCGAATTGTTCCACGGCAAGTTGTGCAGTAAGGTCATTTCAGTCATTTGCATTTGCAAATTCGTGGCGTGTTCTGTTGTCAGGGTTTTTAATGAAGCTGAGCCTAGATTCTCGGGAAAAGATAATCACTAAAAGGTGAGCATCGCAGAAACAAAACTGCTGTAGCGAAAGGGAATGTCAGCATTGAAACTGAATGAACATTTGAATTTTTCATGGAGCTGTGACTTGTTCTTAAACGCCCATCTACCGAAAAGAATTTGTTTGGAAGCCTTGGTAGATACAGGGACCTGGAGCCTCCATCAAAAATTCTCATCTTTAGTTGGGGTCCTGGTCATTGGACTTGGAAGTGGGGTATATAGTTTTTAGGATTGAAAAACTTGAATTTTTCCTTTAATATTGCCCTCCTGTTTTTGACTGGAAAATGGGGACATCATGTGAGTAAAAATAGAATAAATCTGGCAGAGGTCTCCCTGTCACTTTCAAATTCAGATGGCTGAGAGGTTGCGGTTGTCTGGGAGGTATTGAGAGTTGCCCAAGGAAGGCGGCTTTATGGAAAGTGACTTGATTTATGTAAATATGTATTTTTGTACGAAAGAAGATTTGCAAAATAAGTTGTTGGGGGCCATGACGGCCTATTTTGGGGTACAGAGAATTTGGGGAGTTGGATTGGTTAGTTTAGCAAATGACTTTTACCTTCTGGTATTTGGGAAGGCCGTCGTCATCATCTTTTCTGCCCCCTTTCCAATGGTGGGAAACCTGGGGCCAGAATAATAACTGGTGCTTTTTAGAAAACTCTACTCCTTCCAGGGTAATTGGCTAGCGAGGCTTTCTGGAAATTTCGCATTGCACTCTGTGCTTGCCAAAAAAAAAAAATGGACATCTACACATTCTTCTAAGCATGCCTTACTATCCCCCGGAGGGGCAGCCTGCAATACTATCTCACCCTTTTTTAAGTGAAGAGTGGAAATGCAGATGGATGGTGTGGCATGCTCGTGATTACCCAGGGAGTCCTTGAGGACAGGGATGGTGTCTACCTACTCTGTTGTATTTTATTCTCCACTCTCTCAAGTGCTCAGTACAGTGCTCTGCACCCAGTTAAGTGCTCAGTAAATACCATAGATCGACTGAGTCCGGGCAGAACCAGAAATATGGTGCAGATTCCCCCCAGATCCATCGCTTAGTCCGAGAACCCCATGGCCTCCAGTGTCACCTTGGAGTACTCTAACTTGATAAAAACACAAGACTCTCTCATTTTGACACGGCTTACATTTTGAGGTGTGGTTTTGATTCCTTTTGTTCGTGTCTTCCCGTTTGCTCTCTGCATCCCAGATGCTCCTCCAACCCTGAAGAGGAATTACCGTTCAGGGAATCGTTTGAGGCTGATACGAGGGGGAATGGGACGGAGAGGGGACTCAGCCACATCCAGCTGCAGAGGAGCTGTGGCCCTGATTGTCTAGCGTTCGAAGGACAGAAATGATGACAGAGCAATGAGTTTGGATAGGCAAGGAGGGGAAATTGGCATGGCCAAAGGCGTCTTTGGAATGGAAAGGAACAGATGGTATTTCAGTTTCTTCTGGCCCCTAGTCTAGACGAAATTGAGTGTTAACTGTCAGTGACTAAGCCAAATCTCTACTCGCCCAATCCTAGCCCCGAAGTGGGGGAGGGGAGATGCTTTGTTCCATTTTTCCCTCTCCAGACCCGGAAACGTTTCCCCTCTCTCATGCTTCTGACTCCTTTGTCGAGAATACGACCATTGTGTTCATCGTGTCTTGAGCAAACTGAGGTCCGGGGACTTTGCCATCCTGGCTCATTGGTGCCCTGATTTCCAGCTGGAATCCTGCTGCCTCTGCCCAGTCGTCGTTCCCTTTATGTACCTGTCTAGAGCAGGGTGACAGCTTCTGGGGGCTGAGGAAGTTCTGCTACCACAGCGAGGGGAGGGAACGTAAAGTTCGAATGCCGCTTCAGGCAGGCGGGGTGTTCATCTTAGCATCTCAAATACAAGGGCCGGTAGTTATCAGATGTATTTCTGCAGCTGTGGGATACGGCATATTTCAGAGGTGAGCAAGAAAGGGAAAAAAAAACACCCCAAGCTACTCATGTCATTCACAGTACTAACAAATCAGCCTCCCTTCATTTTTCACTGTTTTTGAGTATTTTATTGTCGGAGTGCCGGAAGACTAACAACAGCAACAAAATTTAAGACCTGGAAAATATATTCTGCATTTCTAGTTTTTATGGTGATCCTTCAGGCATTTGTGAGCCCACTCTTTGTGAGTATGAGGAAACTAAAGGTTAAGAGTTGGTTGATTGTTCAGCTAGCTTTGCGCTCCCCCTGTACAAAATGGGCAGGTTGGGAGTCTCTTGAGTACTGCCGTTAAGGCCTTTTTCCCACCTACGAGCAGCATGGCCTAGAGGAAAGATCCCGGGCCTGGCGGGTCAGAGAGGACCCGGGCTCTGATCCTGGCTCTTCCACTTGCCTGCTGTGTAACCTTGGGCAAGTCACTTAACTTCTCTGTGCCTCAATTTCCTCTTCCGTAAAAGTCAATACCTGTTCCCCCTCCTACTTAGACTGTGAGCTTCGGCTGGGACAGAGAGTGTGTCTGATCTGATTAACTTGAATCTACCCCAGCTCTAAGAATAACGCTTAACACATAGTAAGCACTTAAGAAACAATAATAATAACAGTGATGCCATTTGTTAAGTGCTTACTATGTGCAAAGCACTGGGGAGGATACAAGGTGATCAGGTTGTCCCACGTGGGGCTCACAGACTTAATCACCATTTTACAGATGAGGTAACTGAGGCCCAGAGAAGTTTAGTGATTTGCCCAAGGTCACGCAGCTGATAACTGGTGGAGATGGGATTTGAACCCATGACCTCTGACTCCCAAGCCCATGTAATGATAATCACCAGAGAAGCAGTATGGCCCAATGAATAAAGCACGGACCTGGGAATCTAGAGGACCTGGGTTATTATTGTGGTTCTGCCACTTACTGTGTGTCAAGCAGCATGGCTCAGTGGAAAGAGCTTGGGCTTTGGAGTCGGAGGTCATGGGTTCAAATCCCAGCTCCCCCACTTGTCAGCTGTGTGACTTTGGGCAGACTGTGCCTCAGTTACCTCATCTGTAAAATGGGGATTAAGACTCTGAGCCCCCTGTGGGACAACCTGTTGACCGTGTAACCTCCCCAGCGCTTAGAACAGTGCTTTGCACGTAGTAAGCGCTTAATAAATGCTATCATTATTATTATTATTAATAATAATAAACACTGTTCTATATGCTGGGGTAGAAACAAGTTAATTAGGTTGGACCCAGTCCCCGTCCTCCATAGGGCTCACAGCCTTAAATAGGAAGGAGAACGAGCATTCTCCATTTTACAGTTGAGGGAACTAGAGGCCCAGAGAAGTTAAGTGACTTGCCCAAGGTCACACAGCAAGAATGCCGGTCCTCTGACTCCCAAGCCCATGCTCTTTCCTCTGCTGTGTGCTGCTTCTCTGATTTGTATTTTTATGGTCTGCTGCGTGATCGTCATATAACTTCACTTTCCTCATCTGTAAAGTGGAGATTAAGGACTGCGGGACAGTCTATGTGAGACAGAGACTGCGCAACCTGATTGTCTGTACTCCGGCGTTAGTACAGTGCCTGGCACGAAATAAGCAATTAACAAATACACTTAAAAGAGGTTGGTTTTTTTCTTCCCAGTCAGGTGTTGGTTAGACCCATTCCGTTACTCAAAAGATGATTTGGTCTTAACTGTTAAATGAAAGAACTAAAAATAGGCAGGTCCTGACCCGTTTGCCAGCAGGCTGCCTAACCAAATCGGAATTCTCATTTGTGTCCTCAGATTTTGGAAATTTGTGATTGTTCCTCTTTAGCAAGGCAAAAAAACAACATTGGGAGAATTCGTTTGGACAAAGTACCAAGGACCCAAGTTTCTCTCTTGGGTTCAGGATGCCAAAAAAAATGTCAGGAGTAGTAAATTTAGTAAACTGAGCCACTTGTGTCCTGGAAGGTCAGATAAGGTGGTTGTTTAATTGTTCACTTTAATTCGGGATCTCTTTGATTACACATCTGCCAGTCATTCCAAAATATTTATTGAACATGTGCCATGTGCTTGGGGGACATAGAGAAGCATAAAATCCTTTTCATGATTTTGCTCTGTTCCACTCCACCAACCTACTTCCCCCTTTTCCCACTACCCCACACCGGTAATAGTAGTAGTAACAATAATTGTGGGATTTAAGTGCTTATTATGTACTAAGTGCTGGGGTGGCTATAAGATAATCAAATTGGATGCAGTTCGTGTCCCACAGAGGGCTCACAATCGAAGGGGGGAGGGAGAACAGGAATTTAATCCCCATTTTATGGAGGAGGAAAGCGAGGCTCAGAAAAATGGAGCGAGTTGCCCAGTGTCGTACAGCAGGCGAGGGGCACAGCTGGGTTTAGAAGCCAGGTCTCCTGACTCCCAGCCCTGTACTCTTTCCTTTTCTTTATTTGGTCCGTTATTTATATCTGTTCTTCCTATGTCAGTCGTATTTACTGAGTGCCTACTGTGTGCAGAGCACGGTGCTCAGCACTTGGAAGAGTAGAATACCACAATATAACAGACCCATTCTCTGCCCACAACGAGCTTACAGTCTAGAGGGAGCTTACAGTCAGGATTCTTTCTGAATTATGACTTCTGCCTTCTCCGTTAGGTCGTAAGCTTGAGGGCAACAGTTTTTTCTTTGGATGGTCCCCAAATACCCAGGTGAAATGCTTGCCCGCAATATATGCCCTCGGGAAAATGCCATTGGTACTGTTATAAGGGTGCTGCGGTAAATGAGCGGCCGACTTGACTTATGAGCAGTTCATTTGAAGCCTACCATTGGCATTTTGGATTCAACCAGCTTTTTCCACTTAAGCAGCTTCCCTTCCCATTCTGTCACGTAAATTGGCTGTAATGGTGGACTGTCCTAAGACATGTAGAGTTTAAAGCTCGAGAATTCTCCTTTTATTTCTAGCCAAATTGGAATTTTGAAAAATTGAATGTTAAATGGGAAATATGCTTTAGGGAAAACAAGTGTTAAGTTCTTACAAAAAAAATAAACAAAATAGTCTTTCCCTGGGTATTTTTATCAAAACAAATTAAGATTTGAAAGAAGATGGTCAGAGTGCCCTATCCTTGTGTTTACTGGCAAGAATATAAAGGTATTCATCAATGTAAGTAAAAATAAGCGGGCCATTCTAGAGTGGCTTTGGGGTTATTTATAGTGCCAGCGATTTTCCTGTGAAATCTCTTGACTGCTTTAAAGTAATAAAGGGTTTCAATCATTCATGGAGTGTAGGTCACTTAATGTAACCTTTTTAGAAATCCTTAATATCAAATGAATTTTATTTAGGCAGTCGACTTTCTGAGAAGGGTATTAAAAATTAGGGTCATTATAAAACGTTAATATACTAGGTTCTGTGTGGTAAACTGTAATGATTTCCATCAGAGTATACTCTCAACTGCAAATAAAGAAACATTTGATTAGAGCTACAAATGTTACTGGTAAACATATTTGTTTCCATTTGATTTCAAGTGATAAAGTGAAGCCTTTTAGGAAAGAAAATGTTTCACATTTTTAATCTGTATTATGTGGGGATGAGATATGCAATCGAACACTTCAGTAGGTGGCTCACAAAATCTTATTCTGAATCACTTATTGTAATTTGGAGGAATGAACTTGTGCTGAAGCTGCAGAAAAATATCCAATTTAAAAGAATCCCCAAACCAGATGGTACAGTTCCTAGAATTTAAAAAATATGCTGTATGTAACTAATTGCTTTTTACTTGGATGTGGCACTCTTGGAAAAAAATTAGTGCAATTCACTGACTTTTTACAAAGAATCTGAGAGATGTATTGCAATGTCTAGAGTGAGTTTCAACTGCCATTTATTGGTACTAATATACAGTATTCCAAACTCAGTGGATGTTGAAACTAGTTAATCTTCCATAAGAAATTAGACTTTGAATCTATAATTGTGTAGTTTTAAGCAGTGTGATATATCCTCAACATTTTCTTGGAAATTGTATTATTTATTGATTTGGGTGTTGGAGTATAAACATCTCAAATAGTGTTTGGCTTAGTGCAGTTTATCATTAGTACTGGGTGATTCTGAAAAAGCATTATTGTAATTTTGTATTATGAGTAAATATGCTGTGAACATCTAAAGAAATGAGTCCTTTGTTTCAGGCTTGTTAAAATGCATTTTTAAATGGGGATTTTACATTCAGTTCCACTGGGAAGTGTAAATAAAGTGGCAGAAAGTCATTTTATAAATGCTTATGGTATAAAAGTGCTTACTAAATGCCAAGCAATCATTACTGTGTGCAGAGCACTGTAGTAAGCACTTGGAAGAGTACGATATAATGGAATTGGTAGACACGTTCCCTGCCCACAAGGAACTCACAGTTTAGAGGGGGAGACAGACATTAAAATGAATTACGGATAGGTACATAAATACTGAGGGGCTGGGGGTTCAGCAAGGAGGCTGATGCAGTAATTAGGGTGGGATGGAATAAGTGCTTGGATCAATGTGGTAACGGTTTGGGTGGAAAGGATGGATTTTAGCGATGCCGTGAGGGTAGAACTGACAATTTGGTGACAGAATGGTGATCTGTCATATCCAGCGCTTAGAACAGTGCTTTGCATATAGTAAGCGCTTAACAAATACCATTATTATTATTATTATTATTGTTAGACGGGGGAAGGAGTTCCAGGTCAGTACAAGGGATTAGTGGTAAAATAGATGAGATGAGACCGAGGTACAGTGAGTAAATTGGCGTTGGAGGAGCAAAGCTTGTGGGCTAAGTTGTTTCAATCAGTTGTATTTAGTGAGCACTTAACTGTGTGCAAAGCACTGTACTAAGCGCTTGGGAGAGTACAGTATAACAGACTTGGTAGACATGTCCCCTGCCCACAAGGAGCTTCCAGTCCAGAGGGGGGAGACCGATATTAAAATAAAATGCGGCTACTTACATAAGTGCTGTGGGGTCGAGGGTGGGGTGAATAAAGGGTACGAATCCAAGTGAAAGGGTGACCCAGAAGGGCGAAGGTGTAGGGAAATGAGGGCTTAGGGAAGGGTTCTTGGAGGAGATATGATTTTAATAAGGCTTTGAAGATGGGCAGAGTGATCACTTGTCAGATATGAAGGGGGAGAGGCAGGACGTGGGTGAGGAGTTGGCACCAAGCTAGCTGAGAGTGTCGTCGGTATTAAAAGAGTGAAGTGTGTGGACTGGATTGAAGTAGGAAACCCGCGAGGTGAGGTTGCTGGTAGGAAATCAGGAGGGGATAAAGTGATTGCGTGCTTTAAGGCCAATGGTAAGGAGTTTCTGTTTGATGCGGAGGTGGAAGGGGAACCACTGGAGGTTCTTGAGGGGTGGGGAAACATGGACTAAGCGTTTCTGTAGAAGAATGATCTGGGCAGCCGAGTGAAGTAGGGACTGGAGTGGGGAGAGACAGGTGACAGAGATCAGCAAGGCGGCTGATTACTTAATATTCGAGGTAGGATAGGGTAAGTGGTTGGATCAGACTAGTACCAGTTTGGCTGGAGAGAAAAAGGTGGATTTTAGGAACGTTGGGAAGGTAGAACCAACAACAAGATTCGGTGACGCCGTTCTAAGCGCTACAGTAGATCCAAGCTAACCAGGTCGGACACAGTACCGGCCTGCAAGGGGCTCACAGTCTGACTATGGGGGAGAACAATATCGAGTCCCCATTTTACAGAGGAGGAAACGGAGGTACAGAGAAGCCAAGTGCCTGGTCCTGGGTCCCACAGCAGGCAAGTGGCAGAGCCGGGATTAGAATCCAGGTCCTCTGACTCCCAAATCCGGGCTCTTTCGGGAGCTCTTACAGGCACTTCCGTGGCATTCCACCCGACTGTTTGCTGGGGATCTAGTTTAGATTCCTGAAACACTGGTAACGTTTCTGCTGCCTCATAAATTGCCGGTTTCCTAAACAACCCTTTGTGGGCTTTGTGGCTTTTGTTTCCGGTGACTGTTCTTGAGCCTGGCTTTCCTGCTTCTTTGCCTCCCGGACCCAATTGCTTTGTGGAAGGGGGCTTGAGATTGCTGAAGCAGGAGAAGAATGACTGGGCAGTTAGCATTTATGCCTTATCTATACATGATTTGGGACAGTTTGGCCAAACAGCATATAATTTTTCCTGTGGGAAACTTGAGCCCTAAAAGGAAATGAACAGAGCTGAAGGACTGAATATCACAAGGGACTCACTTGTATTTTTAGAATGGCACTAGGATGCCATATTTGGAGTGAAAATATGTAATATCAGCGCATTATTTGATTAAATACCAGATGATCACCCCTCTGAAATTGCCAGCGTGGCTTATTTAATAAGTAATCAAAGCCATTCGTTCAAAGACGTGGTAATGTCGAGGTGAATATGCACACTAAATGATCTGATGCCCTGTATTAGATGAGAAGGATTTTGTGGGGCATTATAACATGTGCCCTCAGTCTTCATGCCTTGAATTTCTTTCATAGGGTTTTGGATTTGTCTTCTGTCCAGAGGCCTTAAATTTATAGTCATTTGGGGGCTTTGTTTTTTTCCAACGAGTATCATACTAAATCTGAACACTGTGGTAAAGAAGTATCAATGGAATACGTAGCCGCCATTCTTCGTCATTTCTCTGCTATGCCAGTGACTGTTTTCCAGTCTAGTCTTTTATGTTTTGTAACTGCCCCTGGCCCCCAGTAGCATCAGCGTACCTCCGAGTCTGTTGCTCTTTACCCAATTAGCCATATTTTCCTTATTTTAAATCACTTGGGGATGAGGTGTGGCATAAACGCTGCTCCCCTAGTGATCCTTGGCAATGATCTTCTGATCCATTTCTTTTCAGGAGTGTCATATGGCCACCAATAATAGTTCTTTAGCTCCCACAATGAAGTAGGCTGTGTCCAGATGATGAGAGTATATGTTAAAGATTGCATCTCAGGATCCTGCAGATGTGCTGACCCCCATGGATCCTCTTGCTGTGGGCAGGAAGCGTGCCTGCCAACTCTGTTATATTGTACATGGTTCCAAGTGCTTAGTACAGCGACCTGTACACAGTTAGCGCTCAGTAAATACCATTGATTTTAGAGCAGCTTCAAAGAAGTTGCTGTCTGTGGTAGATACGGGATGGTAAGCACTTGATGATGGTGCAGATACTACTAATAATAATGATGGTATTTGTGAATTTGCTTACTATGTGCCAAGCACTTTTCTAAGTGCTGGGGTAGATACAAGGTAAACAGGTGTCCCATGTGGGCTCACAGTCTTATTCCCCATTTTACAGATGAGGTAACTGAGGTACAGAGAACTCAAGTGACTCACTCAGAGTCACACAGCTGACAAGTGGCAGAGTCGGGATTAGAACCCACATCCTCTGACTCCCAAGCCTGTGCTCTTTCCGCTAAGGCACGCTATGGCAAGGACCCAGACCTACTCACTTGCTGCACATCAAACCTGCGGGTTTCTGGTCCCATTGTTTTCAAGTCAAATAATATGACGTGGCATTTAGTATGTGCTTGTACTCTGTGCTAAGTGCTCGGGTTGATAGAAGCTAAAGAGATCGAGTCTTAAGAGGGAGAAAGGACAGGTGTTGTGCCCCCACTTTACAGATGAGGAAACTGAGGCCCAAAGAAGTTAGATGACTTGCCCAAGGTCACTGAGCGGGCAAGAGGTGGAGACGGGATTAAAACTCACAGTCCTGTGCTCTTTCTACTAGGCTATGCAGTTTAGACCCATTTTCTAGGTATGGAATCACTGGACTAGTGAACTTAATTGTTCGTTCTTCTCTTTCATTATTTTAAACATGAGAACATCAGACTGACTCCATGCCAAAGGAGGAGCTTATGGTGCCCTGTTGACACTGTCAAGAACTCGCCTTCTACTCTTCACTTTCAGTTGTGACTGAGCGGTGAAGCATGTAAGGTTTATTTTGACCCCGTAGATTCCTGCATTACTACAGCTTAAGGAGATTCCTTATCCCGCCCGCAGCTCCTCTGTATTGGTGCAGTTGACACACTCTGACAATGGCTCGGGTGGGCAGTTAGATAAAGCCTGTGAAATTCCGGGAGAGGGACATCTTGGTATGTGAGCCACTAGCTTTCATTCTGCTCCAAAATGTGTACAGCTGCACCTCATGGAAAGAGCCTGGGCTTTGGAGTCAGAGGTCATGGGTTCCAACCCCGGCTCCACCAACTGCCAGCTGTGTGACTTTGGGCAAGTCGCTTAACTTCTCTGTGCCTCAGTTCCCTCCTCTGTAAAATGGTGATTAAGACTGTGAGCCCCCCGTGGGACAACCTGATCACCTTGTAACCTCCCCAGCGCTTAGAACAGTGCTTTGCACGTAGTAAGCGCTTAATAAATGCCATCATCATTATTATTATTATTTCCACCCCATCCAGGGACAGTGTTATTGGAAGAGTTCGCACGTGGAGACATTACAGGAAAAACAGCTGTTGAGGCTCTCCAGAGCAAAAGCACTGACTTCTCATGGCAGGCCAAGCACTATATACTCACAAATTCTGGCTCCAGAAATGTTCCTGCTCTTAGCTCTGTGGCAATAAACAGTTTTTAAATGCTTGACACCGTGGTTCTGCGACGTTAAATATCCTGAGTTGAAGCCGAGCAACAGTGCCAGGATGGACCATTCTCTAGATTCTTAATAATTTCTCTTCCAAGAATTAAATTCTAAGAGAATGATAAAGATGCCGCCCTGTTCTGGTGTTAGCATTGGGTCAGGGCACCGATTGCCAAATGGATGACTTTGGGAGAAATAGAATTAACAAAACATAGAACCGACTCTTTCATTTAATAGGGCAGGAAAGATTGCTGTAAGATTTCACTGAGCTCGGTCAGGAAAGGTTTCATTAAGATTTCACTGAGCCCTTATCGGATAATATTCACTGAATAGTTTATTATAGTATAATTGTGGATTTGATCAGCGCTTGCTATATGCCAAGCCCTGTACTGATACAAGAGAATCAGGTCGGGCACAGTCTCCCTGTCCCACATGGGGATGGATTGCAGTCCAAGTAGGAGGGAGAACAGGTATTTTTCTCCATTTTACAGATGAGGAAATGGGAGCAGAGAGAAGTTGTGATTTGCCCAGGGTGTTAACAGCAAGCAAGTGGTGGAGCCATGAGTAGAACCCAGTTCCCCTGGTTTGCAGTCTCATGGTCTTTTCCTGGTGAATATAAAATGGTTTTTTGGGTTGGTTTTGTTTTTTGGGGGGTTGTTTTGTGGATAATCCACCTGATTCCAAAATTTTCATTGCAGGTATTAATATTTTTTTTTTGTGGTGCAATTGAACCAGGAATGTTGTTATTGTTGTTTCCCAGGGCATAACAAAACCTCATTAGGGCACAGGGCTGGTGGGAGTTGCGTGGTTTGGCACACATTTTTGGGGGTGGGGATGCGCTTGGGGTTGTCAGGCAGCTTGATGGAGGAATGTGCCTAATGTAGGCACTCAGAGGACTCAGTTCCAGCATCTGGAGGCTTAGGCCACGTGTAGCCCAGTGCTCTGACTAATAGCATCCGTTGCTGGCCAAATTTTGCAAAGCTGTAAAATGTCATGGAGCTTTCAAGTTTTCCCTGTCGATGATGTCACCATCGCACCAACTACTGTCATTTTCCCCAATACCTCACATCATTACATATCTAACTCCCAGCACTTAGTGGTGGGAACTCACGTTTGGCTGGAAAGACCCTAGATGGGTCTTTTTACATGCACAAGTGGTGGTTCACCTTATACCGATTTGCTGTGCGTGACCTTTTCTTCAAAAACTTCCCCCATCCGAGTACTGTATTAATCCATTTTCACAATCCCAGAACAATCACCGCTTAGAGGTAGTTATTGAAACAGTGTGGCACAGTCATCTTGTTTTCCAGTTGAATTTGGGACAGGTTGTTTGAAGCCAATAAACTCGTAGAGGGCTGAGGTTTCTTCTGCGCCCAGCTAGAGCACTGCACTTGAGGATATATTTAAAATTTGTGTCTGCTGAAGGTGTTCAATAGGTGTTTCCTTGTTTGCTACCGAAATATGTTAACATTAAAAAAGAGGGGGTCTGGGGTGGTCTCTGCCGCTCATTAGGAGGAAAATTTTAGAAAAATCAATAATTTTGAACAGCTCATTTGTTTTAAAAAGGTATTTGTAAAAATGTCAGCTCTTAAAATATATACTTGGTTTTAGGCCTGAAAGTAATTATTTTTTCCTGATGTTCCCCCTTCCAACCGAAAAAAAAAAAAAAAGAAAGAAAGAAAGCTCACACACTATTTTATTAAAATTGGAAGCCCTGTTTTTTCGGTTAAGCACATTAAAGGAAATAAGCTTGCGTTCTGTAAAGGCTTATTTTTCATGTAGTAGAGGAGATATGGTGTATCCAGATCTCCCTTCCATTTTCCATTATCTTCATCGTTGCTTTGTCTTAAGCAGTTCTTTCTTTTCTAAACCATACTGTGAACATTCAGTTGGAAATGGCTAGTGGTGACTTGTGTTTTATGGAGCATGATTCACATGTATGAGGTTTCCAAACAATTCTCATTGTTCGCCATAAGCACAGCCGTTCTCGAATATGTTTAATTCCTTTCTCCCTGTTAATTTTGTATGTGTTTCTGCTTGATTTGTCTGTGGGCTTCTTAGAACTGACCCTGGAAAAGCAACTGTAGTAGCCAGCTGTCCCTAAGTCTTAAAGGGAAGCGTAAACACGTGATCCAAGGAAATGCAAGAGCCAGAGTCAGTCAGTTCTTAGCAAAGTGGATGTTCGTTTCCATGATTTGATTTATTGTATTCAAATTGAAGCCATTCTCGTTATAATAATCTTCAAAATTAAAAGTAACTTTCTCGCTGGAGCAGCAAGCTGTTCTGGGAGCTCAGACCCGGCCTATATTGGTTTATTTCTCCTGGCAATCTTCCCGGCCATTTCTTTGTGACTTTCTTTCTCTTCCTGTCATTCTTAGCTTTCTATTTTTCCGTCTGAGTTTACGGAGGGTGTGGGCCCAGAAGGGCTGCCTCCGGTTCCCAGTGCCCTCTAAGCCTGAGAAGTTCCCCGGCGAGCCAATTCTCACAGCAAGGTATAAAAATAGTCAAGAAAAAGGTTACACAATGCTGTCGCAGGAGTTTGTGCTCATGGGCAGCTTTAGAGGCAGTCTTGCTACCCACGGGGTGTGGCAGGGAGGGAAGCATATTGCTAGTGTTACCATTTCCTTATATTTTTCTCCACATAAACTGTTTTCCAGCCATTGAGGTAGAGCGACTTCCAGCGCCCTAAAGTGAGCTTGGCGGCTGTTCTCGTCACACACAGATGTCTGTGGCAACAAGGGAGGGAGGGTACCGTTCCAAAATCTCCACAGCGATGCGAATGAAGCGCATCCTTATTGTCACTGTTGGGCTTGTGGCTTCGAAGGAAAGTCTCCTCTGCTGGCTTTATTTAAAACTGTAGTTGTGATGGCGAAGATGAGTGTGGAGCCATTTTGAGACTCTCTGCCTCTGGTCTTGTGGCAGAAGAAGCGGGAGGGGGCTCAAAGATGAACTGAATGGTTATATTTGTTCTCAGATAGACCCCTGTGAAATGATGCAGTTCTTTCTCTTCTTTGTGCCAATTAAAGTCAATTAAAACTGATTGGTTTCCATTTAGTTGGCCTTGCTTGCTTATTCCCAGGCTGAATGTAGTGTTTTTTGCATCATTAATGTTTACTGTGCTTACAGAAAGTGGAGCCTGGAACCCAAATTTCTGTCTAAAACAGACGTGTTTATTCCCCCCGGCCCCCCCACTCACTGTGAACCTCCTGATAAGCTCAGGACAAAAATTTGAATCTTTGAGAATATGGATTGACATTTGTCTGAAATCTTACTGTGAAAGTATGAATTCTTGCCAGATGATACAACAAATCCACCCCAGAAGTAGTATTGGTGCCCACCTTGTATTTCACCGTGTAGACATTACAGCCATTTGGAATGTGGCTTTTTAACTTAATTTTTTTTATGGTATTTGTTAAAAACTTGCTATATGCCTAACTGGGGTGTCCCTCAAGGTTCAGTTCTGGGTCCCCTTCTTTTCTCCATCAGCACCCACTCCTTTGGAGAACTCATTCACTCCCGTGGCTTCAACTACCACCACTGTGCAGATGATTCCCAAATCTCCATCTCCAGCCCTGATCTCTCTCCCTCTTTGCAGTTTCGCATTTCCTCTGTCCTTCAGGACATCTCTACTCGGATGTCCTCCCATCACCTCAAGCTTAACAAGTCCAAAACAGAACTTTATCTTCCAATCCAAACCGTGTCGTCCACCTGACTTTCCCATCACTGTAGGTGGTACCACCATCCTTCCTATCTCACGAGCCCGTCTCGTTGGGGTTATCCTTGACTCCTCTCTCTCATTCAATCCATCACTAAATCCTGACAGCCCCGCCTTCACAACACTGTTAAAAATCCTCCCTTTCCTCTTCGTCCTAACTGCTACCACGTTAATGCAATCACTTATCCTATCCCATCTGGATTACCGCATCAGCCTCCTTACTGACTTCCCAGCCTCCTGTCTCTCCCCATTCCAGTCCATACTTTACTTGGCCGCCCGGATCGTTTTTCTTCAGAAAATTTTCAGGACATGTTTCCCCACTCCTCAAGAAACTCCAGTGGTTGCCTATAATAATAATAATTAATGGTATTTGTTAAGCACTTACTATGTGCCAAGCACTGTTCTAAGGGCTGGGATAGATACAAGATAATCAGGCTGTCCCACGTGGGGCTCACTTTTAATCCCCATTTTGCAGATAAGGTAACTGAGGCCCAGAGAAGTTAACTGAAGTGCCCAAAGTATCACAGCAGACAAGTGGTGGAGCAGGGATTAGAACCCACGTCCTCTAACTCCTAAGCCCGTGCTCTTTCTACTAAGCCACGCTGCTTCTTTGCCCTCCACATCAAAAACACCTCACCACTCTCTTACTACAGCCCAGCCCACACACTTCGCTCCTCTAATGCTAACTTTTTCACTGTGCCTCAGTCTCCAACTCGCTGCCAGTCCGTCGCCCATGTCCTGCTTCTGGCCTGCAACACCCTCCCTCCTAGTATCTGACAATTACTATAGCTCCACCCCCGCCCCTTCAAAGCCTTACTGAAGACACATCTCCTCCAACAGGCCTTCCCTGACTAACCGCCCCCCCTTTCCTCTTCTCCACGCGAAGCAGCGTGGCTCAGTGGAAGGAGCCCGAGCTTTGGAGTCAGAGGTCATGGGTTCCAATCCCAGCTGTCAGCTGGGTGACTTTGGGCAAGTCACTTAACTTCTCTGGGCCTCAGTTACCTCATCTGTAAAATGGGGATTAAGACTGTGAGCCCCCTGTGGGACAACCTGACTAACTTGTAACCTCCCTAGCGCGTAGAACAGTGCTTTGCACAAAGTAAGCGCTTAATAAATGCCATTATTATTCTTATTATTATTCTCCAACTCCCTTTTGCATCACCCTGACTTGCTCCCTTTGTTCTTTCCCCGTCCCAGCTCCACAGCACTTATGTACATATCTGTAATTTATTTATTTATATTAATGCCTGTCTCTCCCCACTCTAGAGTGTAAGCTCATTGTGGGCAGGAGATGCCTGTTTATGGTTGTATTGTACTCTCCCAAGTGCTTAGTACAGTGCTGTGCGCACAGTAAGCGCTCAATAAATATGATTGAATGAATGCCAGATGCTGTAGCATTGGGGTAGATACAGGCTAATCAGGTTGGACACAGTCCGTGTCCCACATGGGACTCACAGCCTTAATCCCCATTTTTACAGATGAAGTAACTTAAGTCCAGAGAAGGTAAGTGACTTGCTTTAAGTATCCCATTGTGATTTTGGTTTCTGTTCACGGGATTTATCCTAGGCACAAGTGATGTCTTCTCCAGGGTCTGATCTTTAGGGGTCTCGTTGAATGTGATTTGAAGATTTCTCTGATAGTGTCCTGTAGCCACCCCACATCTCATAAGAAAAATGAAAGAACCAGAGGCATTCCTTTATATCCCTTTCAATATGGAATATTTTGTGTGTGAGATAATGCAGTGGACACTGTAGAATATATTTTCACATATTTGAGAAATCATATGGAGTTCATTATAAGTTTTGATTTTTTTAGCAGTGTTCAAATCACAAGGGTGACTTCTGCTTGCTCTCCATCCCTCCTTCACACCGTCTCACTGAAGCTAAGCGCTTAGCACAGTGTTTAAGCTCTTAGTACAGTGCTCAATAAACACGATTGCATGAATGAGTGAATTGAATGAAGACCATGCCAACTATGTCCGTCACCCACTGCAATTCCAGTTACCACTTTGCCATCTCAGGCCACCCGGCCCGGCTATAACCTCACGTTTCCGAGCAATTTTAAAGCTCTTCTCACCTTCCTTCTCCTTCCCTACACTGATTTTCAGAGACTTCAGTATTCATGTGGATGAGCCTGAACCTTTTAGCCGCCCACTTCCCCATCCTCAATTCCACCCTCCTCCAGCTCCATGCCGCCTCACCCACTCAGACGCACAGTGGATCTCATCCGCACGAAGTCACTGCACCCATTTTAGCCTCACCAACTCTCTCACCCCACTTTCTGACAACAGCGTCCTCACCTGCCTTCTCTCCTACACCCCCCCTCCCCACAAAATGGTTCTCTTTCCACACAGAAACCTGATCCCCAGACCCCCTCCTCCTATTCCAGGCCATTTATGACCCGTTTGGACTGCTTTGCAACTCACCCTCTCTTGAGGCAACAAATGTATGACCTCAATGCCGATCTTAACTCCCTCACCCCCTTGTCCTTATATCTGCAATAATGATAATAATAATTGTATTTTACTGCTTACTATGTGTCAAGCACCGTACTAAGCGCCGGGATAGATACAAGAGGAGCGAATCCCATGCTGTAAGTAGGAGAGGGAACAGTTATTGAAGCCCCATTTTGCAGATGCACAGGGGCACAGAGAAGTTAAGCAACTTGCCCGACATCACCCAGCAGGTAAGTGGCAGAGCTGGATTAGAACCCAGGGTCTGTGACCCCCGGCCTGTGCGTTTACCACTAGCAATCCCCAGCCCTGGATCGCCTCCGCCGTACGCTTCCCTTGTTCCTGCCCCTGTATCCCCAGAGGCCTGTTGGTGGAAATCCAGGCCCCAGGTTGACATTGGCCACTTCATTCATTCAGTTGCATTTATTCACTGTCATATTTATTGGGGTCTTCCTGTGTACAGAGCACTGTACTAAGCGCTTGGGAGAGTGCCGCACAACACCCTTACTTGCTAGAACTCTGCCCTCACTTCTGCAGGGCACCACTGACTTCTCCCTCATTGACTCTCATACCCATTGCCACCTGTAGTTATTCCAGATGTCTCAGTCCCTTCTGAAATCCCCAGTACCCACATATTCCTACTACCCCCTTCACGCCTGGTGATCTCCCCAGGCAGGAGTTCCTCAGTCTCCCTCCCACCCCCACATCCATGCTGTCATCTTTCTTGGCCATCTCTCAAGAGGAGATCTCCCTCTGCTTTCAAATCTACCCCTCCACTTTTCCTCCAGCTCCATCCCTCCTCACCTTCGGAAATCACCTGCCCCGACTCTTTTTCCCTCCTCTACTGCACTTCAGGTGCTCAATCTCTAATGGCCCCTTCCCCTCTGTCTTAAAAAAAACCCCATGTCTCCCCTAGCTCTTAACTTCTCTGAATCCAATTACACCCTCCAGCTATTGCCCTATTTTCAAATATTTCTATAGACCTTAAGCTTGTTGTGGGCAGGGAACGTGTTTACCAACTCTGTTATATTGTATTCTCATAAGCATTTAGTACTGTCCTCTGCACGCAGGAAGCTCTCAATAAATCTGTCAAACTAGCTCTCTTCCTCCCTTCAAAGCCCTACTGAGAGCTCACCTTCTCCAGGAGGCCTTCCCAGACTGAGGCCCCCCTTTTCCTTTCCTCCTCCTCCCCTCCCCATCACCCCCACCCCACCTTACTCCCTTCCCCTCCCCACAGCACTTGTGTATGTTTGTACATATTTATTACTCAATTTATTTTATTAATGATGTGTATACCTATTATCTATGTATTCTGATGGTATTGACACCTGTCTACTTGTTTTGCTTTGTTGTCTGTCTCCCCCTCCTAGACTGTGAGCCCGTTGTTGGGTAGGAACCATCTCTATATGTTGCCGATTTGTACTTCCCAAGCGCTTAGTACAGTGCTCTGCACACAGTAAGCGCTCAGTAAATACAAATGAATGAATTGATTTATTGCCCCATCTCCCTCTTCCCGTTCTTGTTCAGATTCCTCAAATAAGTTGTATCCACCTGCTGCCTCCACCTCCTTCCTTCCAACTCCCTTCTTGATCCTCTGTGGTCTGGTTTCCGCTCACTTTACTCCTCTGGGACACCAGTGATCTCCTTCTTGCTAAATCTAAAAGACGCTATCCTAATTCTCCATGCCTTCTTGGCTGCCTTCGACAGCATGAGCCACTCTCTTCTGGAAACACAGCTAGCTAACCTTGGTTTTACTGACAGTGTTTTTGTGGTTCTCCTCTTACCTTTTGGGCCAATCCTCAGTCTCTTCCACCAGCTCTTCTGCCCGCCCACCTTCTAATTTTGGGTGTTCCTCAAGGCTCTTTTCAGGATCCCCTTCTCTCCTTTTATACTTATTTGTATGGAGAGCTCATCTGCTCCCATGGCTTTAACTACCATCGCTTTTATTTGCTGACTTCGAAATCTACCTCACAGTCCTGACCCCTCTCCTTCTTGCATTTCCTCCTGCCTCCAGGGCCTATCTGCGTGGATGTCCCACGAGCACTGAAGCTCAATCTGTCCAAAATTAAACACCTTGTCATCTCCTCTCCCAAATCCTTTCCTTCCCCTAACTTTTTCATCACAGTCACACCACTATCTTCCCCGTCGCTGAAGCCCACACCCTAGCATTATCCTTGATTCCTCCCTATCTTTCAGCCCCCATCTTCAGTCTGTCATCGGATCATGTCGGTTTTTCCAGTACAATGTTTCCTGGGTCTACCCCTTCCTCTTCAGCGAAACAGCGACTGCTTTGGACCAGGAACTTGTCGTATCCCAGCTCAACTACCCTATTACTCTCTTGCTCCCGTTCTCTCCCCTCTCTCCGCTCTATATTTTACCCTGCTGCCCAGATCATTTTTCTGAACCCTTGTTCTACACACTTACTTCCCTTCTTCAAAAACCTTCAGTGGTTCCCCATTCCTCCGTGCGTCAAGCAGAAACTCCTAACCTTTGGCTTGAAGGCACTCCATCAGTTCTCTCCTTTCTCCATATCCACTCTCTTCTCCCACTACACGCCAGCTTGCAGTCTTTATTCTTCAAAGGACAACCTTTCCGTGCCTTGTTCTCATCTCTTCCGCTGTCGACCTCTCACACGCGTTGGGTCCCTTCCTGGAGCTCCTTCCTCCCTTCAAATTTGGCAGGCCTCAGTTCTCCTCATTTTCAAAGCCCTTCTGATGTCACATCTTTTTCAGGAGACCTTTCCCAATTAATTTCTCATCTCCCCTGCTCATATTTCCCCCACTGCCCCGTCAGCACTTCTGCATCACCTAAGCATTTAAGTTCAACCTCTCGAAGCAATTTTGCCTGTCTTACATGCTCCGTTGCTTCATGTATATATCCCCTTTTCCTTCTTTCTCCTGTCTCCAATTTATTTTAATGTTCCGTCTCCCCTGGTAGATTGTAAGGTCCTTGAGGGCAGGGTTCATGTCTACTTATACTTTCCCAAGTGCTTAGTACTCCGCTGCCCAGAGGACAAGTGGGCACTCAATGAATACTATTGATTGAGCTCCAAAACAGTAACTTCTAACACACTGCCCCGAAGATAAATGTAAAAAAAAAGTGCCAACTGACAAAGTCGGTCAATCTTCCTTCCACTTAAGCTAATCAACCTGCAGTGCCCAGAGAGCAACATATAAAATCAAAATTCTTCCTTGCTGGCCTCTTAGAAGTTATTACCGGCCCTGGGGACACGAGCATGTGGCTGACTAGAGTAGGAGGTCAGCTCATATGAATTAGTAGTGAGGGCTCTGGAAATACGTGATAACACACAGTAAGATTACAAATGATGATTGAATACGTCGATTCCCGTGGGTCATCTGTGCAGATGATGAAATATGCAGGTAGTCTGATTTCTGTGCTTCATCCCCTATTGTGTAAATAAATAAAACTAACAGGGGCAAGCCCTGAAACTGCACAAGCTTTGCGCCAATTCTGCTGATGTTTTGATAATGCTTCAGTTAACCTCTGGGGTTGGGGTGAGCGGAGAGGGGGTGCCGCCAGAGATTTTCCCTCATTTGGCTGGAATTGAAATATCACTGAATATTTTTTTCCGCATCCTGCTTGACCGAGTTCCTTCAGCATCCGGCACTCTGGTGCTCCCAGGGAACAGATTGCTCTCTGCCAGCACTCATATTCTCACCCGGTCCCGGGACGGATCCTGGATAAGGGGTTGGCTCTCCCCGCTGGCCTCCCGCTGAGGGTCACTTCAGAGGCAGCTCTGGATACAGCTGGTCCTTGGAGGCCTCTTCGCCGGATGCTGTTGGCCTGCACAGACGGACTGGGTGGGACCTTCGTGGACATGAGCTCCCTGGCAACTCTCCCCTTCCCCAGAGGCTGTTAGGATGGCTTTGTTCCTATGGGAAATCCACTCTGAATAGCCTCTCTTCCCTCATGCAAATAGAAAGGTCACCAGCTGCTCAGTTGCCCACAGCACTTCCTTACTGGAGGAGAAGGGGGGTGGGACATGAAAGGTGAAAAGATGGCCTCACTTTGGTTTTGTCTTTGGGCAGGATTCAGGAGCTGAGCTGGGCACACCCGGTTGTGGGCCTAGTCCTGTGTAGTCAACGTATCCATGTTCTCGCTCTCTGACTGGACCCTAGTTGTCTTCCGCCCCTCTCCCTCTGCGGGACAGACAGTATTGCTCCGGTCGGCCGAAGTGAATTTCTCAAGAGCAAGACTCACCCCTCGATTCTTTCAAATTGTCACTTTCTTTGTGTTTTTTTAACAGGAGTCACCGCAGGACAGTGCCATCACCAGGGATATCAATCGTACATTCCCAGCTCATGACTATTTTAAGGACACAGGAGGAGATGGGCAAGATTCCTTATATAAAATATGCAAGGTATTCAATACTCCAAACACCTTTCTCCGTGGAGGTGGCTTTGCTTCTTCAGATGTCCTTGCAAGACAGGACCTCAAAATAGGGGTTTGATTTTTCTGCAAAACATCGCAAACGAGCGCATGTGATCTCAAGAGTGTGTGAGACTAGATAACAGCAAAAGTGAAGCAGAGAGATTCTTCTTTATTAAAGGAGATTTGGGTTCAGGTACAAATTTCACATTAGTAGTGGCCAATAGGAGGAACACATTTTTAGGCTCAGTGAATTATGCAAGGTATTTAAAAAATAAGAAGTTTCTTGGTGATCTTATTACCTCATTTGACCTGAACGTCTCAAGCTTCCAGCCCCTGGGTTCTACATTTAGAAATATTTTGTGGATGTGTTCTCTCTCTCTTTCTCTCTGCCTCTCTCATGTTTTGTATATGGAGCTCTTCCAACTCCTGGCACATAGAGGACTCCACTTTAGCGGTTGTTTGAAAATGCACAAGAGCGCAGTGCGAGGCATTTGGAAGTTGTTAATGCAAGTCTGGGTGTTTAGTTAGCAGGTCAGCTGATGACATGATCAATGGCTGCAAGCATTTATTTCACTGCACTGCTACATCTAAAAATAAACGAGTTAAAATTACAGCCAGCCAGTTTTAAAGCCAAACAGTGCCTGGCACTTAGTAAGTGCTTAATAAATACCACAATTATTATTATTATGCAACCTATACAGTCAGTTCTCATTGAACGCAAACCTCACGTTAAGGAAAACTCATGTTCCAGTATGCCTGGAGCGTGGCAGTTTTTTTCCTGCATCCCATTGCGTTTTATCCAGACAGATGTATGTGGTGGAAACTGCATTCCCTAATTCCCCAACAGCATTTGATCAGAAATTCGCAATGAAAACTCTGAGAACTGACTACCTGTAGCTGGTTCATCGTGCCCTACCTGTTTATTTGGTCTTAGCATAGTCACCGACCACGTTGCTCTTGTTGATGGATAGCCACTTGCTCCTGCTGCTCTAGAGTCCTTTGTTGAATCTGTTTTGAGCCCCACAACATAAAATCGAGTAGATTGGAAATGGGTACAACAGAACAATTTGGTAGCCAGAGCTCTGGGACGAACTCCGGGTCCCCACCCAGCTTACACTCACTAGAGTTGCCCTTCTCGGGTCACCTTACATATTTTCCTAGGAATGGGTTCTACCAGAGTTCTCAAAGCCCAACTTAGAACAGTATTTTCCCACCTGCTTTGCTGGGGATCCACTCGCCCTTCAAAGCAGCATGGCTCAGTGGAAAGAGCCCAGGCTTTGGAGTCAGAGGTCAAGGGTTCAAATCCCGGCTCCGCCAATTGTCAGCTGTGTGACTTTGGGCAAGTCACTTAACTTCTCTGTGCCTCAGTTACCTCATCTGTAAAATGGGAATGAAGACTGGGAGCCCCCCCGTGGGACAACCTGATCATCTTCATTCATTCATTCAGTCGTATTTATTGAGCACTTACTGTGTGCAGAGCACTGTACTAAGCGCTAGGGAAGTGCAAGTTGGCAACATATAGAGACGGCCCCTACCCAGCAGCGGGCTCACAGTCTGGAAGGGGGAGACAGACGACAAAACAAGTAGACAGGTGTCAAGTCACCAGAATAAATAAAAATAAAGCTAGAGACACATCATTAACAAAATAAATCGAATAGTAAATATGTACAAGTAAAATAGCAATAAATCTGTACAAACATATATACAGGTGCTGTGGGGAGGGGAAGGAGGTAGGGCGGGGGGACGGGGAGGAGGAGAGGAAAAAGGGGGCTCAGCTTGTAACCTCCCCAGCGCTTAGAATAGTGCTTTGCACATAGCAAGTGCTTAATAAATGCCATTATTATTATTATTATTATTATTCATTCATTCAATTGTATTTTTATTGAGCTCTGTATTGTGCAAAGCACTGTACTAAGCACTTGGGAGAGTACAATATAACAATAGACACATTCCATGCCCACCACGAGGTTACAGTCTGGAGGAGCTTATAGTCCCTTCCCCACTTCCCAACCAGAAACCTCTGGACCAAGGGTAGAGCTCAGGGATAAGGGCTCCATTTTGGTACAAGCCCACCTTTAAATCAGTCAATGGTGTTCCTTGATTTATGTATCTATTGGTATTTATTATTAAGGGAAACAGCATGGATTAGTGGAGAAAGCCCACTGAGGGACCTGGGTTCTCATCCTGGCTGTGCCACTTGTCTGCTGGGTGATCTTGGGCAAGTCAGTTAAATTTTCTATGTCTCAGTTCCCTCATCTGTAAAAGGGGTATTAAGACTGTGAGCCCCATATGGCACAGGAATTGCTGTGTCCAACCTGATTAGCTTGTATCTGCCTCAGCGCTTAGTATAGTATCTGGTACATAGTAAGCACTTAACAAATACCATCATTATTATTGTTACTCCTGAGTGCTTATTATGTGCTGAGCCTTTGTTCTGAGCTCTTGGGAGAGTACAATATAACAGCCTTGGTAGACACATTCCCTGCCCACGACGAGCTTCCAGTTTACAGGGGGGAGACAGACATCCGTAATGGACGTGATTTGACGGATTGTGCTCAGACTCTGACAATACGTGTAGGCATTTATTTATATCACAGGTGCCCCAGGATTTTCAGAGCCCACCAAAGAGGTTCCCAAGTCCCACTGGCATGCCACTGCACCCAGTTGGGAACCCCCACTGTATGTCTAACCAAAGGCTACGCCAAGAGGCAAAATAGTTCCTGTTAATCTCGATGGGCGCCTGGAAATAAGCCTCCACTAAGAGATATGAAAACATCTTCATCCTAAGTGGTTTTACTGGAATCTGAAGGATTTTGTTCAATCTGGCAAGAGACCCAATTGGAGAGAGGAGAGGAAGGGCAAAGTGGGGGTGGGGAGGTTGAAGGGGAGGAGGAAAAAGGGAGGCACACTCCAGAAATGGATTTATTCAAGTAAGAAAAAGTATCCCAAGTCAATAAGAAATTCCCCTTTCCACCACAACTGGCATGAGAATCCTGAACAACAATAATAAAAACATGCTCTAAGAAAAAGTATCCCAAGTCAATAAGAAATTCCCCTTTCCACCACAACTAGCATGAGAATCTTGAACAACAATAATAAAAACATGCTCCTAAAAGTAGCTTATAGGGCCAGAAGAGCCAAAGGCCCAAGGAATGCTTGATGTCAAAATACTGTAAAAGATAATGATCTTAAGGGATGGATAGTAGCAAGTTACAGCCAAGAAAAGGGGAAAGGAAAGAATTTCCAGAAAACCCCCTGAGTGATTTAGGAACCATTTGTCTTACCAGAAGAGTTCCAACTGGTCTGTATCTCTTTTTAGGATGTGAGAAAGGCACCAAAATTTAACAAGGTCCCTTACGGGTGCAGCGCTGGAGCTTTAAGAGACAAAGAATAGTAGCTCAGAGGCTCCAACTCTTTTAGATTTAGGCCATACTTCATGAACAGACTTTGGTGGTCAAGTATTATTCCTTTTATTTTTCAAGAGCAGAAAAGTTGTCTTTCAAGTTATAGGTGAAGCAGGGAGTGTATCCAAACGTGTTCACTCCTGGTCTTCTGACTTCCACTTTGCATCTTCCCCCTCCATACACTAGAAAGCAAATGCTTAGCTAGTGAGATTTTCTTGAATCTAGGTCTGCCGGGGACACAGGTGATTTGATGGTCAGCAGGTTAAGGAAAGATCTGCCAAGTTAGAAATGCCCTGTGAGGAGAATTATTTGATGCTGGGTTTGAAAAACTAGTCTCTACTCTCTGATGTAAGGCATGGGTTAAAAACACAATATTAAGTATCCTTGGTACTTAAGTACGCTATAACTCAGGTTCACAGGGTGGATGTAGTTGAGGCATTGTGGAAAAATAAAGTCATTTAAATGCTTAACTTAGCTTCCAGATATTTCATCCCTTTTTTATGGTAAACGCTGTGTGTCACGCACTGTTCTAAGCGCTGGGGCAGATATAAGATTATCAGATTGAACACAGTCCCTGTCTCACGTGGAGATGGAGCTCACAACTTAAGTAGGAGGGAGTAAGATTTAATCCCCATTTTACAGTTGAAGAAACCGACGCACAGAGAAGTTGTGATGTACTTACGGTCACACAGCGTGCAATTATCAGAGTCAGGATTAGAACCCAGGCCCTCTGGCCACCTGACCCATGCTCTTTCCACTAGTCCACATGAAGAGATGGTTCATGGGAAGGTAATAGAGGAACTTTTCAGCCCCAGATGATTCTGACTGCTTTTGCTGGAATTGGAGGAGACTTATTTCTGTCTCTTATGCTCTCTTTACAGGCCTATTCTGTTTATGATGAAGAGATTGGCTACTGTCAGGGCCAGTCATTTCTTGCTGCTGTCCTGCTTCTGCATGTGAGTGACCAACCCCTCTTCAATCGTACACATCCCCAGGGTTTATCTTGGTTTCCTCTTGCGTTTTCTTGGATTTCTCAAGAATTTACTGAAGTTGATTGTTGTTCTTTCAAATGGAGATAAGTGTGGTGGGAGATGTGGGCAGAAAGAAGTCTCTTAGTTTCCTCGTGTGCTGATCTCAGAGTTAACCCTAGCCAGTATCCCTCTGGCAAGTCTAATTAATGCCATCTAACTGGTACAGCATCCGAACACTGGAGACAAGTAAAGGCCCAGCTTTTTACTGGACAGTAGCATTTGTGGGTTTTTTTTTTTTCCCCCTCAGGAGCCTCTGGACTGATTTTCATCCTCAAAAAACAGTATTCTAGGTTGTATTTTTCCAAAATATGAGAATATCTTGTCTTCCTAAATAATAGGTGACTTGTTTCCCCTCCGTCATCCATTAGTTTCTTCTTGATTGGACTGGAAATGTAAAATATATTTACAAACATGAGGCAGGTCCCACTTTCACAAAGGTTTTAGTTTTGATGCTCTCTTCTCTGACAGTATCACTGATGAAACAGCAGAGTTTTGGGGCCCAGCGGGACTGAGTGATTTCAAACAATGGTATTTATTGGGTGCTTACCGTGTGTGTGCTACCAGTCCCAGTGAGGTGTAGTGCAGAGAACACAGAGCCAACAGAAGGTTTAGCACATGGCTGCCAGTCCAGGTACTGAGTGTGGGGTGCTTTATGCTTCCTTTCATTTGCATAATGATAATAATTCTGGGGTTTAGTAAGCACTTACTATGTGCCAGGCACTCTACTAAGCGCTGCAGTGGGTACAAGGAAGTCAGGTTGGACACAGTCCCTGTCCTGCATAGGGTTCAGAGTCTTTACCCCCATTTTCGAGATGAGGTAACTGAGGCACAGAGAAGTGAAGTGACTTGCCCAAGGCCACACAGCTGACATGTGGCAGAGCTGGGATTAGAACACATAACCTGCTGAGTCCCAGGCCCGTGCTGTAGCCACTACGCCATGCTGCTTCCCCACTCTGGGCTGACACAGCTTCCCTTGGCCCTCCTGAAGATGCAAATCCTCGTTAGTCCCCATGCTGTCAGTGGGGTTCCATGGCTTCTCCCTGGCAGTTGAGCAAAAAGTTAGCAACCCTCGGTCTCCAATGGTACCCCTTCATCCCTTTGAGTCCCTCCTCCACTGCTCCACGGCTCTCCACCTCGTGGCCTGATCCGCCATCTGGATACATGTGGCCTCGGGGTGGTGGGGAGCCAGCGGGGGTTCCCCCCAAAATACCAAATCACTTTGGAAGCACTGAGTACTGGGGTTGGAGGGACAGGCCGCAACACGTCCGTGTCGGGCCGTGCGTGGGAAGGGGGAGCCGGCCAGACGGTCTAGCCGGGACCCGTAGGGGTTTTAAGGTACCGCGCGGGAACGGAGACGCCTGTTGAACACAGAGGAGGTGCTCTGAAGAGGCAGCAACTCAAGCCCTTAGGGTGTGCCGCAGGAAAGGGGGGATAGAGGACCAGAGGGATGGCGTCAGAGCCCCCTCTGAGTGCTGCGGGGTTCACTTGTGGACTTCACCGCTTCAATCTCCTTCCCCACGCAGTAGAGTTCAACACGGATTGGTTTGGAGCCTTGGAGGAGAGAGAGCTGGAAGGTGCGGGGAGGGGGTGAACCACTGCGACAGGCCAGGGCCATCCTGCGGCAACAGAGACTCTGCGCGTCTACGCACGGGGCTCCGTGGTAGAGGACTAAACTACTTAACCCACGAAATCACACTGCCCCAACTTCTCAGTTTTGAGGGACTGCTTCTCTCACAGGATGCCCCCAATATAAAGTTTTCAGTACCTTTGGGAAAAACTAGATTTGCTGCCAGTTTCTCAGGGAAGCATTTTTCCATAAAACAGTGAAGGCGATTCTTAGGAATTTTGTACAATAACACTTCTTAGAAGAAGCCAAGTAGGAAATTTGTAGTAATTTAAGCATAATTGATGTCCCAAATGCTGATTGGTAGAACTTATGATGCCCTTTAGCAGCCAGACATGTCCTCTGACCTGGGAGGGGAAGGCTACTGAGAAGGTAATATGATAATTAGCAAAGGTCACCCCTCATGTCCAAGAATTAGCCAATCTTTACCCCCCATGCTTTGTTCATTCCAACAGGCCAGTGTTATGACAGTTGTAATAGAAGACTTTTGTCGAGGAGGATGAAAAATGTTTATTGTGGTTTTGGGTGATTAAGGATGCAGGTTTGGAAAAAGATGTCTTCCCTCTCCCCCTTTCCTTGAGGGGGACAAGATAACGTAGTGTAATTTGAAAGTCTGAGGGACTGCAAATGAATAACATCTACTGCTCTCTTATAGGGATAAGGAGGGAAAGTAGTAGACTGCAGTGTGTGTTGCAAGCTATTTTATTCTTCTTCAACAGATGCCTGAAGAACAGGCGTTTAGTGTTCTGGTCAAAATCATGTTTGACTATGGACTCAGGGAACTTTTCAAGCAAAATTTTGAAGATTTGCACTGCAAATTTTACCAGTTGGAACGCCTCATGCAGGTAATTAAATGAGCCAGGAACTCGGGAAAGCGTCATGTTAAGTTGTTAAGGACTCTGGTTTTAATTGTATTAACTACCTGTGACCAAGTTGAGCCGCTTACTGGTAGCGTTTTCTCTCTGTCATGATAGCTTTGGAATTGAGGAGTGATATTGAGGTGCCCAAACTCATTTCAATCTGGCTAAACATCCAGAGAGTCAGACGACTTTCCAGACAGGGCTAAAAATGCCACTCACCCAAGCTTTTGAGATCGTTTCTCATGGTTCTGGTAACAGAAAGTGAACCAGACTTTTCCCAGCATTTATACCATAGTAAGAAATGTTCAATTCCCAGAGTGACTCACCATTTCAGGAGCGCTCTTGCCTAAGAACTGGTTCTTAGATTGAGGAATGTAAGAATACAAGGCCTAACAACATTTTATGTCCCAGTGTACTGCAACTTCCCTTAGCCAAGAGTAATCCCTTGGGTAGGTGTCAGAGAGACAGCCTTCTGTGAAGTGGGTACCTTCATCACTCTGCACCCTTGCAGATTTAGGAGAAAAGTATTGGTGCGTCAGCTGCATTTATGGCAAAATCCGTTTGTTTGCTGTTTCAGGAATATATTCCTGACCTGTACAACCACTTCCTGGACATAAGCCTTGAAGCACATATGTATGCCTCCCAGTGGTTTCTTACCCTCTTCACTGCAAAGTTCCCTCTCTACATGGTCTTCCATATCATTGATCTGCTGTTATGCGAGGTATGTGTTCCACAGTTACTGACTCCTGTCTTCAGGCTGCGTTGTAGTTTTGAAAAAACCCAATCTGCCTGCACTTTGACCCCTACTGACTAATCTGACCTATACTTTGAGGGCTAGAGAGCCAGATCTTAGCAGATAGTCTCTTGTGAAAGAATATGATGGTGTTGGATAGAGGGGAAGCTGACTGAGGGAAGAATTTTCAAGAGATTTTTTCAATAGTCAGCTGTCCTGGATCACTGGGATTACCTGACACTTGTGCCTTGAGCGTTGCTCCGTGCATGTGTGTAACCACTGAAATCCGCAGGCTAGTGTTGCGGGATGAGGCTAAAAAGGACCTTTCACCAGGGAAAATCCTAATCTAAAGAATCATGTCAAGTGGGTTTCCTTCTTAGCAGGTCTTCATTTTACGTTTTCAAGTGGAAAAAATGGCAATTTGGGGGAGGCCACAAATTAGCATTCGACTTGAAACTCTGAAAGTGGTTTCCTTTTTTCTCCTTCGTTTTAGGGAATAAGTGTCATTTTTAATGTTGCCCTTGGATTATTAAAGGTAAGTGTTCAATTTTTAATCGTGAGGTTTTGCACATTGTAGCATTGACTTGAGAAGCAGTGTGGCCTAGTGGAAAGAGCACGGGCCTGAGAGTCAAAGGACCTGGGTTCTAATCCCGGCTCTGCCGCCTGTCTGCTCTGTGACCTGCCCAAGGCCAAGGTCACTGAACTTCTCTGTGCCTCAGTTACCTCTTCGATAAAGTAGAGAGTAAGACCATGAGCCTTATACGAGACAGGAACTGTGTCCATCCCAATTATCTTGTCTCCTCCTCAGAGCTTAGTACAGTGCCTGATACATAGTAAGCATTTTAACAAATACCATAAAAAAATTGAATTAGCTGTTGGATGTTCTTACTCTCGAAGTAATTTTTTGCAACATTGTTTGCTGACCATTTTTATGCCTCGGGCACTGCCTCCATTGGGAGCAGCCCCATGTGAATAGACTCAAATGCTGTGTTGTAAGATTAAACAGCATCATCTGGGAGTCTCATAAAGAAGGCTTTTTTTATACCTGTGCAGATGAGCTTTAAATATTTCCATAGCGATTGTTTCTGTTTTTTTGTTTGTTTCTGTGTGCTATTGTTGTTGTTGGGTTTTTTGTTGTTGTTGTTATTTCTCATAAAGACTTCCAAGGATGATCTCCTGGTGACAGACTTCGAAGGAGCTTTGAAGTTCTTCCGAGTTCAGCTTCCTAAGAGATATCGCTCAGAGGAAAATGCCAAAAAGCTAATGGAATTAGCTTGCAACATGAAGGTAAAAAGCCTCCTTACATCCATATACATGCTCAGGCTCGTGGCAGGTGGCACGCTTAAGATCCTGACTTGACTGTCTTCCTGGGAGACAAAGACAATAGTTTCCTACTGAGCATTTGTCTTCGTCAGGCTGCAGAGGGGACCTATAGAGCTGGCAGCAAAGAGAAACGGACTTGAGGGTAGGCAGAGCTTGCTGGGAGCTCCCCTTTTGGATTCAGGAAGTTTGAAGCCCCGTAATATTGCACAGTACCGTGTTTTCCGTGAGCCACGCAGACAGTCCGTGTCCAGTATCACTCTTTTCCTGACTCCTCATTCAAGGAGAGTTAGGTGAGCCGGCCTTGGGCGTATAGGTCAGAGCTGGGACCCCGGCCCCAACAGAACGTGTGATATGTTGCGTGGTAGCTGCCCGAATCCAAATTACTCATAAATACAGAACTGGAAAGACTCTTATCCCTTTTTTGTGGTGTGATTAGAGGAATCTCAAGTGAACTCCCTATTGGGAGCACCTGTTGGGAGCTCTTCTGAAGTGAATTCACTGCCTAAGAAGGTAGCTCACTTCACCGTGTTGGAAACTAAGAAAGGTCAGGCATGATGCATGGATTTAAAGTTACATGGAACCAAGCGGCATTCTTTATACGGTGATGGAGAAACTCCCTTAGCCTCAGAGGTTAAGCAGAGGCTTTTAATCCAAGGAAGGTTTCCTCATTTTCATATTATGAAAACTGTGACAGGGTTTGGTTGTGTGAATTCTGGGGTATGACCGCTACAGGAAACAAGGCACTTCATCTTTGCAAGTTTTATGTCAGGTCAGTCAATCAGTTTACTTAGTGGAATTTATTGAGCAGTTATGGAGCACTGTAATAAGTCCTTGAGAGAGTACAGTGCAAGATAGTAGACATGTTTCCTGCCCACTAGGAGCTTACAGTTCAGAGGGGGAGACAGGCATTAAAGTAAATTATAGGAATGTACCAGAGTGCTGTTGCATTGAGAGTGTGGTGACTGTCATATGTTTAAAGGGTAAAGATCCAAGTCCATAGGTGACGCACAAGGGAGAGAGAATAGGGGAAATGAGGGCTTAGTTGGGGAAGGCCTTTGGGAGGAGATGTGATTTTAAGATGGGGAGAATGCTGGTCTGTCACGTATTAAGGGGGAGGGAGTTCCAGGTCAGGGCAAGGGATTTAGCGGTAAGACAGATGAGATGAGATCAAGGTACAGTGAGTAAGTTTACATTGGAGGAGCAAAGCGTGCAGTCTGTTGTATCAATCAATTGTATTTATTGAGCACTTAACTGTGTGCAGAGCACTGTACTAAGTGCTTCGGGAGAGTACAGTATAACAGATTTGGTAGACATGTTCTCTGTCCACAAGGAGCTTACAATCTAGAGGGGGAGACAGACATTAAAATAAATTGTGGCTCAGTACATAAATGCTGCGGGGTTGAGGGTTAGGTGAACAAAAGGGTACAACTCCAAGTGTGACACAGAAGGGAGAAGGCGTAGGGAAAATGGGCTTCATCAGAGAAGGCCTCTTGGAGAAGATGTGATTTTAATAGGGCTTTGAAGGTGGGGAGAATGGTCATCTGTGGGATATAATGGGGGAGAAGTTCCAGGCCAGAGGCAGGACTGGGGCGAGGGATCGGCTGTGAGGTAAACAAGATCGAGGTACAGCGAGTAGGTTGGAGTTAGAGGATTGAAGTGTGCAGGCTGGGTTGTAGTAGGAAATCAGCAAGGTAAGATAGGAGGAGGAAAGGTGATTGAGGAATTTAAAGCCAATGGTCAGGAGGTACTGTTTGACGCAGAGGTGTATGGACAACCACTCGAAGTTCTTGAGGAGTGGGGAGACATGGACTTAATCTTTTTTAGGAAAATGATCCGGGCAGCAGAGTTAAGTATGGACAGGAATGGGGAGACAGGAGGCAGATTCAGTAGTCAGGGTGGAATGTAAGTGCTTGGATCAGTAGAGTAGCAGTTTGGATGGAGAGGAAAGGGCAGATTTTAGCAATATTGTGAAAGAAGAAACGCCAGGATCTGGTGACAAATTGAATATATGGGTGAAATTAGAGAGATGAGTCCGGTACATTGTCAGGATTACGGGCTTGTGAGATAGGGTAGATAGTGGTGTTGGCCACAGTGATGGGAGAGATCGGGAGAATGGGGTTTGGGTGGGAAGAAGAGGAGTTCTGTTTCGGACTTGTCAAGTTGGCTATGTTTGAGGTGTCTGTGGAGCATCCAGCGCTTAGGACAGTGCTTTGCACATAGTAAGTACTTAATAAATGCCATTATTATTATTATTATTATTATTATTATTATCCAAGTAGAGTTGCACTAAAGGCAGGAGGAAATGTGAGCCTGCAGAGAAGTCGGGGGTGGAGATGTAGATTTGGGAATCATCTGCATAAGGATGGTAGTTGAAGCCACAGGAGTGAACGAGTTCTCCAAGGGAGTGGAAGTGGATGGAAAATAGAAGGTCACCATCTTTCTCATGCTCTCCCAGGCCCTTCGAACTGTGTGTCGCTTGCCCAACACCAGGCAAAGCAGAAGGTCTGGCAGCAAGCAGTTGCTCTTCTGCAGGGTGACAGCGGGGAAAAGGATGGGAAAACTATTATATCAGTCATGGCCAAGAGGGAGGGTTGAGGATGTCTCTGCTCTGTTCTCAGTTCCCTTTCTGTTCCTGGTGTCCCCTTTCTGACCTGAGCAGCCCAGACTCCAGATTAACCTCAGTAACCCTGAGGACTTTCACTCCTTTTTAGGGCTCACAACTGTACAGTCATCCCACTTGAGAAAAGGAGTGAAGAAGGGGCAGGAATCCATTTTGGCATGGCTGACTCATTTTTGGTCTTCCCTGTAGATAATATAGTTCAGATAATATAGTTCTCCTAAAGGTACAGCTAACAATCATAGGGTCACATCTTACTGTTTGTTCAAAAGGTTTCAAAGAGGAGAGTCTTCGAGTCTTCCTTAGTTCTCTTGGTTTAGAATTTAACCCCAATTGACTACCAGTTTAAAGAGCTGGTTTAATGTATTCTGCTGATCAAACCCCGTGCTCCTTAAACCCCCTCCAAGGGGGCGAGAATGGTTGAAGTATTGTTTAATTGGAGTTCATTATTTAAATTACGGATGCTAATCAGCCTGTGAACAATATAAAATGATTTGAAGAAAGCAATGAACCAAGTTCCACCCCATCCCAACCTCCTTTTACAGACAGTAAAGTCTTTCCAAATGCAGATTTAGTGTCAGCATCCAGTAAAACCCAAGGGCGGAAACCTGCAAGAACTCTGTTGCACCTGTGGAACCTCATTCGCTTTCCAGAGAAAATTACAGGAATCACGCCTGTTTCAGTGAGGTTATCATGTCACTCAGAGTGTTCATCTGTTTTTATGGACATTTACCCCTTTTGTGCTTGACACTAAACCTCTAGATCAGAACTTCAGAAGAGGCTTTTCATCATCTCCAGCTTCAGAACAATTTTGCCCATAACTAAGTAGGACTGTAGGTTGGTGATGTTGTATTCTTTTCACTTTCTCGCCTCAGATTCCGTCAGGAGTCAGTTGGGTGGCTTCCTTGGGCACTAGAACCTACCTAGTTAAATGTCTGGGTTGATTCTGTAAAGGTTAGACGGGGCCACCCATTATTGTGTGAATAAGACAGTCTAAGCCTTCCTTGCAATTTCTCCATCGTGAGTTCTCTACCTCAAACGTGCCCATAACGTGGAAGGTACTTCTTTGCTAGGTTGGGGTGGGGCCGATTCTAAATCGAATTCTAGCCTTCAGACTCCGAAATCAGCCCCGATCAAGAAATGACTGTGAGCCAGACTTCCAAATAAGCCACTCTAGAGAAGGAACCTGAAATTAGTCCCTCGGTTGTACTAAAGGCCAGGGCTGTCGGTTTTCCTCTCTGTTCTACTTACCCGACACTTTTCTGATCCACAGTCTGGTTTGCTGCATCTCTCTGTCCTTGTCCCTTGGGATATGGGAATGTGAAGAGCTTTCCTTGTGCACCTGAGAAACTGCAGGGTGAGGCCAGTGGGTAAGGGAGAAAGAGGATGTGGCTGATGGCGGCAGAATCAATGAAAGAAACTGTCTGGGAAACCCAGGCTTCAACCCAGATCCCTACCTGGGCTCTCCCTTCTGCCTGTCTCCCCCTTTCATCTTCCTTCCTTTTTCCTCTTCCTCATCCTTTCTTTTCCTCCTCCTGCTCCTCTTTCTACGTCTCCTCTTTCCTTTTCTCTCACTCCTCTTCCTTCTCCTCCTCTCCTTCTCCCTCCTATCTCCCCCCAACAACTTTTTCCCTTCCCGTGCCTCTTCTTAAGTCATTGGTTTGACCGACACTCTGAGTCCTTTGCTGCAAGTAGAGAAATCTTGGGCTTTTTACCTGCAGGTCCTTTTGAACAGGAAAGGACCCAGAATTGAGTTTAATCTTCGAGGAAGAAGAAAATAGCCTTGTAGGCCGTATGGCTATGTCTGCAGCGTTCTGCTGGAAGAAGGTCAGCAATTGCTGGGCAGGAAACCAGGCCAGAGTCAGGCTTTAAAGGCTGCTTTCTAACCCTCCTTCTGACTGCAGTCCAATTAAGTGGGGGGTGGGGGTGGGTTTGAGCACCGGATCCTCCCGGCGGTTCTGAACCACAACTAGGGACCTCGCCGCCTTCCCATTGGATTTTGAGGGCAAAATAAAGCCTGCCGCTGCCCCTTTCAAAGAGGCAGGCCGCCTACTTCACTAGGTAGCGGCTTCAGCGAGTGCTGTTAGAAGGTCCCTTTTCGAGACAAGGCGTGGGAGGACTGAAAGGCCACAAGGTAATTTGCTACTTCATATGTGCTCTCATTAGGTGGAATGAACCGTGCCGTGCTGTGTACACCTGTCCCTTCGTATGAGCCCTGAATGTGCCTTAATAATAATAATGATGACATTTGTTAAGCGCCGAGCCCTGTTCTAGGCGCTGGAGAGGATGCAGGGTGGTCAGGTTGTCCCACGCGGGGCTCGCCGTCTTGAACCCCATTTTACAGATGAGGTAGCTGAGGCTCAGAGAAGTGAAGTGACTTCACTTCCTTCACTTCAATTCTTGTACATATTTATTACTCTATTTTACTTGTACATATTTATCCTGTTTATTTTATTTTGTTGATATGTTTTGTTGCCCGTCTCCCGCTTCTAGACTGTGAGCCTGCTGTTGGGTAGGGACCGTCTCTATACGTTGCCAACTTGTACTTCCCAAGCGCTTAGTACAGTGCTCTGCACACAGTAAGCGCTCAATAAATACGATTGACGATGATGATGATCATGACGCAGTGGCTAGAACATGGGCCCAGGAGTCAGAAGGTCGTGGGTTTTAATCCAGGCTCCGCCACGTCTGCTGTGTGACCTTGGGCAAACCACTTCACTTCTCTGGGCCTCAGTTTCCCTCGTCTGTAGAAGTGGGGATTGATACTGTGAATCCCACATGGGACAGGGACTGTCCAGCCTGATTTGCTTGTATCCACCACAGCACGTAGTACAGTGCCTGGCACATAATAAGTGCTTAAATAGTGCAGTTGTTCTTATCCAGATATCCAGGCTGTCTCGTCACCTGAGTGCTAATGTAGGTGTCTGGGGAAGACCCTGTCAGTGCTGGGGGAGAAGGTGAGCCCGTGGCAATGCCAGCTGTGTTCATAGCCCATCGGGCTGGGCCAGTAACAGATGGAGGAGCACAGTAGAAAAGAGTGTTTGATCCATTTGTTTCATTGGGAATATAGGCTGGAGGGCCCTGGAGGAAGTTTGGCTAGCTATTTTCTTTTTCTCTTTCCTTTTTTTTTTTTTTTTTTTTTTTTGCAGTCCACGGGACAGTATAGGGCTGTGATTAGACAGAATTCTTGTATTTAAGATCAAAGCGGTCTGTTTTCAGTGTGCTTTTCTGGGCAAGGAATGTGTCTGCTATACTGTTGTGTTGTATTCTCCAAGCACAGCGCCCTGTATACAGTAAGCACTCAGCACGTTGTGGACAGGGAATGTCACTTCTGTTGTATTGTACTTTCCTAAGCACTTAGTACAGTGGTCTGCACACAGTAAGCACTCAATAAATACAATTGAATGAATGAAAAAAATATGATTAATTGATTGGTTGAGCTTAGGGACCAGGCTGAAAAGCACCAGAGGAATCTTCAGACTGGGGGCAGCCAAAATGTTTTGCCACCAGGAATCAAGAGGCATTTTCACCTAGGATGTCAGAGGGTAAATTCTGGGTAACCCTTGGGTTCTGGTGACCCAGGCAGCGGTTTGGGAGGCTGCTGCAGCTTGCGGGGTGTCTGCCCCTTGCTTGCTGGGCTAGGAAGCTAGCCCGGGACAGTTCCAAAACCTGACCCCCTCCCTTCGCTCTCCATCTACAGCCCAGAATCAGGGAAGGTGGTAGAGGGGGCAGCAGCGGTTTTGGCTGGGCTGCTATTCATGGAGAGCATCTTCCGATCCAAGGTTGACTTTCTGCCAAGGAACTAACAGGACTATTTTGACCGTTCCCGTCCTTGGCCAGCCCAAGTCACCTTGAGGTTTCTGCCTCATGCTCTGGACTGGGCTTACTCAGCACATCATGGGGGCAAGGGATCATTCATGGCTAAAAAGTGAGAGCTGTGACTTTCCTGTCTTCCCTTCCCTGGGCTCCCAAACTTCCCGTCCCATTCCTTCAGAAACCCGTATTCCTTCATTCGCAGGACCAGTTCCCTCCATCCTACCTATCCACTCTTATCCCACTCCCTCCTACTTATGGTGAGCCTCGTGTGGGAAAGGGACTCTGTCCAATCTGGTTCAACTGTATCTACCCCAGTGCCTAGAACAGTGCTTGGCTCATAATAATGATAATAATAATGATAGCATTTATTAAGCGCTTACTATGTGCAAAGCACTGTTCTAAGCGCTGGGGAGGTTACAAGGTGATCAGGTTGTCCCATGGGGTAGGTGCTCACAGTCTTAATCCCCATTTTCCAGGTGAGGGAACTGAGGCCCAGAGAAGTAAAGTGACTTGCCCAAAGTCACACAGCTGGCTATTGGCAGAGCTGGGATTTGAACCCACGACCTCTGACTCCAAAGCCCAGGCTCTTTCCACTGAGCCACGCTGCGCCACTGCTTCTTCTTCATAGTGCTGAACCAAGTACCTTAGTAGTAATAATTGTTATCCCACTACACCTCTGGTAGACTGCAAGTTCCTTGAGGACAGGGACCTTGCCGTGTAATTTTTGTGCATTCTCCTATGCGCTTTGGACAGTACTCTGCACATAGTTGGTGCTCAATAAGTACCGCTGATTGCAGAGGTCACAAGACCTGCCAGACGGCTGAGGCAGGCCTGGGAGCCCAGCAGGGAATGACACCCAGAAAGTCTGTCTTTGGAATGGACAAAAAATAATCGATGGTATTTATCAATCAATCAATCAATTGTATTTATTGAGCGCTTCCTGTGCGCAGAGCACTGTACTAAGCGCTTGGGAAGTACAAGCTGGCAACATATAGAGACAGTCCCTATCCAACAGTGGGCTCACAGTCTAGAAGGGGGAGACAGAGAATAAAAGCAAACATACTAACAAAATAAAATAGAATAGATAGGTACAAGTAAAATAAATAGAGTAATAAATATGTACAAACATATATACATATATACAGGTGCTGTGGGGAAGGAAAGGAGGTAAGATGTGGGGGATGGAGAGGAGGGCGAGGGGGAGAGGAAGGAAGGGGCTCAGCCTGGGAAGGCCTCCTGGAGGAGATGAGCTCTCAGTAGGGCCTTGAAGGGAGGAAGAGAGCTAGCTTGGCGGATGGGCAGAGGGAGGGTGGGGCACTTATCGAGCACTTACAGTGTGCAGAGCACTGTCCAAAGCACTCGGGAGGGTATAGTACAACAGAGTCGGTAGACCCACTCCCTACAAAAATCCAAGACATAAGATTCCCCCCCATTCAAAGGAGAAAAAGGCGCAGGAAACGAAAGATGAAATCTAGCTTTGAGCAACGGTCTGTTTCCCAGTAAACCTTGTTGGCAATTAGCAAAACCTCGTCCCGGCTTGGGTTGCGGAACTCGCCGAGCGAGGATCGGTAATCATCCTTGCCTCGGGATTGGAGAGGGATGGATGAAGAAGCTGGAATTCCTGGAAAACCTCCGGTGACAGGTCCTGAGCTCGTTTCAACGGGCGGGGCGCTAGGGGGCGCTACAGCCCCAGTTTTCCCCCATGCTGCCAGGTTTTAATGGCAGAATGGGTCCCAGGCCGACCCCCAGTCTTAATTGGCAAGCGCTTACTTTCCCTTCATACAGTATTGATCGGTGATATTCTTCCTACGTTTACCGATGAGCAAGTGTTTTATTTCGGCGCATTCTTGGGGTCGCTCAATCAAAAGTCTCCCAAGCAGTCGGCCTTAACCCTCCCTTCTGCCCGGGACCCCCTCCTTCTTCACATCTGACAGACCACGGTTCTCCCCATCTTCAAGGCCCTTCCAAAATCACATCTCCTCCAGGAAGCCTTTCCTGACTAGTCTGTCATCTCCCCACCCTACTGAGGCTTTGAGCCCCACGTGGGACAAGGACCGTTCCCAGACTGATTTGTTTGTATCCACCCCAGTGCTTAGTACAGTGCCGGGCACATAGTAACTGCCTAACAAATACCCTAATTATTATTATTTCTTCAAGGCCCTTCTGAAATCACATCTCCAGGAAGCCTTTCCTGTCTAATCTGTCATCTCCCCACCCTATTTCTTCCTCTATCACCTCCTCAGCATGTCTGCATCACCCAGGCACTCAGGAACTCACAGTCCTGCCTCCCTTGGTAGCAGTTTAAAGATAACTCTATCACTTCCATCTATCTGTAATTTACATTAGTATCGGTCTCTTCTGTTAGATTGTAAACTTAAAGATAAGGATCTAAAGCGAGCCAGAATCTTGATACTAGAGCCCCTGCTCAGTTCTTTCTGTCTCCCCCTTCTAGGCTGTGAGCCCACTGTTGGGTAGGGACTGTCTATGTGCTGCCAACTTGTACTTCCCAAGCGCTTAGTACAGTGCTCTGCACACAGTAAGCGCTCAATAAATACAATTGATGTATGTATGTTTGTACATATTTATTTATTTTACTTGAACATGTCTATTCTATTTATTTTATTTTGTTAGTATGTTTGATTTTGTTGTCTGTCTCCCCCGTTTAGACTGTGAGCCCACTGTTGAGTAGGGACTGTCTCTATGTGTTGCCAACTTGTACTTCCCAAGCGCTTAGTACAGTGCTCTGCACACAGTAAGCGCTCAAATACGATTGATTGATTGATTGATGAATCGGCCCTCGTCTAGTCTCGTCAAGGCTAATTGAGGGGGGCCGTTGACGGGACCGGGTGGCATTGGAAGAGGCGGAGGGTGGGGCCAAGCTCAAGCCTGCTGCCGCCTTCCCTCTCCCCACCCCTGAAAACAGTGTGCTTTATCCCCTTGGGTGGGGTGGGGCTAAAGATTGTACGCAGAGTGGGGAGGGGGAGCGAGAGGTGGAATCTGCGGTGTTTCAGCTTCATTGACTATAAACTCCTTTTGGGCAGAGATCCTGTCTGCCAACTACACTGTATTGTTCTCTCCCTAGCACTTAATGCAGTGCTCTGCATTCGGCAAGCACTCAGTAAATACTGTTGATTGACTAGCAGCCTGAGAACCTGGGGATGCTCATGAGATTTCACTGAATAGGTCAAAATGCTTGGGCTCTGGGCTTCTGAGCCAGTGCCGGTGTCTCAGCTCTCAGAACCGAGAGCAGAGCTTTTGGAAAATTTGGGGGGGGACTAGTTGACTTGAATGATGCCTTGAATCGACGCCTACTGTGACAGGAGAGTTTGTGTATGCTGATGAAGCTTAGAGCTATGCCATATAGTACATCCCAAGCGCTTAATACAGTGCTCTGCACACAGTAAGCGCTCAATAAATATGAATGAAAGATTATAGGTCTGCCCATAATGGAAAGATCTAAGCCGAAGCATCAGGCAGAGTCGTTTCACCTGTGCTGGGCAGCAGCGGCACGGGAATGTTTGTCAAAGGCTCTTTCTGATCAAGTGATCAGAATGTTGATCAAAGACAATGGCAGAGACTCAAGCTTTTATTGTGCGGAAGAAGGGCAATGGTAAACCATTTCAGTATCTTTACCAAGAAAACTCCATGGATACACATATATCCGAAAGACTCGGACAGACGATGGGATGTTCCGAAGAGGGTGTGTCCATGGAGTCGCTCTGGGTCGGAAATGACGGCCTTTGAAGAAGAAGAAAGAAGTTGACTTGAGCTTTGGTCATTTTAAAGGGCTGGGGAGAGCCCCCATCGTCCTCCATTAACTTGCTTTGGGCTTTTGTCTTTCGTGCAGATTAGCCAGAAGAAGTTGAAAAAGTATGAAAAGGAGTATCACACGATGAGAGAGCAGCAGGCTCAGCAAGAGGGCCCCGTAGAACGGTTTGAGGTACTGTACTCTACAGTTCAGTTTACTCTGGGTCCATTTGTGGATGCTAAAGTTCTGTTTTGGGGGGGTAACACCCTCTCCCCTGGTTAATGTAATTGCAGGTTTTTAGTTGCCTATCACCTGAGAAAATCTTTGCCTGGGTCCAGTTTCCTTCAGCTGGCTCGCAGCTCATGGTTTACATACTCTGCCTTCCCAAGCATTTGTTTTACAAAGCAAATAAGAAGGCAGGGCCTGTAAATACATTCCAACCAGCATCCCCTTGTGTTCCAGTTCAGTGATCTTTCCATCATGGTGAAGGGAAGTTAATAAATACACAGCTGCTCTTTTCAGGTCACTTGATTTAGTTAAATATTTCTGTCGGAAGACAGGACATTGGGAAAGTCCATTCTTGTTCCTAGGAAGAATGCAAGGCAAACCGCATCTTCCAGTTTCCTCTAAGATCCCATGACTTCCCTTTAGAGCTAAGAATTCCTGGGGCGGTCTGTCACTGGAGGTCCCATTTGGAGAGAGATTTTAAATATTTTTGTCGCGCGCGCGTGTGTTTGTGTGTGTATGTTTGTACACACCAGCGGGAGAACAGACGCCTACAAGAAGCTAACATGAGGCTGGAGCAGGAGAATGATGATCTTGCCCATGAGCTGGTGACCAGTAAGATCGCCCTACGAAAGGATCTTGATAATGTAAGAAGACCCCAAATGTGTTTCTGGAGGGTGTTTGCGGGGGCGGGAGGTGGGTGTCTCACGGGGTGAAAATTAGATATGTGTAGAGTGGTCCCCATTCAGGGCTCAACAGACTTTTCTCATAATCCTCGGAAATCTTCAGAAGGGGACAGAGGTGAGTGCACATATTTGTCGTTGCCTTATAAGATGGCTGCTCCTAACAACTCGCGCATCTCCCGTTTGGGTCTCCGAGCAGAACGCATCACACCTTTAACTAAGCCCTACACAGTCCCCTCTCCTGTAGCCAGCCCACTGCTAGCCCACTGTTGGGTAGGGACTGTCTCTATATGTTGCCAACTTGTACTTCCCAAGTGCTTAGTACAGTGCTCTGCACACAGTAAGCGCTCAATAAATACGATTGATGATGATGATGATGATGCTAGCCAAATTGTCCAGCTTCCTGACCAAGAGTTAGCGTGACTTCGGTGAGTTGAAGATGGGGATGCTTTTGGTCAGTCCATATTTTGGAAAAAAAAAAAAAAAGGGGGTGATCTGGCAGTTCAATAATCCCTTGCAGATTGGAAAGAACTATGTAAAGAGGCTATTTAAAAAGGTATCATATGTCTTGTAGCAGGGGTCTCGCCTACTCTAGGGCCCCCCGCCAGGTGTTTTAGTTGCGGGGGGAAATCGAGAGATGTAGAAGAGGGGAATGTTACCGGGAAAGGCCAATGGGCACTTTCAGGTATAAGCTAAAGACAGCCGCGGAGAGGGGCCAGGAGGAGAATATCCAGGGAACGTTGATTATTTCTTGTTCTCTCCAAGAAGCAGTGGGTCAGGAGACGCCAGCTGGATGGAGCTTTAGCATTCACAAATTGGCCAGAATCTGACAAGCCTAAAAATAACATTACAATCCCTCCAGCTTAAAGGGGGATTTGGGGTTCTTGAAGTCTGAGCTAAAGAAGTCTTCCAACTTCTTACAGTCTTTCATATCGGGCTCAGAGGGTGGGAGTTACTCACAGTGAGGCTTAGTTGAAGCCGCATAACTTGTCCCTCACACACACGCGCTAGTATGCTGGGCAAGTATCACATCTGTAGGAGCCACAAGCACTACAAGAAGCTGCTCTCGGAGATGAATGTGCCGCGTAAGGAGACTTTAAGGATGCCACTTTACATCAACCAGATTAGGTAGGACTTTGGGCGCGAAAGCAAAATCGGCTCTAAACGTCCTCCCTGCACCTGACCCTAGGGGTGAATCGGTTAGAGGGGGCAACGGGCTAGGGTTCGTCCAGGGTTCGCCTCCGCAGACCTCCAGCCTGTATTTCAACTCCAGCTGTCTGGGGGACCCGGGAGAGAGGTACCCGAAGACTCGGATGGAGGTGGGCTTGTCGCCTGAGTGTACGGGACCCGTCTGGGAACTCACGGCCCCGTCGGCCTCTTCCATTTACTGTAGACCAGGGGCACGTAATCATAGCACAGTGCTCTGCACACAGTAAGCGCTCAATAAATACCACTGAATGAATTGAATGAATTTGGGCCTACAGGCCACGTATTCCATGGGCTGACGGCGAAGAGCAGGTTAGGACCGGGAGTGCCCCCTGCTTCTCCTGCGCCGCCTCCGACCTAACAATGGCCAACTGCAGGTGCCCGCGTCAACCCCAGACTTGCCACCCTTCTTGGGGTTGCTGAGTATACCCTCACCCCTGGAATTCCCCCCACAATTGGTAGGTAGTGCGTGTCCCTGGAAGTTGGGCCAGGTCTGCCTGGAATGTTGCCCACCCTGCTCCTGGTAGTTTGGAAAACAGGGCCAATTCCCCCTTCCATAGTAGCTAGGGAACCTGTGTCCTCTAGCGCCAAAGGGATATAGTTCTCGATTCAACGGATGTTAGAAGCCACTAGTGAAATCAGTAATCACCCCTTAGGATTTGGACTGGAATTTATGGGCTACCAGCACTCCCACAGACTAGAGTGAACATACATTTCGCTCTTTTTTTTTTTCTTTTTTCTGCAAAGCCATTGGGACTGAATGACTGGTTTTAAGGATTTATCGGGCGCTCTGTCGGCAAAAGTCCTCTACCATCACTTGTTTGTGTAATGCCAGTTGTTTTCTGGGTAATCCGTAAATTGATCTGCTCAGTCCAAATGGCTTTTTGGTACAGCAGCCTTTGCAAAGAATCCCTCGGCAGGGAGGGCTGATTTAGATCTATAGGCTGAAGGATGTTTTTCATTGATCTGAAAAGGTAGTGGTGGGGTTTTTTTGGGTTTTGTTGCTTTTTTTTTAGAGAATGACTATTCATTCTTCTCCCTTTCGCTTTCTCTGATTTTCAGGAGTGCTTCCCCAAAATCTGATTCAACAGTACGGTGATTTGTGAAATCGACAGGGAGCCCTCTGTGGCTTGGTCAGAAAGAGGCTCAGTAGTAGAAACTGGGCCAGTACTGTGGACTAGTTGGGAGCAGGAAGACTCTGAGAGCCTAGTCATCCCCCAAAAAAGCCCTTGGTCATAGAGAATTTGAAATGTACATTTCAGAGAAAACAGGCTACTTTCATTCATTCATTCAATCGTATTTATTGAGCGCTTACTGTGTGCAGAGCACTGTACTAAGCACTTGGGAATTACAAGTTGGCAACATATAGAGATGGTCCCTACCCAACAGCGGGCTCACAGTCCTGGCACTTCCTTGGTTCCTTGCTTAGGTGCTTCTCCATGCATCTTGGTGGCCACCGTCAAAGCAAGAATCCTTGGCTTGATGGACCACTGGTCTCATCCCACAGGTCAAGAGGGTCTCTAGATGTTCTTTCAAAGGGCTCACCAGAACTGCAGTGACAAAGATACCTTTGAAGGCGAGAGGAAATGATGGGCTGGAGAAAGGGAGCAGGGGGGTCGGGCCAGAGATCAAGATTATTGATTGTGGATGAGGGAGAAAGAGTGTGGCCTCGTTCAAAGAGCAAGGGACTGGGAATCACTCGGTTCTAGTCCTGGCTCTGCCACTGCTCTGCTGTATGAGCTCAGGCAAATCACCTAATCTCTCTATGCCCCCAGTGTCCTCATCTGTAAAACAGGGAACGACCCTTGAGGGTTGGGGATTGGCTATAATGTCAGTATAATTTTGTGCCCACCTCAGCTTTCAGCACCTAAGTAGGCTCTTACTGCATCCCATGATTATAGTTGATCAGGCTGCCCCCAAATCATTTCCACAAATGCTTAACCTCATTCTGGTTTGGGGCATTTAGAAAGGAACAAGAAAGAAAATTCATTCAGTCGTATTGAGCGCTTACTGTGTGCAGAGCACTGCGCTAAGCGCTTGGGAAGTACAAGTTGGCAACATATAGAGACGGTCCCTACCCAACAGCGGGCTCACAGTCTAGAAAATGTGTAGGACTGGTTAATAAAAAAGAGCATCTTTGGGAAAACGTCTTCTAGCCAGTGTTTTCCCATCCTCCTGGTCTCCTTTTAGAATAGTGCTGGGACCCAACTCCATAGCAGGAGCTGGTTCAGGTAGGAGAGGTCCTGACCCTTTAGCGAGTTAAGGGTAGGTTTGGGCCTCTTGTGACTTTTTCTCTTGTGCTTTTAGGCATTCTTAGTCCCGTGCCTGGCTGTGCTTACCGCCGTCGTTCTTGGGAAGTCAGAAAAGGGATCCCTTTTGGCTCTGACTTCCTTGGTGTTCAGGGAATCATTCTTGTGTTGTCTAGAGCTTGAAACAAGAGCAGCTAATGCTTGCTTTTGGCATAGGCTGGTCAGCAGTTAATAGGCTCTGGATTTCACCTCAAGGAATCCCTGAAAAGCCACTACCCGGGAAGCAGGCGCTTTCTCTGTACCGTGAGAAATCCCAAGAATTAACTTGAAGCAACTTTGTCTCACATCGGGGCCCGGGTTTCCCCCTACCCCTCTCTTCCCTTCTTCCCGCCTTCCCTCCCTGTCTCCCAGCCCCCTGAAGAGTTCAGAGGAGGAGACTGGTAATGCCTCATCTAATTTTTTTCCTGATAAACCAAAGGAGTCAAATGCAACAGAGCCAAAAGGAGGCCTGTTGCCCTGAGAGTGACCATTGTGGTCTGGCACCCTGCCTGGGGGCTGTGGGGAACAGAGAAGAGCAAAACTAGGCTTTGACCATCTGATCTCGGGGGGGGGCGGGGTGTGTGTATGTGCGTGTGCCGTAGGCCGAAGAGAAGGCTGACGCCCTCAATAAGGAATTGCTGATGACCAAGCAGAAGCTGATTGATGCGGAAGAAGAGAAGCGGCGGCTGGAAGATGAGTCGGCCCAGGTGACTGGGGGTTTCTACTTCCTGGTGTTAGACCGCAGCAGGGAAATTAAGGGAAAACAAAAGCCACATGTGTAAAGAGGCTGTCATTTCTTATTGGCCATGAGAAACCTAGCTGGATTTGGTTTCTTCTTGCGGGCTACTTTTTATTTGGTGCTTAAAGTGTAATGGGGCTTAATAATTAAAGGAGAAGGAGAGCCAGCACGTCAAAAAGTCCCTTCCTCTGTTAAAGCAGGAGAGGGAATCACCATGATGTAGGGTTAGTGCTAACCAGAAGGCTATCAGACTTTGTAATCGAGCTGCCCAGAGAGCACCATTTCCACAAAAGGAAGACAGGCCTCGCCTGTACCTGGCTCAGCCTCCTCACAGACCTCCCTGCCTCCAGCCTCCCCTCTCTCCAGGCCGCACTTCACTCCTTGGTCTGGAGCATTTTTTGAAAATATCATTTTGCCTCCATCCTCCCACCCCTTAAAAACTCCCGGCAGCTGCATGTCCCTCTCCACATCAAGCAGAGACTCCTCACCATCGGCTTAAAGGTGCTGAATAGGCTCCCTCCCGCCTCCTCATCTTCACTCCTCTCCCACTACAACCCAGTATGCACACTTTGCTCCTCTCAAGCCAGCTTACTCACTGTGCCTTGTTTCCTTCTTTCACAGCCGACCTCTTAAACCCTCCCTTCTGCCCGGGACCCCTTCCTTCTTCACATCTGACAGACCACAGTTCTCCCCATCTTCAAGGCCCTTCCAAAATCACATCTCCTCCAGGAAGCCTTTCCTGACTAGTCTGTCATCTCCCCACCCTACTGAGACTTTGAGCCCCACGTGGGACAGGGACCGTGCCCAGACTGATTTGTTTGTATCCACCCCAGTGCTTAGTACAGTGCCGGGCACATAGTAACTGCTTAACAAATACCATAATTATTATTATTTCTTCAAGGCCCTTTTGAAATCACATCTCCAGGAAGCCTTTCCTGTCTAATCTGTCATCTCCCCACCCTATTTCTTCCTCTATCACCTCCTCAGCACATCTGCATCACCCAGGCACTCAGGAACTCACAGTCCCGCCTCCCTTGGTAGCAGTTTAAAGATAACTCTATCACTTCCATCTATCTTTAATTTACATTAATATTGGTCTCTTCTGTTAGATTGTAAACTTGAAGGCAGGAATCATGTCCATCACAGCATGGCATAGTGGATAGAGCACGGGCCTGGGAGTAAAGAGCTCATGTCTGCTGTGTGACCTTAGGCAAGTCGCTTCACTTCTCTGTGCTTGTTACCTCATCTGTGAAATGGGGTATAAGACTGTGAGCCCTGTGAGGGACAGGGGCTGTTTCCAAACTGATTTTCTTGTATCCACCCCAGCACTTAGTATCCACAGTATTCTCTGTGGCTTTGGCCTCTTCTGGCATGGGAATGGAGGAGTGGGAGGGAAGGAGAGTCAGGCTCAGCAGGACTAAAGAAGCGGGGCTCGGTTTCATTTTTATCTTCTCCCCACAGTTGAAAGAGATGTGCCGGCGGGAACTAGACAAGGCGGAGTCGGAGATTAAGAAAAACAGCTCCATCATTGGGGACTATAAGCAGGTGAGTGCAATGCCCCCGGCCTGTGGTTGCCCTCCAGGGACATGGGGATAGTGTAGGGAGAGCTCAGGGAAAGAGCTCTTTCCCTGCAAATCCTGAAATATCATAAATCCTCAACGATTGGAGCTGATCTGGGAGGTGCAGATGTCATCAAGTCAACCTCTGAGTCTCAGCGTCCCTCCGGGTGGGCTTTTCCTGCATGCGGATGAACCAGAACCACCTTCCTCAGCACCGTGCATCTGTCCCATCATCCCGCGAACACTGACTGACATCATTCATCACTTTCGAGGCTGCACAAGATCGCGGGCTCCTTGCGAGATCGCGGCGTTGGCGGCCGCTGGGGAGACTCTCCTCTGGGCCAGTTATATCTCGGCCGCTCTTGTCGTGGTGTCAGATGTCCGCCTTTAATGTAGAAGAATCCCGAGTCCACTTGTGCGGACTGCTGCTAGTGCCTGTTGGTTTCTGTTTTGCTAGATTTGTTCCCAGTTGAGCGACCGATTGGAGAAGCAGCAGACAGCTAATAAAGCTGAAATTGAGAAAATACGGGTAAGCGGCTTGGTTTAGTGTGGTGTCCCAGAGGGCTCTTCCTATAAGGCAAGACTTTTCCGAGTTGTTGCACTCAATATTTGCTTCATCTGGGGGTGCCTAGGAAAAACTGAGTGTGGGTGTGGGGGCAAATGGCACTTCCCGACCTGTCCCGCGATTCGTCCTGTGGCCGGCACCATTGGTGTGGAATGATTGGATTGGCTTTCCTTTTAGAAGCTGGCAGGTAGGGAAGTCGGGGCTGTGACTGGAGGGAGAAATAATCCCTTCGTAGCCCGTACTCCCTGAAGAGCCACTTCAAAGCTTCTGTCAGGTGGGCCTGGGGTCGGGGGAGGAGGAGAGGGTGTCCTGCAGGTTGCGGGCTGCTGGCCAGCTGGGACAATTTCAGGAGTACCACGAGCCTCCCGTTAGACCCTTGTTGCTCTCGAAGACCCCGTCCTGGGCCTGAGGCTCCCAGGCGGAGTAGCCCAGCCCCGCTGAGGCACCCTCGCCAGCCGCAGATCTTCCCTAGAACCATCCCACATGTCCTCCTCACCCCCCACTCCTGTCCGCCCGCTCTGATTTCAGCAAAAGGTGGACGACTGTGAGCGCTGCCGGGAGTTCTTCAACAAAGAGGGGCGTGTGAAGGTCATCAGCTTGGCCAAGGAGGGCTCAGACGAGGACCCAGATGAGGAGAAGGAGGCATTGCAAAACCAGCTGCGGGAAATGGAGCTCGAGCTGGCGCAGACCAAACTGCAGCTGGTCGAAGCGGAATGTAAAATACAGGTAAGGCGGCCAGGCTGCCCACTAGCCAGCCGGACCTCCGCGCGCATCCATTCAGCCGTGCCACGTGGCCGGGAACCGTCAGTGGTGGAAGCTTGCCCCCTCCACGGTTACCAAAGGAACACTCCTGGGCCCATGTCGATCGTGTCATTGCTTTTTCTGTCTTGGAATGGCCTTCCAAATTTCCAGCTTGAAATTTGCTTTCCGAGTTAAAGTAGCAAGGGCTAAGAATATGCAGGCTTGAGGAATGTAATAGCAAGAGCCTCTCTGTAGCGATGAACTGACTTCTGTCCAACTTGAAACTCACTCCTACCCCTGCCAGCCACCAGTCCCCTCTAGGAGCAACCTAAAGGCCCCTTGCGGGAGGGTGGCCCCGTCTGCTACTGATGCAGCGGCAAAACCCAGCCGAGGGGAAGCTCACTAAGCCCCTTGTGTGTCTTCTCCCTAGGATCTGGAACATCATTTGGGCCTCGCACTGAACGAAGTGCAAGCGGCGAAGAAGACGTGGTTCAACAGAACAATCAGCTCTATAAAGACAGTGACTGGCGTCCAGGGGAAAGAGACTTGTTGAGCAAGCGGACGCCTCCCTCCTCCACTCCTCCCAGGAGCTGTCCTCTTCCTCCTCCACCTTTCTTTCCTTCCTCCTCCTCCTCTTAACACACCACCTTTGGTTGCCTTCCTTGGCCAGATTTTTGACTCTGAGCTCCATCAGAGGACCAGAATGCACATAGAGCAGAAGCCCAGCCACCTGTCCAAATGTCCAGAGGTCATGGATGAAGCGGATGGAAACACCCAAGGGACAGGCGAGCACTCTATACTACTGATGTTTACCAAGTGACATAGCGGGATGGGCGTCCTCCAGAGAAACGCTCTGTCTTGGTGGCCACTCGCAGGCCTCCTCTCCAAGTCGTCGGTACGGGAACTTTCCAAACGTGAAGGATGAGTTCACGTGTAAGGGTCTGAGGATCTTTTGGTTGGTTGGTTTCTTTCGGGGAGGGGGGTGGTTTGGATTTTCTTTTTAACCTTTAAGCTGTTTTTTAATATTTAAAAAAAGAAAAAAAAAAACGAGACATCATCACTAATCAAGAGAGTGACTGATGAAATCTGCTTCAGTGCCAGGAAAGGGTACAGACTCCAGGGAGGACTTGGTTGGAGCCGGGGAGCTGCTTGGCTCTCTGGGGGGTGGTCCGTGGGCTCAGAGGGAGGCCCAGGGGCTTTGGGTGGGTGAGTGGGTGGCTGACGACTCACCGTCACGTCTTTCTGTTTGTCATTTCTCCCGGCGTTCGTTTCTCCTCTCTGCGGGCTGCAGAGCGGCCTCTCCCGGGCTCGGGTCTCGTGGTTGGTCTCGGCTGGGAGAGCGGGACGATCTGCACCCCAGGACGGTTTCACTTCCCTTGGGTCAGATTTTGATTGTCCCCTTCCCTTGCGCCCCCCCCCCCCCCCCCCCCCCCCCCCAATCTCCCCCGAGTCACGTTATGTGGACGGCCCCTTTCATCCCCGCCCCGGGATGGCGAGCCCGGAGTGCTCAGTGGCGGGGGCGATTCGGGCCTCGGACTCCACTTGAGGTTGGCGTCTTTGTTTTCTCCTTCGCCCGCGGTTAGAGGAAGTCCCTCGGGCGTCTCAGCTTCAAGGTTTTTAGTTTTGCACATGGGTATGAATGAGGAGATGAACTGAGATCTTATATGTAAGTACATATACATACATACATATGTATACATATGAAATGTCCAAATCAGCGAGGAAATAGAGCGGTAGGAATCAGTTCCCGGGTGTGAACCGGCTCTCCCACTCCCTGATCTGAGTCAGGATTTGGGGTTGGGCCCTGCCTGGGCTACCCATCTGGTCCTTTCTGGCCCCTCAGTGTTCAGATGGGCTTGACCTTCTCCCCCCAAAAGCTGTAGGACGGAGGTTTTTAGCACCTTGTACTTTTTTTTTTTTTAATTTTATTTTAACCTTTAATTTATATGGTTCGTGTTATGCTGACGTATTTCTCTCGCATCTGTGGATAGACGTGTTGTATGCAGTGTGAGCGAGCTGGTTAGGGGAAGAGGCACTGGTTTGTATATAAAGATATTTGGTTTATTTTGTACTTCTACCTTTTCTTGTTCACTGTACTAATGCGAGCTAACGTAATCCGTGACGACCAGGTATAACCCGTGGCTAGACCGAAGCTCTTTCCTTATTGCTTACATCGTCCTTTGCGGTTTAATACCAAAACTACTGTAACTCCATCCGATATTAGGTGTGTGGACCTTGTGCTAGGTTAGTTGCAGTGTGTATACTTTATGAATTGAAATATAAACTAGTAAAATTGTATTACTATTTCTTTGGTTCTGTTTCATTTTAACAAGGATGTCCATTAAATATTTTGCTATTAAAAAAATGGTTCTTTTTCCAAGCCAGCTTTTTTTCCGGGGACCACCACCCCCCGTGTTCAGATGCCGTGCTTAGCAGTGGCAGTTGGCCGTGTGCCCTCCGGCCCTCACCATCCCATCCAGCCCCGGGCACGTAGCAGGAAGAGACTCGGCCCCGTCGCCGACTGTGCTGCTCTGCCGACTGTGCCCGGTCCTGGGCACGCTGTTGTTGAGGTCCTGGGCTTGTTGGCGTTGGCCCTCTGGGTTGACAACGGATCTTTCGCCTAGGAATTGGGCTGGAAAACGTCCCACCCCTGAAGGAGCCGCTCATACTGGGGTCCTGCCCTCTAGGCCAGACAGGGCAGAGCAGTGGATGGGGCCAGGCTGGCCCCTCGCCACCAGGAGCAGGCCCTTCGGTCTTTCACGCACCAGCCCGGGAGCCCGGGCGGTGACATCTAAACCCCGCCTCATGCTCAGGGCCCTGCAGGGATACGCTCCCCGCCCCAGCCACCAGACGGGACCGGCTCCCTGGAGTCCCTCCGGCCTCTCCGGCCAGTCTCTGGATGAACCCAGCAGGCTTGACTGGGGAGGGAGATGGGCTGCCGACGGAGAACGCGTGGAAGGAAACACAAGCTCTCCTGGTGGGCACGAGCATGCTCCCTTGGGGACCTTGGTCTGAGGCCTCCCGAGACCCCTAAGCTTCCCCGAGGAGGTGGGTAAGAGCCCTTGAGGACTAAGTATGCAGCTCTTGCCCACAGGGCCCTGGTCCCACCCAGCGTGGATGAGAAAGACCTGGATTCCCCTGGGAACCTCATCGGCTGCCTCTTCCCCCAACAGGCAGACTTGGGGGTAAACTCCTCTCACCACCCTCCCCATACATCCCCAGACTGATTTCAGAGGGCAGCAGTGGCCTTCCTCATCCTCCCCTGAGCTGGCTTCAGAGTCCTTGGGGTGGACACACTATCAGTTCTTGGTCTGTGAGGGCTTCTCCTCTCCATCACCTAATCCACCTCCCTCTCCCCTGTTGCCAGGAGTTGGAAAGTAGGATGGGCGGGGCTAGTGCTAATTCTGCCTCAGTCTCCCCACTCAGTCTTCAAATCCCCTTCATTGTGCATTGCGGCCAACACTGCGTACCTCTCCCCTCTGCCTCGGCTCTCGGGTTCCAGCAGAAGACCTGAGTCCCCAACTCCGGGTCCCTGTTGGCTAGCTACTGTCTCCTATGGACTGGTCAGTTCATCTTCTTACTGACTGCACCCAGGGGCTCAGACTCAGCCTCACTCAGAGCCGGCAGAGGCCAAAGCCTTTGCCTTCCCGGAGCTGACTGTTGGCGGGGGTTGGTGGGATGTGGGAGAGGAGACCCAGTTGGGAACCGAGCAGTGCGGGGCCTGAGGAGGGATGGTGTGTCCAACCTCTGGGGGTCTGCTGCTTTGAATTTGTGGCTCATGCCCAACTTCTCTGAGGGGCAAGAGGTCTCCTTTCCTTGGGCTGGAAATGAACCTACCGGGCTTGGTGTGTTCACAGGAGCCAGGGAGGAGAACAAAGAGGAGCAGCAGAGTGGCACAGTGGGTGACATTTGATCGCCTGGCACAGGAAGCTCCAGGCCTGAGCTTTATAGGGGAACCAGAGAAGCAGCATGGCCTATTGGAAAAAGCATGCGCCTCGGAGGCCAAAGGACCTGAATTCTAATCCCTGCCACTTGTCTGCTGTGTAACCTCGGAAAAGTCACTTCACTTCTCCAGGCCTTAGTTACCTCCTCCTTAAAATGGAGATTTAAGACCGTTAGCCCCAGGTGGGACAAGGACTGGGTCAACTTGATTAGCTTTTCACCTACCCCAGTGTGTAGTATGGTGCCTGGCGCTTTGTAAATGCTTAACAAATGCCATTAAAAAAGAAAAAGAAAAGCCCCAGTTGTACAACACCTCTGCCTCCAATCAGGTAAGGTAGGAACCTCCGGTTCCTTTCCATTCCCTATGTTCTGCCCTTCTTTCAAACCTGACCCACTGCTCTCTGGAGGGGAGTCCAGGTGGGAGGGAGGAGATAGGGAGGTAGGGATGTGTGGTATTTTGTTGGTATGTTGGTATGTTTGGTTCTGTTCTCTGTCTCCCCCTTTTAGACTGTGAGCCCACTGTTGGGTAGGGACTGTCTCTATGTGTTGCCAATTTGTACTTCCCAAGCGCTTAGTACAGTGCTCTGCACATAGTAAGCGCTCAATAAATACGATTGATTGATTGATTGACTGATGTGTGTTTGTGTGTTTGTGTCTGCTGCTGGGAGCAGGAGCCAGGCCTGGGGGCTTGAGAGCAGCTGTGTCCCAGGCCCACCCTCTTTGAGTGCCTGGTCTCCTAATCACTCAGGGCTCAGCCCCAAGGCCCGGCTCTCTGGGGGACGTCTCCCCGCCCCGAACCCGGGCATAGAGAGCTGGGCTGGGGGGTCTCTGGGGCTCTGGGGGGCTGGCTGCAGGGTGGGGGTGGGGGCAGGGCTGGGAGATTGACTGGACAGGTCCCCACAGCTTTGGCAGCGGCTCAGGACCAGAACCAGCGGACAGTGGGACCCCTGCTCCGGCCCAGGCCCTGAATTCCCTCCCTGGCTTCAACCTCATTCTGGGTAAGGAATGAGTCTGTTGATGGTTATATTGTACTCTTTGCACACAGTAATCCTCAATTCATTCATTCAGTCGTATTTATTGAGCACTTACTGTGTGCCGAGCACTGTACTAAGCGCTTGTAAACACGAATGATTGACTGCATGGATGGATGGATCCGAGGGAGGGCCCACTCTTTTAGACTGTGAGCCCACTATTGGGTAGGGACTGTCTCTATATGTTGCCAACTAGTACTTCCCAAGCACTTAGTACAGTGCTCTGCACACAGTAAGCGGCTCAATAAATACGATTGATGATGATGATGATGATGATTGACTCCCTGTGGGGGGGTGGGGGAGGGGAAGGATTTCGGGTTCGGGTGTCATAGAGGTTGTGGGTCCTAATTCCGGCTCTGCCACTTGACTGCTGTGACGTTGGGCAAGTCACTTCACTTCTCTGTGCCTGTTACCTCATCCGTAAAATGGGGATGAAGACTGTGAGCCCCATGTGGGACAACCCGATGTCTGTGTATCTCCCCCTGTGCTTAGAACAGTGCTTGGCACATAGTAAGCATTTAACAAATACCATTATTAATTGAGTCAGCTGTGGGGCTGGGTGTTAGGAGTCTTGGGTCCTCGGGGCTCTGGCTCTCCCGAGATTGAAGGGTGACCCAAATGCGGTGCTGCCCCCGCCCACCATGTGCAAAACGCTTTGCAACTTTCCAGGCCCGAGGAGGGGGAAGCCGCTGCTTGCCCACAGCCGATATTCCCCCATTGGAACACAAGTCCTGGGGAGGGGGCGGGGACCCCCGACTGGTCCATCCGTACTACTTTCCCGAGCCCTTAATACAGGGCCCTGCACTTGGTAGGGGCTCAATAAATAGTCGGTGCTCACAGAGAAGCAGCGTGGCTCAGTGGAAAGGGCATGGGCTTTGAAGTCAAATTTAAACACTTACTGTGTGCAGAGCATTGTTTTGAGCGCTTGGGAAGTACAGAACAACAATAAACAGTGACATTCCCTGCCCGCAATGAGTTCACAATCTAGGGGAGGAGGCACAGACATCAATATAAATGGATAAAATTACAGATATATACATAAGTGCTGTGGGGCTGGGATGGGGTGGCGGGGTGGGGGGGAGGAGAGCAAAGGGAGTAAGTCAGGGTGATGCAGAAGGGAGTAGATGAGGAAAAGTGGGGCTTAGTCTGGGAAGGCATCCTGGAGGAGATGTGCCATCAGCAATGCTTTGAAGGGTGGAGGAGAGTAATTGTCTGTCTGATTTGAGGAGGGAGACCATTCCAGACCAGAGGCAGGATGTGAGCCAAGGGTCGGTTGCGAGACAGGAGATGTCAGGGTACAGTGAGAAGGTTAGCACTCAGAGGAGTGAAGTGTGCGGGTTGGGTTGCCTTAATAGAGTAGCAAGGTGAGGTAGGAGGGGCCAAGGTGATGAAACGCTTTGAAACCAAAGGTGAGGACTTTTTGTTTAATTAATGATGGTATTTGTTAAGCGCTTACTATGTGCTAAACACTATTCTAAGCGCTTGGATAGATACGAGGTTATCAGGTTGTCCCATGTGGGGCTCACAGTCTTAATCCCCATTTTCCAGATGAGGTAACTGAGGCACAGAGAAGTGAAGTGACTTGCCCAAAGCCACACAGCCAAGTGGCAGAACCAGGATTAGAACCCACGACCCCTGACTCCCAAGCCCGTGCTCTTTCCACTAAGCCACACTACTTCTCTGTTTGATGCAGAAGTGGATGGGCTACCACTGGAGTTTCTTGAGGCGTGGGGAAACGTGATCTGAATGTTTTTGAGATGTGATTGTAATGTTGTAGCAGTTCGGATGGAGAGGAAAGGGTGGATTTTAGCAATATTGTGAAGGTGAGACCGACAGGATCTGATCGTGGGTTGAATGAGAGAGAGAGGATTCAAGGATAACTCGAAGGTTACGGGCTTGAGAGACGGGAAGGATGGTGGTGCCGTCTACAGTAATGGGGATAGTCAGGGAGAGGACAGGGTTTGGGTGGGAAAATAAGGCACTCTGTTTTGGACATGTTAAGTTTGAGGTAACGGGAGGACATCCCCCCCCCCATTTAGACTGTGAGCCCACTTTTGGGTAGGGACCGTCTCTATATGTTGCCAACTTGTACTTCCCAAGCGCTTAGTACATTGCTGTGCACACAGTAAGCACTCAATAAATACGATTGATTGATTGACTGATCCAAGTAGAGATGTCTTGAAGGCAGGAGGAGATGCAAGCCGGGAGAGAGGTTGGGGAGGAAATGTAGATTTGGGTATCATCCGCATAGAGCTGGTAGTTGAAGCCATGGGAGCGAATGAGTTCTCCAAGGGAATGAGTTTAGATGGAAAATAGAAGGGGAGCCAGAATTAACCTTGAGGGACCCCCACAGTTAGGGGGTGAAAGGCAGAGGAGGAGCCCACAAAGGAATCTGAAAATGAACTGCCAGAGCACTTTGTACAGTGCTCTGCACTCAGTAAATACAATCGACTGATTGGCAAGCAGTGGAGCTGGAAAAGTGGTGGAGCTATGTTGCCAACTTGTCCTTCCCAAGCGCTTAGTACAGTGCTCTGCACACAGTAAGCGCTCAATAAATACGATTGATTGATTGATTGATTGAAAAAATAAAACCCAAGTCTTCTGCCTCCAATCCCGTGCTCTTCCCACTAAGCCATTCAGTCAATCATATTTATTGAGCGCTTACTGTGTGCAGAGCACTGTGCTAAGCGCTTGGGAAGGACAAGTTGGCAACATATAGAGACGTTGCCTACCCAACAGAGGGCTCACACCCTGCCTTCCACCCTCCAGCCACAACGCTTCTTCTCTGACACTCCCTCTTCCCAGCCCGTGGGCAACCAAGGCAGTGAAGCAACTCCTAGGGGTAGCCCCAGCCCTCTGACCCTTAGAAGAGCTCCACACAGGAAACCTCCATTCTCAGGCTCACCCCTCCACCCTTTTAGGTGTAATGTGTGGGATTTCCAGTTAAGTGAAATGTCCTGGGAGGCTCAGTGAGAAACCCAAGAGGCCTGACTTAGTGGGTCATAGGTGCCAAGGTCAGTTTTGAGGCCTTAGCAGCGGGTGGGAATTCTTAGGACGCTACCTGAATGTTCTTTATAGCAGGGGTGGGGTTTGTGTGTGTGTTTGGGGTTTTTTTGCTCCCAGTGCAGGCTCATACCATTTCCTTCCCAGGACCCTCTCAACCCCATCCACTCGATTCCCTTTTGGGGCCATTGTACACGGGCAATCCCTGCAGAAGGTTCATGGGCTCTGTGGCCTGCACGGGGAAGCTGGCAGGGCCCAGGGGGCATTTGCCGCAGGAAGCAGGTGTCCGTGAGTTCATCCCAACTCTCATTTTCTCCCCGCAACCTCAGCCCTGGGGCCGGGAGAAGTTACACCAGACCAGATTGAGCAAGGGCTTGGGCCGTGAGGAGCGATTCCTCTGGTTCCCTGGGTTTTAGCTGGGTTTGGGGTTAGGATGGGTGGAGGTGGCAGATCACAGTTCAGCCCCAGAAGCCTCCCTCACCCTCCTGCCACCTTCCTTCTCCCCTTCTCCCCCCTGCCCTCCTACCACACACTTCCGCTGGGATCCTCCCCCTGGCCTGGAATGCCCTCCCTCCCCACATCCATGTCTACCTGTATATATGTATACCTGTGTATATGTATATATGTTTGTACATATTTGTTACTCTATTTTTATTTATTTTACTTGTACATATCCCTTTTATACTGTGACCCCACTGTTGGGTAGGGACTGTCTCTATGTGTTGCCAATTTGTATTTCCCAAGCGCTTAGTACAGTGCTCTGCACATAGTAAGCGCTCAATAAATACGATTGATGATGATGCAGCAAAACCTTTCCAGTGACGCCCTTTACTTACACAGCAAGATGGGGGAAACAAATCAAGCCAAACCCCGAGTTGTACAGTGAAACTTTTATTCTCATCGTTTAAAGGAAATGCAAGACTGAGAAAGCAGCAGTGGCGAGTTACATTCTCCGGCCGATAACGTGCCGTGACAGGGCAGGCGGCGCGGCACCAATGATCTGAGCAGCTCGCCGCCGTCTCAGAGTACACAGACCACAACAACAAGAAGCAGGGTGAAGTCAAGCAGCAGGTACAGCACCTCGTTGGAGAAGGCCAGTTAATGTACAAATAACAACATTGGAGGAGGGGACCCCCCAGCTCCCGGCGCGCCGTTCGGGAATGAACCGATTTTAAAAGTCACCGTGCGGCCGCCTCCCCTCGAGTTAAAATACAATTCTACTCGTCATTAAGGTTACACTTGTTTTTACAGTATACACATTGCTAGTAATTATTGCCAGAAGACTTTCTACTGCAAATTACAGTATTTACAAGATTATAGTTAAACAAAAGGTTTTTTTTTTCTTCTACAGATTGTGATGACTGACTGCAGCCCACAGACGGTGACGGATTAAGTACTTTTGAGAAGCAGCCTTCGATTAGACCCCGGCGGTTCCTCCCAAGTCTCTAGCTGCAGTTATTACATTATGATTCTAAAGGTGAGTGCTCATTTAGATGGTTTTCCGAGTTTCAGCGCAAGTTACCCAAACTACCGGAAGGGTTAAGAGAGAATGAGGCGGGAGCGTCTGATCCTTCTGACCTTGACTGGCTGTGGCTTAGTGCAGATGGAAAGCTCTGGACCAGGGGAGGGGCTGGGGGACTGGGAGAAACCCAAAAGTCCCCTGGTTGCAAGGCCAGTTGGCCCTCCCTCCCTCCAATAAGGCTAGGGCTTGTCCAGGACTTCCTCTGCAGCATAGCTGCTGGACCTGGGATTTTCAGTTGTTGATGCAGCTGCCTACAAAGTCACGCGTCCGGGGAGAGGGGGACGGAGGCAGAATTCCCTCGCCCTCTGGGGCAGAAGGGGACTTTTCTACTTTCTCGAGCCCGACTGTCATTGGCGGTGCACTACAGACAGACACGGGGACTCCTCCGTGCTCGCTGATGCCCCTCCCGCCCCCCACCCACCACCACCCACTCCCAAGCTTGCGATCCCCGTGCCCGCTCAGTGCCAACGTACTACTGGGCCCCCAGCACCCCGCCGCCGCCCTGGACCCAAGCAACTCCGCTTCCGATTCCAGCCCGGCCAGCCCCTGCCAAACCAGAATGGATTTCTCTATTCTCCCGTGAGCCCTGAGCTTCCTTATTAAATACTGCTCTCTTCTTTTTCATGGCATTAATTAAGGGCTCACTAGGGGTAGATATGCAAGATAATGAGATCATCTGGACCTTGTTTTGCCTCCCTCTTTCCAAAGTGCCTTGAATTGGGTCTTGCTTTTTAAAGCCGTAGGGCCTAGGGAAGCTGAAACAACCCGGAGGGAGCCCGGCTAGCCACAAAAGAAGGCTCTCCCTGCCAGGGCCGGTCATTAAGGCGCAAGGGGCTGCGTGATGGCCAACCGGCTACTGCCTGCGGACCGCACGGTCCTGCTTGTCGCAGTGATGGCGTGCCCCCCGCCCCAAGCCTGTGTCTTCAACTAGAGTACGGGCTCCCGGAAACCCCAGCGGGGCTCACTCCCTCCGTTAATTATGGAGCCAGAAACAAGGAGCCTGAAGCCGGGGGGGTCCCTGTTGGCTTCATATCAGAAAACTCCTTACCAGGGAGCCTCCCTTCAGAGCCTGGGGAGGGCATGACGGCCCAGGGCTTCCTGAGGGTTAAGGGGAGGCATCAGTCACCCTTTCCTTTGAGAAACAATGGTCATCCCCGTCTCTACAATTCCCTGGGTCAATCAATACCCTATGGCTACCCCAAGCCCCCGCTGTGGAAATTTAAAAACATGTGTGGCAGGTGCTTTCGTGTTTTCTGGTATGTGGTTGAAAGCAAGGCCTGTCTCCATGCCAGTGGAGGCAGAGGGGAGATGGCGGGCAGGGCCTCGTTTCAAGCCCAGTTTCCTGGTCAACCATTTTCACCGGGGCTTCGGGCAGATTCGTCTATCTTTTTTAAAGAAAGGACTAGCGATCTGGGCTCCACCTTGAGTCACGCTACCCCCTCGCGACAACAAAATATCTCGTTGAGCTTTAAGTGCTGATTGTCCAGAGTCTGAAGCTAAGTGTAAAGATTCGGGACAGAGAGGCTCCCAGCCTGGAAAGGATTGACTGCAGAATAGGGATAGACGATTCCATCAGAGCCGGGTTGTATTAATGTGAAAGCCAGCTTTCCTCTCGGGGGCACATTAACCCGAGGCAGAGAAGGTTGAGGGATAAGTCGATGATTTTGGTGTCCAAGTCTCGAAGGAGGGGCTCTACCCTCTCCAGTCAATACGCCGAGAATGGAGAGGTTAAGTTGGGCCCAGGGTTAATCTGTGTGGAGTTGGCTTCGGGTTTCTAGAAAAACTAATTTTAGGATTAGATCCTGGGCCAGCAGTCAACATTGGTTTCAGTTATTTATGCCATGTATAAAAAGTGACAGCAATTATACTTTGAATTGCCTTCTAATGATGTAGGTTGATATTCTGCCTCATCTTTCAGACAAAGGGCATGTTTTATGAGCTGCAATTAAGCAATTAAGATATGCCCTGCTTAAGAAACAGGGGTCATTTTCCATCAATAAAAAATAATGGCCATTCGAGGTGAAAGCTAATAATACGTTCAATTCTGACCCGTGCCCTTTCTAATTAACCAGGATCCAGGTTAAAAATATGATGGACCCAAAGAGGATGTTTAAATTCTAACAAAATGGGTGGAGGCCTAAGTGAAGGCAGAGCTACTTTACCTATACCTTCAGGGGTTTTCTAAGTGGCTGAAGGAACCCCACCTTTGAAGATGGCCTCATTGCTCTGATTCAGGGCTCCCCTGACTGGAGGCAGAGGGATGGACAAGGAGACCTCAGTGACCTTTCCTATCGGATTCGCTAGGGTGATAATGAAATTGTGTCCCACCTTGGGTCATCCGGGCTGACTACGGCTCTTTTGGCTGTGGCTTTCACTTGCAGCGTCCTAGAGCTGCTCCGGTGTGTTCATAACTTGACCTCTTACAAGTGTCCTCCCACCACCATCTTCTCCCCTCCCACTTGCACAGCCAGAGTGATCCTGGATGGGTGAGAAGATGGAAGTGGGGGGCTTGGGGAAGGGGAAGGCAGAGCTACTGTCCCCATCAAACAACTGGAAAACTGAGGCTGGTTCTGTGTGGCCCGAGGGACCGGGCCCACTGCTCATCCCCGGGCCGCGGGTGCCCAATGGAAAAGATTCAGGCCCCAGTTGCCATTTCAAATCACCGATTTCAAAATCACCAACCAATTCACAGCAATTAGGATGATTTACAATCAAACTGCAAGTCACCCAGCACCAGATTTACGGAAACTTCTTCCCTTTTCTAATGTGGACTGTGTTCTGGGTCTTCATTAAATATTGATTTAAGGGGGATATTAAGATTTACGTAACCAATTTCCCTGGGTGCTGGGGAGTTTAAACTAATTAGTTTCAAAAGAGGAAAGCTTGCTTTCCAAGATATTGTGGGCAGTGACTCATTTCGGCATTTGAGAGAGGACCTTGCTTTCGAAGCAACCCCTTTCAACCATCCGCCCTGGCTAATCGTATCCCGCAGGCAGAGGCAGAAACGCCACCAGCCCGGTTAACTGGGGAGCCATTTCAATCCCTCGTCGATCCTGGAGGCCAAATTGGGTTTTTGTCAGAGCTGTTTCCTTTATCTTGCAGGCATCGCTGGGTGAAAGCAACCCCCGGGGGCTAGAAAGAGCCAGGAGGCTGCCCCATGTTCAATTAGGCGGTGAAGGGTACAGGCATACACTGGCCCAGGAGCTGTTGGGCTTAATACAGGGACCCCTACCAGCCTGCACCCCAGAGCCTCGAGCTCAGCAGGGGGTAAAAGTCACTGGAGTTGCCATTTCCCTTCCTCTCTCCCCTTCTCTGCCGCCGGTGGCCGGCACCCATAGAAAGGTGCGGAGGACAGAGGGTGTTCACAACACCCAGCCCTGGATGAGAGAGCCACGGCCATGCGCGGCTCAAAGGACAGCCATCCTAGTTGGAAGATCTGATAGCCACAGAAGAGGAAAAGCTATCAGTTATTATTACTACTACTACTAATAATAATGATAATGATGATGATGAGTAGGGTATGTGTTAAGGACATTCAATTCTCATTGGATTTTCGCCACCTGAAACTTCATTCATCAAAGAGTCGCTGGCTCCAGAGAGCACATTGACAACCCTGGACTCTGAGCTGGTATCACCATGGACGCCCTGATCCAAATTTGTTTGGGAAATTGGGTGGAAACTGACATTTGATTGTCCCCTCGCCTAGGTGGATAAACTGATCGTGCCCGTGAACAGGGAAGCAGGCCAGAGCCCCAGATTCCGGCTTCATTTTTCTTTCCAGACTGAGCCTCGGGCGGGCAAATCCAGTGAGGGGCAGTCAGAGCTTTCTGATGCCTGCAACCCAGGAGCTGCCCCCTTTCTCAGGTGGTGCGGGCATAGTGGCACCTGACAGCTCCTAGTACTCCGGGGAAAAAAATAAGTTGGGTGGGTCCCACCTCAGGGACCAGAGGAAAAGAAGGGCTGGCGTTTCGGCCCAGTCGCTGGGTTTCTCTGCTGCGTATGTGTCCATGCAGTACACATTCTGGATACAAACTGGCCAAGTCACTGACAGCCAAGGGCCACTCGCCTTACCTACATCTTCAGTTCCAAAGTCTCCACCCAGATGCTATTCTAAAACTGGAGAAATTCTTGGACGAGCTCTCCCGCCCCTGCCAGCATCTCCCTCTCCCAGATGATTCAGAAAGACGTGGGCTTCCTTCCAACCCATTCCCCAGACTCTAATCTCATCTACAACTCCCACTTGTGAAGGCAAAAGGCCTCAGCTAAAGTGCAGCGTAGCTCCATCAAGCCTTTACCTGGGCTTTTCCCACAACTCCGGCCAGTGATAAGAGCCCACTGTTGGGTAGGGACTGTCTCTATATGTTGCCAACTTGTACTTCCCAAGCGCTTAGTACAGTGCTCTGCACACAGTAAGTGCTCAATAAATACGATTGATTGATTGATTGATTGATTCCCTCCACTCCCTCCTCACTCTAGAGTGCTGGGCGGGGCCCAAGAAGAATCACCGCCCAGCCCAAGCCATCAAGTCATGGGCTTTATGGAGCATCCACTCCCGATATGCCCAGCACGACACTAAGGGCTTGGGAGAATTCAACAGAAATTAATAGGCACGATCCTTGACCCTCAAGGAATTTATCATCTAGTTAGCCGAAGGTGGGACACTCTGAATCTGGGTCCCTTCATTTTGGGGGGTACAATGTCAGGCCCCTTTAGTGGGCATGGCCAGTTCCCCGCGTGGCTTCTAGGAGTGCCAGAAGTTCATTCTTTTCACCTCCCATCTCCTATTTATCACTGCACTGAAATACAGCATTCAGTGATAAACAAGCTCAGTGAATTGCAACAGAGATCAGGGGCAGCAATCAGACATCGTTCATGGCAGAACTTTGAGGATGGATTTTAAGGTCAATCACAGCTTGTTCTGCCAAACATGCCCTTGCCAGGGTTGGAGGCAGACTATTGGATAGAGTGGACCAAGTAATGTTTGACCAAATAATGGCACTTCTAAAAACGTTTTTCTCACCTTGGGGCTCTCTTCCCAGCCAATGCTGGAAGGAGGACTGCTCCCTAAAATAGAGAGGGATTGATTTACCCAACCAAGATGATAGATTCTCTTCCTACCACTTCCCAATTAACTTTCTCCCCAGTCATATCTTCCCAATTACCACCTCAGCACTTCTGGGTCACCTAGAACTTCTGGATTTACATGCACCCTTGGCACTTCCGACCATATCAATTTACACACCCTATTGAGCACTCACCTACAGCTTCAATTCCCTTCTATTTCTAAATCGCTCTGTGTCCATCTTCCCCCTAGATGATTGGGTCTATTCATTGCCTACAGCATACCCTCAATGAAATACATTGGATTGATTATCTTTCAGTTTCCCAGAACTCTACACTCCCCATCTCTGAAAAAAAAAAAGAGAAAGGAGGAAGATGGCATAGAGGTGCGGGTGGGAGGAAGGGAGGCAGGCAGGAAAGACTAGGGAGGGAGAAGTCACCTAAAACCGACTCCCACAACCCTACAGTATTTGGAAATGAAAGAAGCATGCCCTGATTTTAGTCAGAATTATTGCCGCTCATTAACCTCATCTAAGCAAATCCTCCAAAGCAATATGCCAGGCATCCCCCGGCCTCAACTAAATGAGTAAACCCATCTCTAGCCGGGCATGGCACTGCCGCCCAGGAAAAGGCTCCACTCCATGGCATTCTGCAGAGAACTTCATCGCCCCAGGATGTCGAGTTGAGCTCCATCTCTCCTCAGTGGACAGGGCCACCCAAAGATACAATTTCAAAAGAATCAACTTCTAGTCTGGCGGACACCATTTATCCGGCCCCCTGCGTAGGGGATCGGAGGTCTGCCAGAGTTATGAAGGCTTAGCCCACCCGGTAGGCAGCACAGGAGACTCAGACTGGCTACCCTTACCATGCATACGAATACACATCAGCCACAGATAGCTGAGGATTAAGAGTCAAAATGTCAGTGAAGCCCAAAGCTTCACTATTGAGGAAACACCGTGCTCTCCTCTGGGAGTTGCTTTGAAATATCTGTAATAGAATTTCCACTTTATTACAGCGATTGGTTACACTACAAATGAGATGACCTGCCACAATATCACTGACAAATGAATTCAGCAGACAGGGAACAGACAAACTGGCTGCGTTCACATACCCGGCCCTTGGCCCAACGTAAACCTGTCTTGTTCCCTTTCGAGAAGCTCCACGTCCTGTGGACAAAAGTTCTGAAATGGGTGGATTTAGCGCTCAACATAATGCCCATTGGCATCCACAGTGGTACTTATGTACTGGATTGTGATTTCCAGGTGTGTGGAATAGAGGCAAGGAGGAAAGGGCCCAGAGAGGTTGTTCATCCTCTGAGGCTACATTATGACAGCAGAGGTGAAACAAAAGGACAACTCTCCCAACGGTGAGGCTAGGCCGCTAGAACGAAGAGCTGGGAGAAACCAGTCTCCTCGTCTTTTCAATTTACCCTCACTCCCTTGGGGAGTTCATCCGTTCCCCACAGATTATCACTATCACCGCTGTAGGGATGACATCCAAATCTACACTGCCAATTATGACCTCTGACTTTCTCTGCAATCTCACATTTCCTTCTGCCTCCAGGATGGCTCTCCACAGTTGTGCCGCCCGTACCTCAAACTCACGTCTAAAGTTCAACTCATCTTCCTTCCCAAATCCTTCCTTCTCGTCCACCTAACTTGCCCATCCCAGTTGACCACACTCTCTCCGCCTTCCCCATCCTTCAAGCCTTTAACCATGGCATTACTTTTGCTTCCTCTCTTTGAACCCCACATTTAGTTTGCCAACAAATCCTGTCAGTTCTTGTCCCACAATGTTTCCACAATCTGCCCCTTCCTCTGTAGCCAAATGGCCGACACAGTGCCAAGTCCCAGGTTGATTACTGCATCAGCCTCCTCACAGGTCTCACTCTACTGCTTGGATCATTTTTCTAAAACATTGCTCTACACACATCTCCCTACTCCTCAAAAACCTCCAGTGGTTTTCTTGGCCTATTCTGCATCAAGCAGAAACTTCTGATCACTGACTTGAAAACACTCCAGCAGCCCTTCCTTTCCTTCTTAGCCATCCTTTTCTCCCACTACACCCCGGCTCACACTCATCTTTCCTCAAGTTAACCTTCTCACTAAGCCTTGCTTTCATCACTCCTGCTGCCAACCGCTTCCTCACCCAATTATAATAATGAAGGATTTGTTGAGCACATACTATGGGCCAAGCACCAGGATACATGTAGTTTATGCAGCTCGGACGCAGTCCCCGTCCCACACCAGGCTCACAGCTTAAGAAGGGAGAACAGATATTTAAATCTCCATTTTGCAGATGAGGAAACTGAGGCAAAGAGAAGAGAACTGATGCTGAAAGTCACAGAGTAGTTAAGTGGCAGGGCCAGGAATAGAACCCAGGCCCTCTGTCTCCCTTGTGCCTGGAACTCCCTCCCCAATCTTTACAGCCCTTCTGTGGTCACCTCTCCTTTAGGAGGTCTTCCCTCATCGCTAATCTCCTCATGGCCCTAACTACCATTTTGGTACTTCCATGCCTCTCTCTCACCTCCCCACACACCTTATTTACACATACACATTCTACTACTTCCTTTCTATATTTTAGTGTCTGTCATCCTCACTAGATTGTAAGCTCCTTGAGGGCAGGGATCACGCCTACTAACTCCGACATACTCTCCAGTAGGCACTCAGTAAGCGTTACCGATTGACTGAATTGGCAACATCACCACTGCCGTGGGTTAGGATGGGGGTGAGCATAAAGGAACCCCATACGATCCCACTATCTTACTCTGCATCATACCAGCAGTGGCTTCCCTGGTTACACAGGCAGCCCCTAGAAAACAGCCATTACAAATAAAAGGCCCTGGTTCCCTGCAGCTCTTCAAGCCACCAAAGCCTTTTTCTTCTTCCTCTAGAGAGGTTAACACTCCCCTGAGAAGGACAGAAGAGGTCCTAGTGGCCTTTACCACTAGGCACCTATTCATAGCATCTAACCTCACTGTAGGCAGGGAACGTGTCTACCAACAGTTATATTGTCCTCTTCCAAGAAAGCGCTCCGTAAATACGACTGATTCTTCCCCTTAGAGTTAGTGCATTGTGAGCAGGAATGTGTCTACAAACTCGGTTGAATTGTGCTCTCCCAAGCGATTATTTAGTACAGTTCTCTGCGCACAGTAAGCACTCTGTAAATACCATTTATCGACTGAGTGACTCAACACTAACCATATCATAAATGACTTCTCTTGCAAAACTGCTGTTTATGAAGCCCTGGGGCTTTTTAGGGGTTTCCCCCCCGCCACCCCCATGCTACCCCATCCACCCTACTGTCAGCTGGGGCAGACTGGACAGGGAACCAAGTCGGGTAGGGGGAGACGGGGCTGTCTGAATGCCCGCTGCCACCCATATCTGTTCTCCAGGTTGGGATGTCGGCAGCACAACCCCACACGTTCCTTGGCAGCAAAATGTGGGTGTTTCCCCGGAGACGGGTGGGAAACTTTTTTCAATGGTATTTGTTAAGCGCTTACTACGTGCCAGGCATTGCACTAAGTGCTGGGGTAGATACAAACTAATCAGGTTGGACACCCTCCTTGTCCCGCATAAGGCTCACAATCTCAACCCCCATTTTACAGCTGACGTAACTGAGGCACAGAAAAGTTAAGTGACTTGCCCAAGGTCACACAATTCAAAACCAATTGCTTTGCGTAGGAAGTCTTCATTTTTTTGGTCTTTCTAAGATCACACATCCCTTTTAGGAATACTTTCTAGAATCCAGGGACCCATCTGAGAATAGATAATACCTTGCTACAGCTTCCCGTTGGCTTCAAATTAGTACTCCTTCATTTATCTTGAGGAGGTGTTCTACTCAAATTGGGGCACAGAGCTCCATATGGCACTGCAGGGAATCGGAAGTCATTTTATCCATCAAACTGGAAATAGGATTCACAAGCCAAAAGGGCTGTCTGCCTGTACTCCCATTACCACCCAGCTGGTACATTTCACTCTTCTAACACCAACCTACTCATTGTACCTCACTTTCATCTCTCTCGCTGAAAACCCCTTGCTCACTCCCTCCTTCCCGCCCGCAACTCCCTCCCCTTCATATCCGGTAGACCACCACTCACCTCTCCGACTTCAAAACCCTACTAAAATTACATCTCCTTCAGGAAGTCTTCCTAGCCTAATTTCTACTTTTTCCTCCCTACTGCATCACCTGTGCCCTTGAGTCCTATCCCCCTAGGCACTCAGGTAGGTACTCACCTGCTCACCAGTTACATCCATATCCTTATGCTCTTTTGCTTCCCCTTCCTGTAATTTATTTTAATTTGCCTCCCCTGAGGGCAACGATCAGGTCTATTTATTATGCTCTCCCAAGTGCATAGCACAGCGCTCTGCACCTAATGAACAATCAATATTGATCTTCTCCTTCTTGGGAGCCAGGTAATCAGCAGCCACCTCGGGTGCTATGACATCAGGTTTGAGAAAAAGGAAAATTTAGGGAAAACTCTACTGGAACACCCTATTAACACAAATCTGTCGCTTCCCTTTTTTTGGATGGTATTTATTAAGCACTTATGATGTGCCAAGCACTATACTACACTAAGTGCTGGGGTAAATAAAAGATAATCAGTTCGGATAATCAGTCCCTGTCCCATATGGGGCTCAGTTTGCAGAGCCTAATTCTCATCTCCAAATGGGGAGTGCTTGGGCTCACAGAAACCCACTCTGACCCAGCCAGAATGTGCCACGACGTCCGCAGGTGCCTGCAGACCACAGGCGCCTACGCCTGCCAGGTTGGGGGGGGACACTAAGAGCCCTCCATTCCCTGAGGGGTAACCCTTCCAACTGCCTGGCTTTCCTGGCATTCCCAGAATGGAGCCTAGGAGAAGTCGTTATGTAGTGGAGAGCCCAGCTCCCCGGCACCGGCAGACTCCTCACTGCTCTCCCTGGGGTGCAGCAAGACTGGAGGATGGGAGCAGTGGCTGAGGGGCAGAGGAGGTGATGAGGGAGCGAGGAGCACAGGAGCTCCTAGCCTAGCTCTTCTCCCGGCTGTTCCCCAGGAGTGAGTTTTGGCTACCCTGTGTGCACACAAAGAGCCCAAAATTCAAACAGGAAAGATACATCTGTCTTGCTGAATCGAGACCTTTCATATGTGGCTAACGAAAATGCAGCAACGCTCCACTGTCCTAAAAGTTATCACCAAAATCACTATCCCTTTTCCCATTTGCTTTAAAAATACAAGAGGCCAGGCACTGGTATCTGAGAAGATGCTCATCTAAAAAGCCCATTTTCTTACACACGTTTGGGCATTTATTTAGGGGAATCTGTCTAGCCCATGGTCTCTGAAGGAATTCCAATCCAAAACGTTGGGCAAAACTTAGTTAAAAATCCTCAAGGACTCGAAGGAACGCAAGCACTGCCTTGCAGGAGTTTGATATATCTTTTCATGACGTCTTGCCGGTCCTATTGCAACAGCTCCAGACTGCCTTCCACGTGCCTGGTCTGAAAGAGTAGTCTTGCTTGACAGAGGAGTTCCCTGAGCTGGAAAGGCCAACCTGTACTCAATGATCCCACTTGCCCCAAAGAGGTAGCTCTCCAAGGGATAAGATGACTGAGACAGGCCAAGAGGTCCAGGAGACCCATCAAATGACTAGATAACACACCGAAGGTGGGAGTGGTGCAGAGAAAAGAAATCTCCCGCACTCAGAGATGGGTGATTGATCTGCTGCAACATGTGAGCAAACAGAAAAACAAGCCATGGGCACTTGTCAGCCGCCAAGGGGAAAGCCCCTTGGGTACAAGGGGGATTGGAGAACTGTCCTATGAAGGGTAAGCCGATTTCCCAGCTGGAAACATTCATTACCTAACAGGGTCTCCCAACTCCTCTTTTCATATTCCCCATGTTGGTCATTTATGGCCCCAGGATAAGGACAGGAGCGTCATAAAAGTCTCCAGAGCTGTTCAGCTTGGAAGCCTACATCCAGCCTAGAACTGCCAATATTCCCAAAACAGATTACCAGAGTCAGGGAATGGTTTGGGGATGCATGGAAGATGGGAGAGAAGAGAGCCAATTCCTCACCTCCACAATCTTTTCCCTTTCTGCTGAAAGACAACAGCTCCACGCGTGGAAGACATGACTGGCAGGCAGAAGGGAGAGCTGAACTGTGCCAGTGAAGCGGACGTTCCCCAAATTGCCTTGACAAACTGGAAAAGGCACGGACATGGAAGCTACTTCTCTAGCCTCGTCCCTAGTCAGGGAATCGTTCCACCATAGTCAGCTGAGAACCTTACCATCCTGCTCTGCTCCTGGTTTCCCTCCAATTCCGCTGCTCATTCCTTGATTTTTCCAAAGGGGTGTTCCCGCACAACACAAACGGGCTGGGACAAGATTGAATCACTCAGTGTTTCATGCGACCCTCCTACAAGCCGTTTATTTTCCTAAACGCAACTAACCAATGTGTACTTTTCCCCCTCAGGCTGGGCATCGGCTCCGCAGGCGGGTCAGAAGCATGCTAAAATTCAACACACTCCAATCCAGGAGACATTCCCTGGATTGCCCTTGGGCCTGAGTCTTTGGTTTCTTTTAACCCCTTACTGCCAGAAGTCATATTTCCCAGTCCGTTAGCACCAGATCCGCTAGCATTAAGAAGGTAAGCCCAGAAAGAGCACGTCTCCCACCTGCAAGGTGGAAGCTTGGGGCGAAGCATTTCCAGGATGCTCACGAATCATCAATTCAAAATGTCACAGAATCTTCACAAGAGATGGAGTCTCTTTTCAGCCACGATGGATGAAACTCGGGCCTCAGGCGGCAGCCGAGAATGCAGAGAAATTGATTCAAATGCTAGGGGCTTGCCCATGCCACTCGCATTCACTCGCCCATGCCAGCTGTGTTCAGACTGAGGCAGGGGGCTGGCAAAGGTGCTGCTCATTGCAAAGGGCCTGTGTGGTCTGTGCCCACATTAGTCGGCTACAGAAAGAACCGAGAGTGGAACCTAGATCGCCTGATTCCTAGAGCAGCGCTCGTTTCACTAGACCACCTAGTAAAGAAAGCCCAAAGAGCTCTGCCCTGTTCTGAAACTCATTCACCGGCTCTAACATCCAGGGCAACGTGAGTTGCTGCAAAAGCTACTGTTTTAATTTACACATGGCTCTTAGTCGCTTTTTCAAGTTAAACACCAAAGCTTAAGTGTCCTTATTTGCATCATATTGCTATTTGAAATTGTTTCTGGAGATCAACACTTCTAGTTGAGCTCTCCTCCGTAGCAGGGAAGATACTTTATGGGCTAAAAAAAAACCTCTCTGCCCGAATCCTCTACTCGTCAGAAAAGACCATCCCTGAGGTACAACTTTCAAACCAAGGGTGGCCCCCCGGCTGAGGGAACCCTGGTCTGCCTAGAAAGAGGAAGTGGAACGTGGCCTTCAAACTCATCACACTCTTCCCTCCAGATGCCAAGTTCTTTTCAGAGCAGGAAGGTCGAGGCCCTGAAAAGGAGCCAAGAGGCTCGGATCCTAAACTAGAGGGATCATGTTCTCCATCACCTCTCAAGGACAGGCCTTCCAAGTACACTCTGAAGGGGTCCGCTGAGGGGAAATGAAGCAAAGGGCTCCTTTGGAAACAGGGATGAGACAGGATTTCAGCTGAAGCTCATGTGCTCTACAGCAGTTAAGAGCCAGAAATCTGCCGAGTAAGGCCACTAGAAATGGGTTTAAGAGGTAGCCAGGCCTCTTCCCTGTAAATACTCATTCCGGACAACCATTCTTCATACCGCAAACCCATCGACTAAGCAGCCAGATGATGACACAACTCACCAAGGAGGAATTTATGCAAAACACACCCCCGTGCGATTTTCCTAATATCTTTCTCCACCCACTCCAAGTATGGTATCACAATGGAGCACTCCTGACACTAGTACCAGATCTCTTCCACACCAGGGAAAGCAATATAATCAAACACTTCCTGTTTCTGGAGGCCTTGATAACAAAAGCTGGGACTGGGAGATGACTAACAGAGGCAGACTAAGCTCATAAGGAAAGCCCTACTTTAACTGTTAACCCCATTGCCATAAACTGAGAGACACAGATTCCAAAATCATCCAAGTGTGTCTGCTAAAAAGATGTATTTTCGCCAAACTCCTCAGTTATCACATTGCATTCCCTCTAAATTTCAGAAAATGACTGTAAGCCATGAATCCTAATATGGCCTTACTGAAAGAGTGCAAAAGGCAGAATTTGTTGTGGCTGCGTAACATTTATTGTTATTTTCATGAAAAGCTGTTAGTAAATATTCAACCTCATGCATCGGTGTAAAATTACTAAAGCTAAACATTTAACACTGAGTTTACTTGTACTATTTCTATTATCTGCTTTGTTGATTTCACTTACTTGGATTCTGGTCCGCTAGTATTAACCACTGCGGTCTTTAGGCTTTCAGAACTGCAGGGGAAATGGCTAAAATGAGTGAAGTACAATTAGACACCTGTTCGCTATATTAACTGGGGCCTCATTAACTTGACACCAACTTTGAATCTCTGATCATGCACTGTGGCTATTCCAGTTTAGGCATCCAAATGGGGCAATTTGTGTCAGATGAACAGGTTTCTGACTTAAAAGGGTCAGGTTAGTTAAGGCTTTTACATCTGTCTTGCTTTTAATGCCAGGTCAATTAGAAACACTACAGCAAAAAGTTCATCATGTCTTGAAGTTACCCTGATCCCTGCTTATGCCTTGTGGTTAGAAATTCTCACCTCTTGATGCTGGGAGCCAGTGCCTGCACCTCCTAAGGCTCTGAGATGAGAACAGACCCTGAATTTCAAAGCCATATTCTATATACAGATTCTGTATGAAAAGAGTTGTTCCAGCAACTTTACAGTATGTAATAGAAAGAAAACTGCTAATGCAGTGGTGTTACTTAGAAGCAAATATAATACATAAGGCTTAATTTCACTTATACACATCCAATATATTTTAACTATAACAAAAAGATATTTTAGTGTATGTGAAATGCTTGCACATTTATAGAATAACCTTGCTTAATTCCCAATTAGAAAATTAAGACCAGGTTGGTTTACTGAAATGGGAAATGAATGACCATATTACCTGAAACTGTCAGGGCAAATTTAATTTGGGCTAAAATCTACTTGGTCTCGGTAGATGTGACTTTCTCAATTCCAAGTCCCACTAATTTTTCTCAGAGCTTAATTCCGCCAATCTCACTCTTTTCCACAGTCATCTTTCATTTAGGCTACAAAACTTTAGTCGTTTCGAGGCTTTAATTCTATGCATTGCTGCCAAAACCAACACCACATACCCTAAACTTTTGTTATTTCTGAGTAAATTGTTTTCCCCACAAAATATACCCTATGATCCTTGGTGTACACACACATATATACATATGCACATACATATATACATATATATGTATATAAAACTTTCAGTTTATTAATTTGGCTAGACTATTCCTATAGTATGAAAATTTAATCACTATTTCTTTTTAAACCCCTAATAAATTACATACACACACAGTTTTGTGTATGTGTGTATGTGGCTGTATATAATCTGCCTCAGCAAAGGTGATCCTTTTTTATTTGGAGAAAAATAAGTAGTCTCAGGAGCCTTGTAGAAAACATTTTAAAATAAAATATTTAACATTTAGACCATGATAGGAAAGACTAGGACTATTTATGAGAGCTCTATGGCCTACCAGATCATGGACATCATATATGATTGTCATATATGCGTGTGTTGTGTAAACTGATTTCAATAATTTGTTTTTCGTTAATCGGAAAAATCAAAGACCTTACCTTTTCAGACTGAGATCACAGCTTACAGTCACTATATTTCAACCTATTTTATACAAATGAATATGGCTACGGAGGACCAAAGAGAATGAATATAAAGTGATATAAACATGCTGAAAACTGCTTAAAAGTATTAACCTGCAATAACCAGAGGGGTCAAACACCACTTTGTAAAATACATTTGTAGGAGTAAACAGTGGTGGCTCACTGAGTTATGGTTTACAAGCACAAATTTCTTAAAAAAAAAAAAAAACCACAAAAACCAAACCCAAACCCTCTAATCTTACACCAGTAAAGCCTAACAATTGGTTTCTCAGGTGTTATTTACAACTTTTAGATTTGAACATGAGGGATTTTGGAATAGGTGCTGGCAAACTGAAGAAGAGGGCTAAAATACCACGCTCACTTAGTTCCACCTTTAACAACCTATAATTAGGATGAGGTATGTTCGAAATAGATCAGACCAAACACTGCAAAACAGGTATTTTGCCTGTCTCACCTGAAGTGATACCAGCTGCACTTCTGGTTTGTTTTTCATTTGTTTGGTTTTTTTTTGTGTGTTTTTTTTTTTTTAAATCACAACACGCAGCAGATATGGCTTCAAGGAGGACATCTTTCTCGCTTGGAAATGATTAGAATAGAGTTAACTTGTGCAACTATTCACATGACAAAGAACTTAAAATTCTGGTAAGCGCGAACGCAGGCTCTTCAGCTCAGAAATCAGTTCCAAGTTCTACATTGGTCTGTACTTCTGAACTCTGGCTTTAGGTAAGAGGAGTATGTACAGATATTGCTCGGTTTTCAAATAGGATTTAAACAGACACCGTGGCTTTGAATAAATATTGCTCTTCAAAATGATTTGAGTTCAGGTCAGTCACTGCTTTCACGTTCTGGGTTTGAAACCTGGGAAGCCTCAATAAGTCATGTTGGCTCTTTCAAGCCGAGACATGTAATAAATAGCCATTTCAAGCCACACAACCTGATGGTTCTAGAAGTCAGAGAAGAAATCTTGAGGGCCCAAGTGAACAATAAAAGGTGCGATGCTCAGTGGCTGGCAATAGGGACTGTCAATGAAAAAACCACCTACAGCGGAGAAAAGAGCAGAGAAGCAAAACTTCGCGTTAATTTCAATTGATTTGGTGAAGCCAAAAGCTCCATTTATATTTCTCTGCTCTTTCGGCTGCAAGTGGAATTTTCATTACAAAATGGGAGGAAGGGGCACTCTAAATTCATTACGGTATCTACACAGCTTAACTGGCATTGTTACCACTTCCAACAAAAGAACTGACAGCTCATTCATTTTCAGGAAAGCAGAGAAATGTAAAGTATGCAGCAACTGGGCAAGTTTACAATGTGGTTAGTAACTCCCAACAAACAACAAAATTAAAATAAAATGACTTGGTAGAAATAATTGGAAATGACTGCCATCATGTTGGAAAAGAGCACAGCTCCCTTCTCTCAGTTACAGAGGGGTCTGATGAACTAGGAACAGTAAAGCTATTTCTTAGAGAGAATTTTCTAAACAGATTTGCTCTGGAGATATTAGAAGTTGCAAATGAATTTGGCTGTTAAATTTCAAACAACTTTTCACTCATGGCCGCCAATCAACAGGACTCCAAAAATGAAAACAAGAAGTGGTCCAATAAACCACCTGATTCCCCAAAATTGGGCTGTATCAGCCATGCTTTTTCTTCTCAGTGATGGCTTTGTTTCATCCATAGGCCAGCAAAACAAGTCAACATTGATCAAAATTCTCAATTTAAATGTAGCCCTTTGTTGATTTCTCATCACCAAAGCCAAGGATGCTAATGCCAAAATCACCGCTCTTTTCAGCAAGTGGCATGTTTTTATTAAAGTTCCACCACCACTCAATGGAGGCAAAGATAAAAAACCCAGAAAGGAAATCATCTAGCGGAGATTAAAACACCTGTTCCCAATAATAATAGACTTTGAGTATTCCCATTCTAGACAAACAGCGGTCCACTCATTTCGTGGCTCCGGGGCATACAGTTCACATTTGAGCCCTCCGCTCTCATCTCATCACTCGTGAAAGTGTTTGAGAATGTCAACAGTGTTTGAGAATGGGAGGTTTCTGACAGGGCAGAATTCCATAAATTCACTTTCAACGCATCAAAAGCATTTCTAGTACCGATACACCTTTAGATACAGGCACAAAGCAGTGCTGTTTGTTTTGTAAGGGTGGATACCTTAATAAAACCATTACCAAGTCACAACCCATTGCCATCAGCTTTCTAATGGAGGTTAAAATGGGAGGTGCCAGAAGTTTATTTCCTTTTTCATATAGCCAAGCCTGAGTTTGGGCACCGGCTATGGAATCCCAACAATGAATGCTGACCTATGGCTGAAACCTGTCACTTTTCACAGCAGCACTCAACAAGAACTGGGACAATTGAATAGCAAGTTTTCATGGGGACCTTGTTGCTGCTTTAGATTCTTGTCATTGAAGCGGAAACAGACCCTTTATTTACAACAAGAAAAATGAGTAATCTGCTCTCGGATGGCAAATCCAGGGACTGAACACAGCATCTTACAGAGGGAAGTAGGCCACAAGAACAGAAGCGATTGATTGGATGATTGAATATGTCTGCCAACTTTGAAACTTGAAAACTTATTTGTCAGATGACCCCAGCCCCATCTCTGGGCAGTGTCATCATTAAAATAAGCTTTGCTCTAATCACAGAAAAATCTTTATTTGGGAATTGCCGTGGGTCAACAGAGGAGTCACAAAATTTAACTAAACACAAAGAGATCATCCACTGTTAATCTCCTTTGTTTGCTTTTAGCATCTACTAAAAATAAAAAAGTTTTCTTAGGTTGAATTACTAATCCTTTGATTATAACTGTTTCCTTGGTTGTCAATTTCTTGAAAGTTTTTGATGCCTAGGTATCAAATCATATCAAAAAGAAGCTAAAACAATATTCAAACCCATGGTATTGTCTGTATTACATACCTTAATATTTACAGAGTTAAAATTTAACTGAAAAGTTTCTGTTGAGTTAAAAAAAAATAACTACAGCCTGAGTTAAATAGCTCTATGACAATTATAGGTCATTAATTAAGAATCTGTGACTGCATCAGGAACCAGGCAGTACTCTGTGTTACAACAAAACAGTTTATTTGTGATCAGTGTTTTATACTCTATACATCCTTCACAAATTTAATTTTACATAATCTGATACTTCATTTAAAACTTAATCTTGAAGCTGCTAGTTCTTCCCTAGAACAAAAGGGCTGGTATAAGTTATTATCTGAAAATGAGGTAACGTTTCACAGAACTTTTTTTTTTCAAGTTTTAGAGAACTAAATTTGCATTTGTTAAAACCAAAGGTAGGAAAAGATGTCCTTTACAAATGATTTTGCTCAAGTATGTGTTCAAAGGAAAACAGGATAAAAAGGCTTTTTCTCTTCTAGTATTCAGTATTGTACTGCTGTTCAATCAGTACGAATTAGCTTCTGCCTTTGCTAAAAGAATGAGTAGTGGGGAACAGGATATGTTGGGAATTTCATAACTGGTAACAGAACCATTCTCTTGGGTAAACCTACAGAGAGAAGAAACGGAGAGGACTCCAAATAAGTTTAATGAGCCAATGGAAAATTCAGGTTAAAAAGATCTTACAGTAATATCATTAACCCTTTCCAGATGAGTCAATCAATGTGCTTGGTGTGGGGAGCAGTCTGTAAATCTCCATCAGAGTTCTCCCGTTATTCTGAAATTGCTCAAAGGAAATAATGTGACCAACAGTGCTCCTTCCCAACTCAAAATCACTTCATTTTTAGGAAGCGATAATAGCTCCATTATGGATGGAGCAACTGTCTGATTTCAAGAGAATGCCAATCTTAAAGGAGCTACCTTTTCCCATCCATTATGTGAATTAGGATTAATTCTGAAGCTATAAATAAAGCTACAGTTTAATGTTCCAAAGTAATTCATAAATCCAAATCAGTTCCCACAAACATTGCACCACTGAATTTGGCAGGGCAGATAGGAAATTCCAACAATCAAAGCCTAACTCGACTTTGATAGTTCTTTGTCCCTTATAGGAGAGCCATTCCAAGACTGAACAAATAAAAGCCATGCTTGTAACGGTCCTCTAAGGAGGAAATGCAGGAATAAACAATATTGAAATGGCAAATCTGGAAAGATTAATTGCTTAATACGTTCTTGTGGCCTCACAAACTTCTGCATACTCAAACATTTTTTAAATCTGCTCCTATTTAGGTTTTCTAATAGATAACCCTATAGAGAAATCACAAAGCAGCAACAGCAGGTATTCAAGAGCACCAGATGATCAAAGTGAAGTTTCCCAACATGCAACAGCTTTACAAAGGCCAAAAGACATGTTTACCTTACAGCCAAAAAAGCAGTATTTTAGTATTTTTTTGCATCACAATAAGAAAATATTAAAAAACACATTCTTTATGTGAAAAATGGGGGCATCAACTTTATACGCTTTTGAAGTCAGTTATATGCTACATGAAGTATCTGAATCTTTACATTCAAGTTCAGATATGGATGTGGTCTAAAAGAAAAACATTACAGTCCAAAAGGGAGCAAGGAGGTAGGCAAAAGGCTAACTGGGGAAGAGGGAATGAAATATACAAGGTGAGTTAAAATACTCTCACCTCGAACCGCCTGTGATTCTCAACTTTGTGTTTTTTGTACGAATAAAATAAACGAAGATTTCCAGCAATTCAATGAAAAAGGCTATGGTCTGGCTTTGGTTTTTGAACAAGATATGAACACTGACGGCACATCTATGTTTAGAAAACCACAGCATAAGATACCTAACTGGAATAGTCCTGATTTCAAGAAGGGGACTGGGGAAAATCCACTGTCACATGGTGTAAAGAAATGGATAAATAACTGACATTAGAATTTCCATTTTCATAACCGAATTTAGATTCTTAGTTTTAAAGGAAATTCTGTGCCTCTCTGTATAGAAATGAGTTCATACTTCACCCTGGATAATTATGTCCCAACTCCTAATCACCACAGCCCAATGTATAGGCTGATTCTGAAATAGAATTCAATGCCATAATGTGTGTGGGAGGTAAAGCAGGAGAAAGGAGCCACTTCACAACAACTTAAAAAAAAAAATCAAAGTCCAAGTTAAGTCAAAAAATAATTCTTCTACCTTCAAGGGAAGAGAGAGATATAATAATCTTCCATACCCTGAAACGCTTTCCTAGCTAAAGCTAGATCCTATGAGGTCTCAATTTTTTTCAATTTTATTAGAAAAGCAAAATTTTGTCTGAGAAATACAATAGAAAAACCCAAGTCAGAAGTCACTGAAAGAGGTAAGACCAAATTTCACTTACCCATTAAGTTGTTACGGAAAACTGGCACATACAAAGTAGAGTGGATGTGCACAAGCATGCATACAACACACTCACACACACACACACCACACAACCCCCCCTCCCTGCAGGTACCCGGTTCTAGGGCACCTTTATTTAATCTGCCCAGAATGCATGTTGTGTAAGGACATATCACTGACTCCAAATGGTTTTGCCTCCATTGCCACATAAAACTCATTCAAAGTTACCAAAGGGGCCAGTCAGAATTAAAAAGTGGCTCACAGTTCAAACTTCTAAAACACAGGTCTCTAACTTGCTTCTACTTTCTCAATTGTACTGCTAAATCAAATCTGCCTAAGCTATTGTACTGCCTCAGTAAAAATGCTCTAATGCTGTTGGTTTTCTAGCATCCTCTCAGTCCTATCACTGAGCTGGGCTCTAACCAAGGGTACTCTGAACTTGGATGCAACAGTTTATTTGTGTAAATATTTAGGGTGAAGCAACAAAATCTGTGGCACCCTAACTCAACCTAATTTAGGTGTGTTTATGGAAATTCTACTAGCATGTAGCCAAAGACTAATGCTAGGCCAAACACTGGTAAGGCCCTTAAGTATCCTTTGAATGGAGCATAAATTGGCTGTAAGGAATACTACTTAAAATTTTTCCCATTCAATGTGGTAAAAAAAAGAAAAACAGGCATTTAGAACGCACAGTCCTTCAACGATCAGGCAAAAGCAAAGGGAAAAGCTACTCCAACCTAACCAAGAACCACAAGGTTTTGGCATTTTCAAAATGAATTAAGGTGCAATCATCATGACCAAGCCTCTTTGGATTTTTCAGATTAATTTGCACAAATCCTAAAAATAAAATCACATTTTACTTTGGACTGCCCTGATAGAGCCGGTAATACAAGAGTTAAGTAATGTGGAGTACATACCATAGGCAGGGGCAGCTGTGCTATATCCATAGGGTGCTCCATAACCTAATACACAAAAACAGAGTGAGGAATCAATTCAATACTGAAAAAAAATAAAATCAGCATTTGTACCAAATACAGATTTCAAAAGCGGGCAAACTTTGGTTTGAGAAAAGAGGCCAGAGCAAGGATGAAAAATACTTTCAGTTTCCATGCTCTTTGGTAATAGATGATAAAACAGAGGAAGACTTCTCTAGGTAAAACATTGCACAGTGTTTTTGTGCAATCCTTCCAAGTGGCAGATTACGTTTGCTTCAATTTGTTCTCGTGATAAAACATAGTTGGGCCTTTCTGTAAATATCCAGATTACCTTGAATTCTCTCTTCCTGGGAATCCTTAGAGAGGCCCTTAACTAACCTATAAAGTGAGAGGTGACAAAACAGTTCCCCAAATCTCCATTCCAAAAAAATATAACAAACCCAGTCCAAATTATAAAGTTATTTTCCCCAATTTCCATTTTAAAAGGAAACAGGATCTCTATAGAAATGTTTCATATTCTTTAGAGCCAACATTAACAAATTTTCTCACCCTTACTCATGTAATTACCCCCACCACAGAATTCTCTCACAACCCCTGATTTTTTAGGAGGAAATAGAAGAGTATTTTTCTAAGCAGTGATAACACCACGTGCCAGGGTAGGGAGAAAGGTAGGGTGCCGTACCGTGAGGTTTTCTTTTCTGAAACATGCCTGAGCCAGGGGAGGAAGAAAGGCAGGTTCAGGATGTCCAAGGGACAGGCTTGAGCGGCAAATCTAAGGGGGATTACGTTCTGAGTGCTATACTTAATTCCCCGTGTAATAGCCTCTCCTCTGTTTAGATGAGCAAAATATGGCATCCTATTTTGAGGATTTTTAAATATCAGTTGTCCTCCTTGCTTGCGGATGATGACACTGACAATGCAGTTTACTGCATCTCTGAGTGTGGCTGAAAAGACTGATGCAGGTCATCAACTCAAAGTATTTCCAGGTACGTGGACGACATTTTTAATGGGACGGTTCGAAAAACACTAGTAAAGGATTAGTATGCTTCTCTGGAGGGGAAAGGGTCCTGGAGAATGTACACACAAAATACTAAAAACAAAACATCCAAATCAACTGGGGATGTGAAATGATATCCAGATTTGTCAAAAGCCAAGTAAGTAGTATTAATCCTAGTTTTCAATGTTTGCTTTTCCATAATTTTTCAAAAGGGATGACTTCTCCACTCCAGCAGAAAGATCAGGAGAAATAGAAAGCAAGAGTCAAAACTTGAGGTCAGAAGAAAAATGTATGTTCAACACATAATATCCCACCAGCATGGTATTTTGCAGAGAAGCAGCGTGGCTCAGTGGAAAGAGCCCGGGCTTTGGAGTCAGAGGTCATGGGTTCAAATCCCAGGCTCCACGACTTGTCACCTGTGTGACTGGGCAAGTCACTTAATTTCTCTGGGCCTCAATTCCCTCATCTGTAAAATGGGGATTAGTGTGAGCCCCACGTGGGACAACCTCATCACCTTGTATCCCCCCCAGGGCTTAGAACAGTACTTTGCACATAGTAAGCACTTAAATACCATTATTATTATTGCCCATTTTAAGTGCTAAGTAAATGTCATTACTACTAATACGGGTTCACTGTGGTATGAGAGGAAATGTGTCCATTTCTTGTGTGCCTACCTAACAGAGAGCCCCTGCGCCATAACCCTGGGGCCCGGAGTCCTCAGAATCCAGCCCCACCTTTGGTGTCCTATGATATCTCATGGAAGTCATTTAATCTATCACTTTACCAACAGACAATGAGCAACTTTACCAACACTCTCAAAGTCTCCACTTGACGATGCTACAGTCTAGCAACTCAAAGGATGGCTGCTACTTTTAAGTTTTCCTTCACTCCATTCATCCTTTCATAACCATCTTCAGCTGCTGCCCAGTTCAATAGGGCTCAGCCTGGCAGCCATTTCACACAAGAGGCCTTCGTCCTGCCTGGCTACCCCAAAGCTCTTAAACCAGATATTGCTCAACCTACACACACAACATAACCGGCTTTTCTGTTTGCTCTGGGCAGTGAAAAATAAACATTTTAAAAGAGAGGCAGCATGGCACAGTGTCACCAGGTAAACCTTCCCCTATATTCAATGTAGTTTTGCTATTTGACTGGAAAACCATTTAAGAACAGGCGCCCTGGCTCAGTTAGCAAATGGAACATGGAATATCTGTTTCACCTCTCAGTTACTTCCAACATATGATAGTTTTTATTAGAAGCTCTAGTCACAGTTCCAACTCTTGAAAGAGCATTCCTACAAACACAATACCACGGGTGGATGCCAGATTAAAAACTCCATCGTTCAACGCTTTGGAACATAGTATATAACACGGGACTGACTGGCTCGTTTCAACAACTTTTCCAAACTGGTTTAATGGAGAACTTTTTACTTTAAATAACATGCTGAACTAAACAAAAACAAAAAAGCAACAGAATTTGCTGGACTATTCAAAGCTCTCCCGAGAAGCAGTAATTTTGGATGTAAAAAATTCACCCTTTAAAAACTCATCTGAATGATGCCTCTGGGAATGACTGCTAGCAAAAGGTGATAATAGCAGAGCCAAAAAAAATTCAACCTTTCTAAGGGAGCAATGATGGTGGTGAACAATAAGGGCAGATATCTAAAGTGACGTTACTATATAAGAGTTGATCTCTTGATGACAATTTATGCAAGAGCCTACGAACAATAAGAAATCTAAGGGTTTCTTTTGGAAGTAGGGAAGCAGCATGGCTCAGTGGAAAGAGCACGGGCTTTGGAGTCAGAGGTCACGGGCTCAAATCCCGGCTCTGCCAGCTGTCAGCTGTGTGACTTTGGGCAAGTTACTTAACTTCTCTGTGCCTCAATTATCTCATCTGTAAAATGGGGATTAAGACTGTAAGCCCCCCGTGGGACAACCTGATCACCTTGTAACCTCCCCAGTGCTTAGAACGGTGCTTTGCACATAGTAAGTGCTTAATAAATGCCACCATTATTAAGTAGGTACACACCTGCCTTTGAATAATAACAATTACGGTGTTTGTTAAGGTACACACCTGCCTTTTAATAATAACAATTACAGTGTTTGTTAAGTGCCTTCTATGTGCCAAGCACCATATTGCAGGCTGGGTTAGATACAAGATAATCAGGTTGGGGAAAATGAAGAACAGGTATTAAATCCTCATTTTACAGATGAGAACACTGGGTCCTGGAGAGGTTAAGTGACCTGCCCGAGTCACACAGCAGGCACGAGGAGCCGGATTTAGAACCCAGGTCCTCTGACTAGGCCACCCTGCCCCCCCATGGGATAACCCCCAGTGGATGAACTACGGGGCTATTTTCGCTCAGTGGGGCCTTGTCAGGAGAAGCCAGCCCAGCTTAGAGACAGATGAATGTGATCCAATGGGAGAGACTCATCAGGTTACCACCCTGACGGCTGGGAGAGGAGCTGACGAGAAAGCAACCCCAGAATGATTAGTAATAATGAATAATTCAACAGATTCATAATCTCTCAGCCAAACGAGTCCACAACTCTCACAGTCCAGTTTTAAATGAATGTATTAATGGCGGGGGGTGGGGGGGGGAGTGGGGGAGATGCACAAAATGGAAAAACAGATATTATAAAATCCAATGATCTGAATCACACCACCTGCCCTTTTCAAAAGTCCACTGATGAGGAACTACATGGACTAACTGAAGTGCACCCCTTCTGCCTCTGTTTGCCCAGATTCTAGGAGTGGTGAGACGGGAGGCGAAGGGAAAATTTGGAGGTGACAATACTAAGTATGAAATAGGTATCCTTGGTCCTTCTGTGACCTATTTGTAAAGAACTGTGAGTTTCCAAATCCTAGCAGAGACAGAAAACAAAATTCTTGGCACATTTACTGTACAATGAGAAAGAATGTGATTGCTTTCCCAAACTTATATGAGTGGGGGGGCCGAGCCCAGTACAATCTATACAATACCTGGGGCTATGTATCCCGGAGCTGCAGCTGCCCCAACAAATGCCCCCCTCGCTATTGTTCCTCTGCCTCTGCCTCGAGCCGCTTGCACTGCTGCAGACACTGCTGAATTCACAACACCTTTGGCCTGTTATGGACAACAAAATTCATCGTTACTGGTAGAAACAATCCATGTCCCTTGAATGCATACTTTACGAGCAAAGTCAGTTAAGACTCTGTATGTTATGATCTGCACACAGTAAGCGCTCAATAAATACGATTGAATGAATGAATGTTATATAAAGGACTTTTATTGGGTATTTAAAGTTATTGTACTCAAATTATATCCAGAGCCTGGGATTTTGGTCTGTCTAAAATAACTATGGCCGGTCTCTAGGCTGAAACTGAAGAGAGCAGATATAAATCCCCAGGAGGCCCTTTCCAGGCAAATGTCAGGGTGCCCGAGGAGCAACTAAAGAGCCCTCACCCTTTCTGCCAAAGGGAAGGACCTGAGAATCCAGGCTTCAGGGGGAAGGCAACTGAAAACAAGGGAATGCTATAGCACAAAATAGCACTGAACTACAAGAAGGCTGGCCTTTATATCCTTCGGCAACCCTGTGAGTACACAAAGCCCCCAACTTACCATGCTTCTGTTTCCGAAGCACAGCACCTACAATCTTTCTCAATTTACCCCTTTTCATCTACACAACACATAGGTTCGGGAGCTTTACAACACTTGGCCAAGGGAGGTGCTTGGGAACACTTGGAGGAGCAGAAATAAGTTTACAGAAGGGGGGCATGGGAGGGTGTGGAGGCTACTTGATTGTTAAGAGTCCCCAGAAAGAGGTGACGTCCATTTTACCTCTAAGGAAGTAAAAATAAGCCACAGACTATTAAGGAATTCCTCTGACTCAATTATGTGCTATATTACTCATCTGTAACTAATAAGAGTACCCACTTCTCAGAGATTTAGGTAAAAATAGGGCATACTGACTTTGTTCTGAAACCAATCACCCATTTATAACATTGTTCCTATGAGAAAATTAGCTCCAACTTCAAAATCCAACTTGTACTTCCCAAGCGCTTAGTACAGTGCTCTGCACACAGTAAGCGCTCAATAAATAAGATTGATGATGATGATGAAATGCCAACTTCAGACACCTTTTCAGGAACCAATTTTGTTGTAAGTCTGACGACTGCCTGAATAAAGCACGCTAACAATTTTTTTTTAAAAGGTACTTGTTAAGAGAAGCAGCGTGGCTCAGTGGAAAGAGCCCGGGCTTTGGAGTCAGAGGTCATGGGTTCAAATCCCGGCTCCACCACTTGTCAGCTGTGTGACTTCGGGCAAGTCACTTAACTTCTCTGGGCCTCAGTTCCCTCATCTGTAAAATGGGGATAAAAACTGTGAGCCCCACGTGGGACAATCTGATCACCTTGTAACCTCCCCAGCGCTTAGAACAGTGGAGTTCATGGGTTCAAATCCCGGCTCCACCACTCATCAGCTGTGTGACTTTGGGCAAGTTACTTAACTTCTCTGGGCCTCAGTTACCTCATCTGTAAAATGGGGATTAACACTGTGAGCCCCATGGGGGACAACCTGATCACCTTGTAAATTCCCCAGCGCTTAGAACAGTGCTCTGCACATAGTAAGTGCTTAATAAATGCCATGAAAACAAAAACAGTGCTTTGCACATAGAAGGGCTTAATAAATGCCATTATTATTAAGTGCTTACTATGTACCAAGTGCAGTAATAATAATAATAATGATGGCATTTATTAAGCGCTTACTATGTGCAAAACACTGTTCTAAGCACTGGGGAGGCTACAAGGTGATCAGGTTGTCCCACAGGGGGCTCACAGTCTTAATCCCCATTTTACAGATGAAGTAACAGGCACAGAGAAGTGAAGTGACTTGCCCAAAGTCACACAGCTGACAATTGGCAGAGCCAGGATTTGAACCCATGACCACTGACTCCAAGCCCGGACTGAACTAAGTTCTAGGGTAGGTATATGATAGTCAGGTTGGACACAGTCCCTGTTCCATACAGGGCTCAAGCAGGAAGGAGGAGGATTGTATCCCCCTTATTGATGAGGTAACTGAGGCATGGGGAAAGTAACTGACTTGCCCAAGTTCACACAGCAGGCAAGTGGCAGGGCCTAGCTTAGAACCCAGGTCCTCTGACTCCACACTGTTTTCCAAGGATATAAGAAAGTGATCATGACCTCAAATACTGATAGTTTGTTAATGACTAGGATACAGGCTCCTCCTTCGCCTTGCCAGCAATACTGCTAGAAACAATAGCCCCTATTGGAAAGAAGAGTTTCAAGGCACCCAGTGTCCCCAATAGATTGACTTAGCAGATGTTTCTTCTATTTTGTTGAAAAAGGTGAACTATCTTCCTTTGCTGAGATACAAGGTTTTTTGAGTAGAAAATTGCTGCATATGAGTTCCCTATTCCCCCCAGACTCTTGCTTCTTTTATGGCTTAAAGAAAAGTCCTGTGATTCCAGCATATGATGTTGGTAGGAGTCAATCCATTAATTAATGGTATTTATTGATATTTACTATGTGCAGAGCACTGTATTAAGCACTTGGGAGAATATCGTCATTATCAACGGTACTTACTGAGCACTTACTGTGGACAGAGCCCAGTAATCCTTCTCCTACTGTAAGCTCATTGTGGGCAGGGAATGTGTGTTTATTGTTGTATTGTACTCTCCCAAGTGCTTAGAGCAATGCTCTGCACACAGTAAGTGCTCAATAAATACAACTCAATGAATGAATTGACTGAATGTACTAAGAGCTTGGGAGAGTACAATAGAAAAGCATTGGTAGACATGTTCCCTGCCCCCTGCGAGTTTACAATCTAGATGGGGAGATGGACATTAAAATAAATTACAGACAAATATGTAAGTGCCGTGGGTGGGGTGAATTTCAAAGCGAAGCAATCTGGCAGTAATTACATTGCTTTAAATTAATCTCAGAGTTGTCAAGAAGAAATGTAACTACAGATATATAAAAACACCCGAAAGATGGTTTTAAAAATTGGAAATAACTGGGAAAAAAGCTTAATGTAGGACTTATGGATAAGTTGGTTTGATGGACTCAGAGATCTTTGAAAAAATGCACTCTATAACCCTGATATACATGAAAAGGCAAGAAGACTTACCTAACTGAAAAAAAAAAGACATACAACTATTCACTGGATGTTTTCAGATAGAGAAAAATCCCAACTATTCTACATATAACCAATTGACGTGTTACATGTAGTTCAAGGAGATCAGTTTGCTCACTGAGACCTACGGTAAACAAACTTATAGTTTTTAATTCTAAATAACTATAGTTTTGTTGTTTCAATCCTTTATCTTTAATGAGGTGTACCTAACTTACAAAAATATTTTTTTTAGCTTCTACTGCAATATGCCCCATCAACAAGTGAAGTGGCCAGAACATTTTTAGACCCATCAAAGCTACAGCTTGAAGCTGAGGTCTTTACTGACTCATCACATATTCTAACATTTTTTATAAACTTCTCCCTTCTGTACGACTGTACCCTTAGAGCTCCTTTAGGCTCTGGGACTGTTCACTGTGCCAACAAGCAAACAAAAGCAGCAGAGTATCAAATGCCATTACATCACCCCAAAGCCGAATCCAACCTTCGCAACAGAAAAGGGCAAAACCAGTAGGTAGTTCGAGAAAGTTCAGCTTGCTTCTAGTGAGTTAAAAGCAACATTAGCAATTCCTGCCAGTGTTTCACTAAAATTCATAAAAATTCAAGCCTCAACATTTAGTTAAGGTAGCACCCATGACGAAAATATGAAGCTGACAGTCTCAAGAAAAAGTCTTTGTGGACAAACACTGCAGCATTAGGTTGTAGTACTTCCTTTCAGTTTATTTATCCTACTACTCAGGGTAGAGAAGCTGAATCAGCCAAGAGAACAAAACTGTTGTACAAACAAGTAGATATAAGATAGGAAATTTACATCACTGGAACATCTCCAGAAGCCACTTTCAGAGTTCGATGCTGGAAATCATACCTGAGGAATAATCTTCTTTTTCTTGTTATTTGCTGCGTTGGGTCCAGAAAACAATTTCTCCAGAGCCGCTAAAGCCGCACTTGCTTTGGCCACCTTCTTATTTGGGCCTGCGCCTCTGAATTTCTGCCCATCTACTTCTACCTATAATCAATAACAGAATATCCACTGCATTGTTCACTTTCTGAAATAAAATTTATTACAACTGAATCCCAGCCAATTTGACAAGAAACTAAAAGTCAGCAAATGGAAATTGAGTGAGCATAAACCAAGTTGTACTTCATGGAAAAAAGTTTTTTCAGCAATCCCTCTTTTTACTTGAGCCTGATGAATGATTATCAGAGTCCCAGGACTGTTGTCTACAGCATCTTCCTTGCACCTTTATCCCTTCGATTAACAGGCAGGGAAAAATAATTCAAACAGTTCCCTGCTTTCAAAATCTAATTTCTTTGTCATTTTGATGCATAAATTATAAGAACTGAAAAAGGAATAAAAAGTACAAGAGAACAGAAATTTCTTGAAAAAATGAATTACACACAAAAAATAATAATTAAAAACATCGACCTGGCTCAGTTCACTCACCTCCATTACAAAGCGTTTATCATGGCTTCCACCAGTCTCTGAGATGAGTTCATATTTAAGACCTCTTCTTTTTTCATTGAGCTCCATAACTGGGTTTTTGCCACTTGCTGTGAGAATAGGGCCCTGAGTTCTTACCTAACAAAGGAAAAACTTTGAAATAAGGTCTCTGAATCTTCAACTACATACTCCAGTAAGTCACATAACAACTTCTAGACTGTGAGCCCCCTTTTGGGTAGGGACCATCTCTATATGTTGCCAACTTGCACTTCCCAAGCGCTTAGTTCAGTGCTCTGCACACAGTAAGTGCTCAATAAATACAATGAATGAATGAATGAACTGCAAATTCTCCTGCACCATGCATCTGGTAGGCCTGGGGCAAAATGCCAGGCTGAAAGCTTATATGAAAATTAGCTCATGTTTCACCACAAAGTGCCAATGCACATGACAGAGGGATGATCTAAATCAGATATGCTTGATTCTTAGAGGCATTCCAAGCTAAAATGAGAACAGCTTTCAAATGTCTAGAAGCCAACAACTACGCTATCAAGGAAAGACAGGGTATTCACTTCTAACTCAGAAAGGTGTATGTAAAAGCATTTAGCCATCCTTCCTATCCACCATATGGACTGAAAAACATTTCTGACTTTTCAAATCAAGGCTTTAGGTGTAATATAACTGCAGCTCTACTTTGGGAGAGGATTGTTAGAAGAGCCAGTGCTCAGCACTTTACAAGACGGCAATAGTTATGTAATTGGCTCAACTATGATTACTTGTCAAAAGGCTTGAGCAAAAAAATTGTCTGAGACCAGGCCAAGAAAAAAAAATAATCCCATTTTTGAAAATAAACTTCCCTACTTCTTTCATAGTAACTGAATACAGTTTTAGGGCTTTACAGTCTGTAAACACTTCTAAAACACGTTCTTTAAAGGGAGTTAATCAAGAATAATTTGGAAAACTAGCTTTTCAGTGATTACAGTCCATTGCCTAGCTACCACTAAACTGTAAGCTCCTCCACCAGACTGTAAACTCGTTGAGGACAGGGATCATGTCTACCAACTCTACTGCATTAAACTCCTCAAAGCGCCTAGTACAGTGCTCTGCACACAGTAAGCGCTAAATACCATTGATTTGATTACCAAGTTACAGCCTGTGCTATCTGAAGATGCTAAAGTATAAAAAAGATGTGCATTCCAATCATCCTAATCAGACTTCTGAGGAAAAGCAAAGGTAGGCAGAGGCACTGCCATTTTTAATGTGCTACATATAGCGGAATCAACTATGTAAATTCCCTATTTGTGAATGGTTGATTCCACAAACAAAAATTAAACTACAATAAAGAGAGCCCAATCCAATCTGAATATCGGATAATCTAAATATCCAGTTTAGTTTCACAATTCATTCTGCCCATAAAGGCCCCACTACATATGGCATTATTTTTTTGGCTGGGACTACAAACTGTATCTCTCAAAAGCTAGGATCTGCTTAAAGCTGTACAGTAGGGAGGACTAAGCATGCATACTGCTTTCATTATTAAGCTTCATCATCAGCATGTAATTTCCTTTGTCCCAAATTTAAGTGCTTAGTATAGTGCTTTGCACACAGCAAGCGCTCAATAAATATGATTGAATGAAATTTCCCAGTTCATTTTGAGGGCTCCCTTGTCCAGCTGGCCTCATTAATTCCAGACAAGCATTACTCAGTAATTTTAAAAAGTAAAAATACCTCTAAGGTACTGGAGGTTTCAGTTGTAGAATTTCCAGTATTATTGCTTGAATTTGAAGAGACAGTCTCATTCTTGCCTTCACTGTCTGATTTTTCATCAGAGCTCATACATTCTATATCCGCATCAAAGCCAGTTGGGTAACCCATTGCCTGCAAAACCTTCACAAATTAGAGAGAATAAGTTTGTTTTCTGGAAATAAAAATAATGTAGAGGACAAGTACACAGAAAAAATGTTACATACCAATATGCATGATTTACTCTAGCACTTAGAAAACTGCTTGACACACAGTAAGCACTTAAATATAATAATAATAATAATGTTCAATGGTGTAGTTAACTTGCTACTCATGTATAGGTACGGTAGTTCTTTGGAAAGCTCCGAACAGAAATGTATACAGGGCTGGATGGCATCTGAAACTAATTTAGCCCATTACACACTATGTATCAGACCATTCCTTCCATATCATATCTATGGAGAGATTGTCTCTAGCTCTAATGTTACCTCTAGTGCCTGATGTTTTAGTTTCACCCTTTTGGGGTGGCAAGTACTTTGAAATCTCTACTCCAAAACAATAAGACTCAATCAATCTACTGTATTTACTCAATGCTTATTATATACACCTATCCCGCCGTCGACCCCCGACCTTCCCCGGCCTGCCCTCCCTCCACACATCCACCAAGCTAGCTCTCTTCCTCCCTTCAAAGCCCTCCAGGAGGCCTTCCCAGACTGGGCCCCCTTTTTTCCTCTCCTCCCCATTCCCTCTGCCCTACCTCCTTCCCCTCCCCACAGCACTTATATATATTTGTACAGATCTATTATTCTATTTATTTTACTTGTACATATTTACTATTCTATTTATTTTGTTAATGATGTGCATATAGCTTTAATTCTATTTGTTCTGACAATTTTGACACCTGTCTACATGTTTTGTTTTGTTGTCTGTCTCCCCCTTCTAGACTGTGAGCCCGTTGTTGGGTAGGGGCTGTCTCCATCTCTTGCCGAATTGTACTTCCCAAGGGCTCAGTACAGTGCTCTGCACACAGTAAGCGCTCAATAAATACGACTGACTGAATGAATGAATGTACCAAGCACTGTACTGAGTGCTTGGGAGAGTACACTATAGCCAAATTGGTAGACATGTTCCCTGTCCACAACGAGCTAATAGTCTAGAGGATGGGCTTACAATCTAGAGGCTCCATACCAGAGTGACCTGTTGTTTTTTTAGGGTTTGTTTAATTGTCTCCCTATCATCCACTGCTAGACCACATTATTTGAGGTTTTATGTCAGGATATCTTTAAAGCATTTCTTCTGATTACTCCAGCTTCTGTCCATCCCCGTCTCAGCTCAACATCAAGGAATTTATGGGTATTCTCCTGCTCTTGATTCGCATGGCATAGTTCATCCAGTAAAGGTATGATGGGAGGGGCATTTCCTCACTGCTCTCTAGACTGTACACTTGTTATGGACAGGGAAAGTGTCTGCTAATTCTATTGCACTGTACTCTCCCAAGCACTTAGTACAGTGATCTGCACATAGTAAGCGCTCAATAAATACCACTGATTGATTCAATGCTGGGGGTGAGGTTCCAGGATCTCCTTGTTTGTGATCCTATCTTGCCATGATGTTAAGTCCTGTCCGAAGGTGGCAATGGTGGAATTGTTCTAGAATGTGGCTGGGTTTCACTTATACAAAATAACTATTTTACAGAAGCTAGATTTATATTTTACCCATCACTTGGGCTGCAAAACATACCTGAGCATTAGGTTCATATAATGTTTTTTTCATAGCTCAAGAAACCAAGTATAGCCAGCAATATTAAAAGGAACAATTATGAGAAAACATTTGGTACACTTGTTTAGGCCACGGAAAAAAATAGCCTAGATGAATACCACAATCTTTTTCGGCACTTTCCACTTCTAGATGTTACAAATGTGAGGTCATACGGCAAAAAAGATTGTTCTCCTGTCATTTGTGGTCCAACTGCAGATAAGTCTAATTAGAAATCTGTACAAAGCTGGGAATCTGGCTTTTTAAAAAATCCTGTTTATTTGCCAAAAATGCTCACCAGCCCCTGAATATTAATTAATTTACGCAGTGTTTTCCAGCAAAACACATCTAATAAACTCAAATGGCTACCAATTTGTCTATGCATAAAACAGAAGTTACTCACCATTGGGTTTAAGGCACTCCACCTGCTCTCTCCCTCTTACCTGTCCATTCTTCTCCGACTATCTCACCTCACATTCTCCATCCACCCTCCAAGTTCACCTTCTCACTGAGCCCGAGGCAATAGCAGGTGAAAAGGGCAGCTAAGCACGGTGGGGCCAGGTGGCGGAGATCCTTGAGGCTGATTGTGAAAAGTATTTCTTCCTATTTTCACATTATTTCATGTCTATCTCCCCCATTAGATTAAGTTTCTTGTGGGTAGGGATTGTAATTCCTAACTGTGTGTGCAGCACACATAGGTGCTAACTAAACACGATTGATTAGGATCAATGAATATATATTTAGTCAGAGAATTACTGATATATACCAATTTTGGCTGTAATGTGGAGGTTCTTTACATAATTTGGACAGAAAAAGTGAGATTCTTTCTTCCTAAACCTTGAGTCTGTCCTAACATGATCCACAAGTTGGCACAAGTACAGTCATTACAGGAAGAAATAGTCGTGCGCATGCATATGCCAGGAGTCAACATGTGATGCTGCGATTCTTCCCAGCTTGACTACACTGAGCAGAACTTGGAGTTTTTTTGTGTTTTTTTGAAGCAGAATTCCATAAAGTAGAAAGGACAATGAATGGCAAGGCTGAAAGGAATTCTGCTGTAGGTGGACAGGTGGAATTTGCATGGGAAAATATACACATGATGGTATCTTCAAGCCATCTACCATTTCCCACTGAAACAATGGTTTCCACAACCTGAGTCTCTTGTAACACAAAATTAGTAATAATAATAATAATAATTATGGTATTTGTTAAGCGCTTACTTTGTGCCAAGCAGTGTTCTAAGCGCTGGGGTAGATACAAGCTAATCAGGTTGTCCCACATGGGGCTCACACTCTTAATCCCCATTTTACAGATGAGGTAACAGGCACAGAGAAGTTAAGTGGCTTGCCCAAGGTCACCCAGTAGACAAGTGGCCAGGCCGAGATTAGAACCACATCCTCTGACTCTCAAGACCGGGTTACTGAGTTATCCCATTGAGCCACGCTGCACAAAATTCACCATACACACACCCATTTTGTAGGAGAACTGTTTGGGGGTATACATATATATATATATATATACTCATATATTTAATTAAACTTACCTTGACTGCTACATGAAGTTTGGCAGTTTTCTTGGATGGTCCTGAAGCTTCGTAGGTTGTGCCATCTACATCTACAGACATTGTGAAGACTGGAGCATGAACGGGACCAGACTGGGACAAAAGTTTGTATTGAAGCCCAGGCCTGATCTGGTTTAACCTCATAAGAGCATTCATTAGATCTATTGCTTTACTGTCCAGAACTGTTAAAGAACAAGAAAAAAAAAAGAAAAGTGAAAGGGCAATCATTTCCTACCAATACAGGTACAGCTATTTCTATCCACTTGAAATAATTATTGTTATTTTTCTTTGGACAACCAAAATGGGTTTTATTCGACAAATTGCCTGGGCACAAGGATTAACTTAGCTGCCACTTGTCTGCTGTGTGATTTTGGGCAAGTCAACTAATTTCTCTGGGCAAGCTAATTAAATTGTATTTACCCCAGCACTCAGTACAGCGTCTGGCACATAATAAGTGTTTAACAAATACTCACTACAAAAAGAGAGAAATTCCAATTTTTAAACCTGTCACTCTAAACATGCAGATGCTTCCCAACTAAAAATATGAGGCCCAAACAATAAAGAGGGAGCACTGCATGAGATTTAGAAAACTATCCAGAGAATCAGAATGGCCTAGTGAATATAGCACAGGTCTGGGAGTCTGAAAGCCCTGAGTTCTTAACCCAGCCCCACCACTTGTCTGCTTTGTGACCTTGGGAACGTCACTAAACTTCTCTGTGCCTCAATTCCCTCATCTGCAAAATCAGGATTGAGACTGTGACTTCATGTAGGACATGGACTGTGTCCACCCTGACTTATTTTTATCTACCTCAGCACTTCGTATAGCACACGGTAAGCATTTATCAAATACCATTAAAAACCCACAAAAACAAAAACACAACAAAATCAAAAAGACTTTAATACCCCATTTGATACGTATTTTCCTCTCTGATATTACTCATCTTTTTCATTCGTTTGTATTCCAGACAGCAGTAGTTTAGGAAAGAAATGCTGTACGTACTTTTTCTTAAGTTTCGCTTCATCTTTTTGTTGGGATCTTTATCATCCCCTAATCCATCTTCAAATGGCCTTTTCAGAGCAGAGGACCCAACACCTACAAGAGAAGTGATTACCCTGGGTTTGTTAATCAGAACCCATTTTAGAAGGAAAAACATCTTTAACCCAGATTTCAGATATTAGCAGCTTCTGGGTTAACAGGTGCTTACTGCATTTATTGGCTATAGCCATTATATGGAAAAAAGCAACTAAGTAGTAAACATGCATTTTTTCCTTAGGTTATTTTTATGCAGAAGTTTGGTGAACAGTTTTGTCAGTAGATCAGTCACAGTACCTTTCCTATTATAGAAGTGGACTGTTCAGTTTTAAATATTCCATTACAAAAATTCTAATTTATCAGAGTGACTTGTGCAGAGGTGAAGCGCTTCTCAGCTTCTTTGAAAAAGTTGGCATTTTTTGTTTGAAGCCTGTTACGCTCAAGAGATTCACACCACAATAAAAAGATTTCCAGATATTTCTGATAAAAGCTTGTAACAAAACAGAGATTAACTTCGTATTCTTTGATCATCAAGATTTATTGTCCCCTGGGGGAAATATCGACCTCAGTTTTTCTTTCCATCAATACTTACCACTCAGGTCAATCAATCCTGATGCTCACTTCAACAGAAGGCAATATCTGCTTAGTGTTGTATTTCATTTGCATTATACAAAATTGAGGCTGTGCCAAGGCTCCATGCAAACTCTACCTCAGAGTTGAAAGGAAAACTACTCTCTCACTAAATTACATTAAGGGACCCCTGATTGTCTGAAACTGACAAGAAGGCTTTTCCTACAACTTGCTCAAACTGTCAAGTCTGCTCTCTAACCTCCTGCAAAAAGGTATAATCAAGAGTCATCATGTGGATGGGTGACTTAGTACTGTCCTAATAATTCATCATAAAAAGTCAGTAGATCAACAACTGAGGCCTGATAATAGAAACATAAAATAATATCTTCAGATCAATGTTCTTGCTTTAAAAATGAAGGCCTGGATTTTCCCTCTGTAATACCACATGGCAGAAAAGCCTTAGCCCTGAGATTCTATCCTACTGGAATGAGACGATCTTCATTAAACAGCAGCTTTGACTGCATTTGGAAGGAGAACAAGGAAATGACGGGACCATTGATCAATATGTCTAAGTTTCCTCCTGAAAGGAAAACCTTCAAATCCACTATATCAATGGATGGTAATTGCTGAGCCCTCAAAGTTTACAGAGCCCCATACATACCAGGCACTTGAGAGGAGCACAGCAAAGTAGGTAGACACGATCCCTGTCTGCATGGAGCTTACAATCTATGTTCTGACCTCATGGGAGTTCACATCCACTTGGTCCATGGCCTTGGCCCTGGAGTGCTCCACACTAACTGAGGCATAATTATTAAGACATTAAATATTTTGGTTAGGTTGAGATTACTGTGCCACCATTAGATGACGCAGTGGCCATGCTCATGTTTTTGAGAAAGACGACCAAATTCCTCTACTACTTTTCTAAACAATACTGTTCAGTCCTCACCTCCCCATCTTGAAGACTTCCAATGGTTGCCCCTCCATCGCTGCATCCAATGAAAACTCCTTGCCACAGCACTGTGGCACTTAATTAGCTGATCCCCTCCTACCTAATCTCGCTGATTTCCTACTAAAGCCCAGCCTGCACACTTCGCTCCCCTAACGCCAACCTACTCACTGCACCTCCATCTCATCTGCCTCGCTGCTGAACCCATGCCCACATCCTCCCTCTGGCCTGGAACTCCCCCATCTCACCCCGGCTTAGGTATCTGATAGACGGCCACTCTCCCTACCTTCAGAAATCACATCTACTCCAAGAGGCCTTCTATGACTAAGCCTTCATGTCCCCTAGTTTCCCTACCTTCTGCATCACCTACGCACGTGAATATTGACCCCTCGGGCCCCACAGCACTTATGCACATATCATACTTTAACATCTCTCCCACCTGTAGTTGATTTTAATGTCTGTCTTCCCCTCTCGACTGTAAGCTTCTTGTGGGCAGGGAACATGTCTACCAACTCTATTGTATAGTACTCTCCCAAACGCTTATTACAGTGCTCTGCCCATAGTGAGCACTCAAAAACCACTGACGGATTGATACTTATTTTATCCTTGTTCTTCCTCTTCCTTTCACGGCCTTGTAAATAATTTTGTAAGTAAGCCTACCTCCCCCACTAGACTAGATCATGGAGGGCAGGGAATGTGTGTATTTTCCCTGGTGCTAAGTGCAGTGCTTTGCCCTCAGGAGGCACTCAAATACCACTGATTGATTGGATAGTTCAAAATACCAGCATTTATCAAGCTGACAAACCAGCTTAGCTGTTAAGATTCCAGGAAAGGAAGAGTCACTACTTTCCAGTTCCTCCTATCCCTAGGTGCCAATAATAGCGCAGCCTAGGGGATGCTGGCTCCAAAGGAGTCAACATTTAATTCATTCATTCAATCATATTTATTGAGCGCTTACTGTGTGCAGAGCACTGTACTAAGCGCTTGGCAAGTACAAATTGGCAACCTATAGAGACGGTCCCTACCCATCAATGGGCTCACAGTCTAGATGGAACAGTCCACCACACACAATCATGAAGTTTTAGCTTCAACTTCTCTATAAAGCACCCAACTGATCATCTATTTATGAGATAATCTTTGATGGAGAAATATTCATTCCTTCAATCGTATTTATTGAGCACAGTGTGCAGAGCACTGTACTTGGTGATTGGAAAGTACAATTCAGCAATAAAGAGAGACAATTCCTGTCCACACTGAGTTTACAGTCTAGAAACAGTTTCTAAGTTCAAATGTCCAAAGCTTCTGCAGAAGACGTCTGCTAAAAGCAATCTGATACGCTTGGTGGGGCCTGGGTCAGATTTTGAAGCTTGTGACTGATTCACTTCTGGGTCCCGTACTGACTTGTTTCACCCACTTATCAACAGAATGAAACTAAGTTCTTCATTGGCAAATGTCAAATGATCCCCAAACTGAGTCTCTCTTTCAAGGGGCTATGATTGACACTGGTGCTCTACCTCAGGCCAAACACAGCCCTAAATGCAAATGTAGTCAAACGGCACTTCCAAGGAAAGAATTAGCTCTCACCTTCTTTGTCAGTAACTGACCAGGAATATTTCTGAAAAGGTTTGTTTGATGGGAGTGGGTCCATCTCCAGCACTTTATATATCTGACCAAAGGCTGACAGTCTCAGCGCATGCTAAACAACAAGACATTTTAAGTTTAATTGAAATTTTAACCATTTGTACACAGAATTGTGAGAGTACACAGAAAAAACAAACTTCAATTAATAGTAACAATCTTGTAATAAGCCCAATTTCTAACACTAACATTACAAGAAGAATATTTAAGTTAATTTGCTATTTCTAAAAGCTATGAAAAGAAGCCATTCTGAACCACGGTTTAATTTTTCGTGTAAGTTACTTAACGTCAGACACACCTTCAGTCCTAAAAGTAAATGCATTCTACCTGAGCACTGTGTGTAATATCTTCTTTTTGCTGAACTGTCATATAGCTCAAAGCGTCCGTAGGTTCCCGCTCACAAGGATCATGGAGTCCAGGGCCCCCTGTGAAGAAAAGCCAAACAAAAACATAAGCCCTCCTTTTGAACCATGGCCCAAGTCATAAGCCAACAACTATCTGCTGAAATGAAATGGAACCAAAGGGACAGGCTCTATTTTCTAAGATATGGGTGGAAATTTCTGTAAATGTTAGGAAAGTCATTGGATACTCAAGGACAGAATGGGGGCATGACCGGAAATTTGGAAAGTCTAATATGAGCCATCTCAAACCTTGAAAGAAGTTGCATGCAAAGCCACACTGTTCTTTTTCAAGACCAAGGCTAGGTTTCCAAAAACATGAGACTCTCACAATTTTACAAAACATTTATAGGTCACCGTCCTCACAGGCCCTCTGATTTATTAGTACACTTTACGTTAGTATACGTAAAACACAAATCAGAACTACTGAAAGATTGAGCTTTAAGGAAATATTTTTTTTTTCAAATTCTTTCAAGTAGTCCAAGTGCTTGGAATTTCCGATGGAACACAACCCATGCATCATTTTCATGCACAGAACTCAAACAGTGTACATAGGAAAACAAACAGAAAAACAAACAAAAAACCAGAAATGAGATTTTTGCTGTTTTCTTTTTTTTTCTTCCAGAGTTTCAAAACCTTACCCGGAAGTAGTATTCCAGATGCCAAACACTCCATTACTCGTCTCAAGGCCTCCCCAGCGCCCAAAGGTCTATTACAAGTACCTATAGACTTTTCACATATAAGCTCTAGTGGCTAGAAGATATTAAATTACAAATTAGTACATGCGCCAAGGGGTTAACAGAAGTACAGTTAAACGTGAGATGACATTTCTTCTACTACGAAGGTCAAGAGGTGGAAGACCACAATTATTTTAGTTGCTTAAACCTGGCTTTTCAAGATAAGTGGGCAGGGAATGTGTCTACCAACTCAGTTATATCATCCTCTCCCAAGTGGTTAGTTCAGTGCTCTGCACACAGTTAGCACTCAATAAATATGATTGATTGATTGACTGATAACAATTCTCACTTGCCCATCTTTTCCTCTCCCATCCAGCCTCCCCCACTTAAATTTGTGACCAAGGACCAGAAGATGCTACAATGCTTAAATTCTTCCTTTTGGGGTACTTGGAAAGGGTCACTTAAAAAATCAGTCAAACCAGCAGTTCAGGAAGCCCTGGTAAAGTAATGCCTTTTTGATGGACAATGTTCTTGTCCGGTCCACCTCTAATATCTACCTAAAGGAATTCATAAGGCCACAAACAATGTAACGGCATTACATCTGTGTTTTCCATGAGGTCTTACTCATGTACTCCAAATGGAACTTGCAATAGAAAGTAGCATATCTGACAGGTATGTCTTGTTATGGGCAGGGAACATGACTGCTAATTCTGTTGCATTATACTCTTCCAAGCACTTAACACAATGCTCTGCATTTAGTAAGTGCTCAATAAAATGACTAATTGATTGATATGTACGCCAATGTTTGGGGATAGCTGCCAAATCATGAAAGTAACAATTGATACCTTTAACTACTCTCAATTTTTGTACATTATGTACTACATCAACTACAACGTTAGGGGAACGTGCTATTTCTTTTAGAAATTCAAGCCAATAGAAAAGAAGTAGCATTCAGACAGTAAACTTGACTTTGATTCAATGGAATGTGTTAAGATTATGATTTTCTGCCCACCACAATGCAAGAGAGACAATGAATGCTTTCCAAATTTGAAACTGGGAAAGGATCAAACAGAAATAAAACATTCTTACTTAGGGTCTAAAAGTTACAAATTTCCACAAGGAGTAAGATATATTTGAGGGGAAAACTCATGCATGTGACCATGATGGAAGAGTCAAGGGGGCAGTGTTGTCTAGTAGAAAGGGCATAAGATGGAAGGTCTGGAGATCCAATTCTAATCCCAAATCTCCCATGTCTTTGTGGCTTTGGGCAAGTCAATTAACTTCTCTAGGCCTCAGTTTCCTCATCTATAAAATGGATCTACCGCAGCAGTTAATACAGTGTTTGGGATTCAATAAGCACTCAAATACCATTTTTTTAAAGTGAGTGCATAAAAGATATTGCTCTGCACACAGTAAGCGCTCAATAAATATGACTGACTGAATGAATGAATATTGAAAATGTCTAAGACATGAAAGGAGTTACTCATCATTTGATGGCACACAATACGGTTCTCAGATAAGGTCTAATAACATAAATGGCACATAATAATACAACAACTTCAACCAAAATATAACTCCAGGACTGTGCCAATATGCTATTAGCCATTCTTTGGTACTTACCCATCCTTTTAATGGGGCCCAGGTAGGGACTCTGTTGCACAAATCCCGCAGAATACGTAGGACAATTACACATGATTTTAGTCCATTTGCCCTGGCCTAAAACAAACAAAATGGTTCCAATATACCTGTTGAAATCCATTCTTCATTTTATGTACAGTGTCCTTGGGCATGTTTTTTTTTAAAATGTGATTTCTAATTAGCCAGTTAATAATCAGTTTCATGCAAACAAAAAAGTTACGTAAAAAGCAATTTTTTTGTTTAGAAAGGCAGGCTTAAAGTAAAAGGAAGAAGCATAATGTTAAAATTGCTTTTGTAGCCCCATGATAACTAAAGACTGGTCATCTATCTACCTAGTATTAAGTTTTTCTTTTTCTTTTTTTTGAAACAGATCACTTGAAATTCCAAATGCTAGGCATCTAATACCAAAACTATTAAATGAAAACCACTGTCATCATTAAATGTCTTAAATCCAACCCTCATAAGGCTACAATAACAATAAGGTAAGAACAAATAGCCAACCTGAAACCATTTGGCATGTCGCAGAGACGCCAAGGCGTTCAGGCATTTCTGCCTGTCCAATAAGTCCGGAGGATCTTTCATCGCAACATTTTCTACTGGTAAATGGAATAAAAAGAGACAGATACAATGACCAAGGGGTTTCTGTCACGTTACCAAAAAAAAGAAAAAAAAAGGCAGCAGCATTTCAGTGAGCTAATAAGACTCCCAGAAGATTTAATGGTTTTTAAAAAGTGCACTGTGGTTATTTAATTCAACAGCCATTAAAAGTAGTAATGTGCACATGTGCAACAGAAGCAAAAAGGCATTCACTCCATATACAAATCAATGACCATTGCTACATACAGTCTGGGATCTTATTAAAAATGTATAACACATTGCAAGACATAAAATAGGTACATAGCACTTTTCCCTTTTTTTTTCTGGTGTTGAAGATGAGAGGAAACACTGAACAAACAGTAGCGCCAAAATTATTTCTATAAAGAAGCTTTTTGAGGGGACAACTCTGATCACCCACGCCTGAAGCACTACAGAAAATATGTGATTCTTCCATTAAATTAAAAGTATTTCAGATCCAACCTTGCTCATATTACTTTTTTTGGGAAATGATTGTTCTATCTAAATCTTAGATCGTGGTAGGTAAAACAATTTGTGATTGGTCAGATACGTGAGGTTTGGATAAACTTCCTTATATCGTAGAGTGGTTTTAATTTCCTAAGAACAAAAGGAGCCAAAACCACTCAAGTTGATTTTAAACTTTTAGATTCCGTTATAAATTTAAAGGATTTCTTTTCCCCTTTTTGTCATTTCAAAACTAATAGGAATTGCTAACCTAAAATTATTAAAACAGATTTTCGAAATAGTGGTGGGAGGCTTTCGTTTACAAAAATGTAAATCTGTTGAGGTTTGTAATACAGATTTCCTTTTCTTGTCTATCCATTACGTATGACATCTAAATTCATTCACTCATTCATTCAATCGTATTTATTGAGCGCTTACTGTGTGCAGAGCACTGTACTAAGCGCTTGGGAAGTACAAGTTAGCAACATATAGAGACGGTCCCTACCCAACAGCGGGCTCAAAGTCTAAATACATGTACACTCTGGGGCATCAATGACCGGCTCCTATTTAGAAGAAAAAAAGTTTCTGAGGCAAAACATTTGCTGAAAATGAACTTACAAAATCATATTTCAACCTTGTCTAACTATACAAAATCTCCCATCAGGTTACCTTGTTTGAGACTGTGCCTGAGGGGAAATGCTTTGAGGATTTGTTTTAGGAATCTTCATTGTTTAATTCTCCTCTGAGGAAAAAATATTGTAAATCATTTTTTGATCATCTTGAAGATCACTGAATTATTTAATCTAGAAAATTTATGTTTTAAAATAATGCACCACCAAATGCAATCAAATTGGTTAAGACTAAGTTGAGCTTAGACTAAACTAGCTGAGCAAGCTTCAAATCTAAGATGAAGTATTCTTTCAACCTAGCTATATTGTCCATACATTGCTAAGTTGATGTACAGCCTTTAAAAGTTACCTACACCTACATTATCTTCCCCCAAATCAGTGTGGAAATAGAAAGGGTTTCTATTGTTATTAAAATACAAGATACCCATTCTTTATATTTGGGAGTTTGCTCTTAAACCACATATGTATCCAAAATGGCCTATAACAAATCCTTAACAGTTCAGATTCCTTTTATAGCTATAGAAATATCTGTTTAGATTACCAAGCTCGCCATCTATGAATAATCACATCTTTAATAGTGGTGCTGACTGTTTTCATAAACCTTTCCTGGTTACACATACTAAGAGCCTATTTTAGCACTAATATTATTCAAAATGGGAGACATCAGTGATGCTTTTGTCTTTCCTAAGTTTCTCCAGGGCTTTAGGAGGCGTCTGTTCCTGAAGTTCAATTTACAGTACCAACAATGGATAAAAATTATAAAAGGAAAACGCATTAAATGTTTTGGTTGAGGGGTCGGGGGGCTCTCTTTTTTTTTGGCTGCAATCCCTACAAAGGTTTGAAGTGCTACACACTTATTTTCTGACCTGATGAGCTTGACAGCAGATATTTGCATTGTTTCTCATTTCACTGTCCACTTAACCACTGGATTGAGATGGATCTTCCACAGGCCCCAAAACAGAATAGTACTTATTTATGAGTCCAAATAGACACTTCATATAGTTTCTTTAGAACCTCAGGACTTAAGAGTTGATTCTCACATTTCTTTAGTCCCTTTGATGTTACTCTTTATCGTTTACTATTTCTAAACGTAAAATTGAATTGGGTAGATTTGTAGCAAAACTTTTAGCTTTTCAATACAAACATCTGCTTAAAGCTCACATATTGGATAGGACAATTACTATAAATGAGTGATTAGAATCTTTTTTGAAGTTAGAAATGGCAAAGGTTGACTGGCTGCAGGACCATTTAACCATTATGGAGCTGTAGATGCAGCTATTCTAAAAGCAATTGTACATCATCTTGATAGTCTATTTGATGGCTAGAAATAAAACAACCTGATTTCCCCATCATCCTACTACCCAATGAAGCTGTTTCCTGTATATAGTGAAGGGGAAGAGTTTCCCTTTCTTTGATTCAGTAGCCAGAGTGACGTAAACATTACATAAAATACAAGTAAGACTTGTATTTTGTTCTGGCATTAGAACGTTAAAAACACAGGATGACCAATATTTTAAATCAAAGTACTAATATGTAAAAATTAGTCCATAGCGCAAAGCCACATTGTAATTATTCTATTTCTTGATGAAAATTTACTTTCGCTTGTTGCAGGCAGTCAACATTTGGCTGCAAGATTCTATTAAAAAGAAAGATGAAAGGAACAGGCAGTGATCAGGGGAAGAGACTTGCACCAGATTGCCTTTTACATCATCATCAGAATGGCCATGTTTCTTCATGCTCTGTCAGTCAGGAAGTAAAATAGATTCAAGGCTGTCCAATATTTATGAGGTTGTGGTTTTGTCATTGATTTTATTTTTAACTAAAAATGGTACCATACTTAAATGTTAAAATAAACTTTTTTGAACCAAACACCATAAAGTCAAGCTCTGCCCCAGAGGTACCAGGGCTTTTAATAATCCTTTCTCTCCTGCTGTGCTCATCTTTTTCTCTCCGAGCTTCCTATATGTTTAGTCTCTAGTCACATTAGCAGGTACTGCAGTGCTTAGTACAGTGCTCTGCCCTCAGTAAGTACTCAATAAAAACGATTGATTGATTGCCTGTCAGTGTACAGTACTATCAGATGTCTTAAAGGCACCCGTAAAGCATAAATATCCAGTCTGTCCTTTTTGAAGTGTTTGATGATGTCTGAAATAAAACCGTATAACCCTTTTGAAATTTGGCCTGCCTACTATTTTGATTTCATGATCACTAATAATTATATTTTTGAAAATTTACTTCATGTGTTTGTTTGGGTGAGAACTAGTGCTGGAAGGCCTTGATGATTCAGTCCAGGTTTCAAAATGTTCATTTCAATTTAGTTGGGGAAAAACAGAGCTTTCCTGAATGCTCTAAGAACCTTTCTGGGGATAACAAGGAATAACAGAGTTGTCTCCCAGACTTGCTTTGACACTGGCCTGTAAAAACAGACATAAGGATCACAAGATTTTGGATAATAAAAAGGTGAAAAGAGAAAGAGCATTCTTTTCTCTCTAATCTGACATCAGGGCATGAAGGCACACACCGCATTCCCACTGGACAAATGGAAGCACTGAAAAAGAAATCCATTGTGCCTAACCATATTTATTTGGTTACAAGTTAGTTTAGTGACCAGAATCAAACCATACTGCAGGAAATCTTGGTCAGTTTCTCTCAGTTCCTTGCATGCAAGCTACCTCCCTGTCCATGTAACCAAAAACCTCAGCCTGATGACGGAGGGTATAGAAGCCCAAAGATCTGTGTGTTACTTACCTACAACCCAGATTCACCTTGAAGGTGTACTATGCGCATTCGATTATCACTTTTAGGTACTCCCTGTCCCTCTGGAGGAGGGTGGAGAACACTAGGGCTGCTCAGGCATAAGAAGTCTTAGAATGTTTTATTTGCCTCAAAGACAGCCCAGAAGCTCCTTCTCCCCTCTCCTTAGTACCTTGAGGCTCTTCAGAAAGGACACCCTGGGCCAGGGGCCAAGCAGGTACATAACCAGGGCATGGCAAATTAACAGAGGGATCGGCAAAGAAGCATGATTTATATAGAGAAGAGGTAGTGTAGAAAAACACTCCTCCTCTTCGTCCACATTGTGGACCCTAAATGTGTGTGCCTCTACCTCCAGGGGCTGAGAGAAATGCTTTGGGAAAATCCAAATTATTGGGAAGTAACATTCTCTTCTCCAAAGGTGATTTATTTATGCCGAACTGTCACTTCCGGGTATAACCCGGAATGCAGCGAACTAGCAGAGAGAGCTGGCGAAGGACTGAGGCAATGAAGCACTGAGTATAATTACCACTGTCTCAAAGAGTAGAGGTGAGGGGCTGAAGACTCACTGGAAACCCTGCGGCTTCTGCTAATTAAAAAGTTAACTTGGGAACTCCGATTTATTTGACAGCAAGGCCATGACCGATTCATGAGGGTGTATTAGGTTGTACTAGGTTTAAATTCTGAGCCCCCTGAGAGTCAAGAGCCTATCTAGCACTCCCAGGACTTAGTACTGCTAACAGAAACTTCTTGATAAATATGACTACTACTACTACCATCAGTACTACTACTACTACTAGGTGTGCCTCAGCTCAAAATAAACCAGCTTGAGAAGCCACAGAGACTTGTCGACATTTTCCCTGACTCCCTCCCCCTCGCCCCTCTTGGGAGGGGCATAAAAAGAAGGATGAGACTTGTGGGGAATCTGTATTTTGATGGACAGGGGAGGTCTACTGTAGTTTCCTTCTTTTACGGGTTACTACAGATGCACTTTAAGCCAATGGAGCACGTGACTTGAGGAAAAATTGACGAAAGAGAGGACTTTTCTAATTTTTCCTTTTCCTGTGATCTTTGTCTCAGAACTACAGGTTTTGGGCTTCTCTTTTCTCATGTATAACTCCTTACTGGGAGAGTGAGTCAACATGTGGGTGGTGGGCAATTCCTGGCTGCCCTTCAGGCACTTTTGGAAGCCGATGTTAGGCTTCTGCTCCCAGGTTGGCAAGGGGAAGAAATTAGTATGGAAAAGTTGAGGTTCTCAGTGTTTCTCTTTTTTAATACTTTCAGAAAATTTTTTACATCCTTCAAAAATAGTGAGGCCAAAAGGGAAATACCTGTTCAGTCTTTTGGAGAAAGCAAAAACACCAGCCTGCCACAGGCCACAATTTTTCTGTACCTCAGTTTCCACATCCCCAAAACTGAGATGCAAATACCTGGCTTTCTACCTACCTCACAGGGCTGTTGGAAGGGCAAAAGTGAGATAAGTAAAGGAAGAGTGCTTTGGAAATAAAAGTGCTATCCAAAAAACTAAGATATTATCCCACTAGATTGTAAGCTCCTTGAGGGCAGAAATCACTTAGTACAACTGTACAACCAGTACAGTGCTCTGCACGTAGGAAATGCTCAATGAAAATGACTGATTGAATGACTGAAAAATGACACCAATTTGAAAACCTCAGGTAGGAAATAAATTAGCAACTCAGCAACAAGGCAAAACATATCTTTCCTTTTTGAGAGACTATCAATCTAAAAAACAAAATAATTCAGGAGGGAGAAACAGTTCCAAAAAGAGATATGAATCTCGTTTGATTATTCAAGTTTTATTGCCTGAGTTTTATTTCTGTTTTCCTTTTTTGAACTTGAGATAATTCCAAGCACACCAAGTTTATTTACTTCTTATATTAAGCTTTGTACAGGGTGCTTTCAATGACAATTACCTCCAGCACGCAATGTCCTGAGGGTTCAATACACTTTGTTTCCAAGTCCCAAACTCTTGGTTTTATCAGATCTCAGGGCCTGTGCCTCACTGCATTTAGTACCTAATGGGCCCAGCCTGGTAACCAGTGCACAGCCCTGATCTGCCCAATGCACTATTTTCTTCAAAGGCACTGGCCTGGATATGTGTTGCCTTCAAGAGTAACTGGTGCGGTCTTGACTCAAGTGGCTCTGAATCATCCAATGGCCAGATTCTTCAAGCCGGCTGGTCAATGTCTGAATGATCATTTTGGAAGCCCATGCTGGTATCAGATTACTAGCCCTGGAACCCACTTCGCTCCTTGATAGGGCTGAGCTTTCATTTTGTTGTCATTAAATTCTCAATCAATCTTATTTACTAAACACTTATCATGTGCAGAACACTGTAATAAGCATTTGGGAAAGTACAACAGGAACAGTGGCACATTCCCTGCCCATAGCGAGCTCCATCTGAGAATTTAATCATTTCCGGATTAATTGTTCTAGATCTGCTACAGTCCTAATGATTCTCGCTGTTATCTGAGATTGGAGTCCCTGGGGTGGATTGGTAGCTGGAGCCTGACTCTGTGGCAGAATGGCGGCAAGAGAGGGGGTTGAGGCATTGCATGAGTGTTGGATGGAGTTGCAGAAAACCAAAGAGGAGAAGCCTCATGCAGCCATCATTTTTAACAATCACCGAAGGAATGTTCTATTATGTAAGGAATTGCCCTTGCTATAGGAACCTTATGAATTTTAACAAGATCAACAAAACAGAAACTGTAGGGCCTAGTGGAAAGAGCATGGGCTCGGGAATCAGAGGATATGGGTCCTAATTCTGGGTCTGAAATTTGCCTGTTGGGTGAACTTGGGCAAGTCATTTAACTTATCTGTGCCTCCGTTGCCTCATCTGTAAAATGGGGATTTAATACTTGTTCTCCCCCTCCCATTGAGCCCCGTCTGGGACAGGAATATCTTGTAGTAACCCAGTGCTCAGTAGAGCACTAGACACAAAGTAAGGGCTTCACAAATAACACCACTGTTATCATTATTATGGTGTAAATTGATAGTACCCAGTAAACCATCTAAAATGACTAAACTCCAGGACACAGTAAGATTAGCGGGATTGGCTTCTAATCCCGGCTCTGCCACCTGTCTGCAAGTCACAACTTCTCTGAGCCTCAGTGACCTTATCTGTAAAATGGGGAGTGAAGACTATGAGCCCCATGTGCACAACCTGATCACCTTGTATCCCCCCAGCGCTTAGAACAGTGCTTTGCACATAGTAAGTGCTTAACAAATGCCATCATTATTATTACAGTGCTTTGCACACAGTAAGCGCTCAATAAATACGATTGAATGAATGAATTAGCAATCTACCACCCAAAATTTCCCCCCAAACAACCATAAACTTTTCTCCTTCTCCTAATTTTAAGTATTACAGAGCTTTAACAAATATCTTAGTTTTGTTTTTTTTTTAATTTCTCTTTCCTGGTTTTACTCCAATCTATGGTTATCTCACTCATTCAATCATATTTATTGAGCGCTTATTGGGTGCAGAGCACTATATTAAGCACTTGGGAAAGTACAATACAGGAAAGTACAATAAAGTTACAAAAGTGGAGGGAATGAGGCTGAAGGGCAAAACCTAATCTTGGGAAAATGTATTTTGAGCGATTAAAATGGAGTCCAATGATCTTACAGTGAAAAATTCAAAAATAAAGTAAGTTATATTCAGCCTGGAGTGCTCTTGGGGAGAGAGCACCTTCTAGAGCTCTCCCCCTTCTAGACTGTGAGCCCGGTTTTGGGTAGGGACCGTCTTTATATGTTGCCAACTTGTACTTCCCAAGCGCTTAGTACAGTGCTCTGCACACAGTAAGTGCTCAATAAATACGATTGCATGAATGAATGAATGACAGAGAGAGAGAGGAACTTTAAGTAAAGTCATTCTCAACTATTAAGAGGAATGGGAGAGGGGAGAGAGGAGCAGCTATGACCCCCGCCCCCCTGCCCACCCCACTGGAAGGAGAGAAATTAAAGTTCTGAGGGTCAAAGGTGGCCACTTTTTATTTGGAGTGTGGGGAGTGCAAAGGGGGCTGTAACTTGAGGAGAGGAACAGGCCCCAAAAGGCTAGTAAGCTAGAAAGCCACCATTTGAGTCTTTCCAGCCCTGACTGGAAACTCTCAAGTCTCAACTCTGAGCAAGTCTCAGAGTCCAGCTCAAACCCTTGAGGGGCTAATCAGCCCACGGCCCTCGTGGAGTGGACACCTATGCCGTGAGCCCCTGAAGAATAAGCTGCCTTTATCATTAGTAGCTGCAGAAGTCCTGGGGGTGGCAAGAAGCACCTGCCCCTCGGCCATGCATAAATCACCTATGGAGAAGCTCGGGTTACAAAAGAACAATGAGCAAATTATAAAAGACGTAAAAATTGTCAATAAGGAATAAGGAAAAGTGTGCGTGTTTTTTGTGGGTGGGAAGCAGGACTTTTAAATGGCACAATGAACGTCTTCCCACGTTCAAAAGTGTCAGGAACTGGATCCGTAGCATATAACTCATTACTGATTTTAGCATGTTTGTTTTATGCTATTTCAAATGGTAAAAGGAGACAGATTATACTTAAAAGAAACAGAATTTAATGTTTGCAAAAGAATCAACAAATGAGAGGACGACATCGAGCCTTAATTTTAAAGGGACTCTGGAAAATAGACTGGAAATCCATATGTTTTTCCTCACAAATGGAAATTCCCATAAATACTGTGGGGATAAATTTTTGAAAGGCTTGAACCCTCCATATTTCTTACACTTCCTAGGATGCAATAGTCTGCTTATTGCAATAACCCTATGTTTTGGTAAAATTATGCTATAAATAATATTAATAACTAGTGATAGTCCCATACTGTTTCTGATGTCCATATACTCAAACAATAAAATGACAATTTCAGAACCAGTAACATAAAATGGCTACCGTCATTAGCAATGTTCAGTTTTACACGGGGAGGTCAAACATAGCTCGGCTTACCAGAGTTAACACAAATCTTGACACTGAAGATACCATTTTAAATTTCTACAGTTAATGGTGAACTGTAAAGCTGTTAAAAAAATTAAATCATTTAAAATAGGTTCTTCAGAAGGTCTACCGAAATGTACAGCTCTAAAGATGATCCTAAATCAAAACCTAGGTAAGTGAACAGATTTCAGATTTTAAAATGACTGTGTGACCGACATAAAAATGAGTCTGGCTTGTCTTCAATGGGTAGCAGTAGAGGTAAATTTAGAATTCCAAATTTCTTATAATTCTTAATGAATAGTTCCCTCATATGTCTTTATATGGGATTCTTAAGAGACACAGCTACCACTAATTATATTTTAAATTTCTTTAGTAAATAAATGACAAGAAACTGACCAAGATTTCTCACTGTAGCGGTATGTTGGGTAGGGGAGTAAGAAAGAGGAACTTGTCTAGAAATGAGAAGTAGCAATAGGGAGTTCCCTTTTGCCCAGGTGGGCCCAGCTGCCTAAGTCATCATGACAGAGAGAGGCCAGTTGGTCAAAGTTCTGACATTGAGCACGGCACTACTGCAAAAAACTTTTTAGGAAAGGATTGGTAGGCGGAAGGCAAGGTACTGCCATCAAGATGTAAGAGAAAATTTTAAAAAGTTTCAAACAGCTCAGTTATGTCCTTGTTTCTCTTGGTTTCTTCCCATCCTCACTGATGTTAAAGCCAATGGTTTTATTTCTCCACTGTTAAAGAATTTTCCACTGCAAGTCTTAGGGAGATGTGAAGGGAAGGCATTATGAGACATATTTTCCACATTTATCACACCCAAAACATCACGTAGAATGTCAGAAATCTCCTCGGGAGGAAAAAGAAATTGTATACTTTTTAAAAATACCTTTTAACTCATACCAATTAAAATGTCTTTCCCTAAAAATTAAACAGATGCATATGTGTGTGTGTGTGTGTGTGTGTGTGTGTGTGTGTATTCATATATGCATATAATTAACAAATGAATCTCACCACGATACCCACCTGCCAAGGGAGTATTTAGGAGTTTTTTAAGGGGAATTCACACAACTGACTATAGCTTAGAATTATCCACATAAATCCTACTACTATGCAACAGAAAAAAAAAACATTATCATTAAAGCCTCAGCAGGTCTAAAGCTACTATAAATAACGCCAAATAAATGTAAACAGAATACAATAGAATGATTCCAGTAATGGTAATAATGGGCCCCCATAATGAACATAGATATTAATACATTTGTATCTCAGTTACTGACAGTATTAAAAAAAAACCAGTTACCATCTATTTAGTACAAAATAGGCGTTTCCTTAAACCTATACTGTGCACCCACATAGCATAAGAGTAGAATTAAAAAAAAAATCTCTATATACCTCCATCCTTCTTCTCCGATTCATCCCTAATTAGAGGGGAAGTAAGTATCACCTTCAGTGTTAGCCTGGGCTCTTTTGTATTACGAATAATAAGAGATGCCTCATTTATACACTGTTCCACTTGATATTTTTCTTCTGTAAGTTTCTGAAAGTCACCAAGTAAGATGTCAAAAAGGCCAAATTAATTAGGAACACAGTCTCAAAAACGAATGTTGCAACTAAAGTCAATGATTTCAAATGGTATCATGGAGGAGGATGAAACCCTCAACTTGCTTAATCTGGCAGTATGCTGCACAGGAACATAATTTCTTCCTCTTCTCTCCTATTTACTATTACATTAAGCACCACATTAACCAAAAATGCAATAACACTAGTTAATTGTTTTAAGAACAATGGCCAGTACTGATGTGAACCAGATCAAGAATGAATTATTTGCTTGTAATGATTCCATTTAGGATTGTGACCTTGTAAATTGTTGAGCAATGCATTGCATGAGGAATACTCCACATGTATAGGTAACTTTGACACCATGGATCCTTAAGTGATAACGAAGTCAGAGGTGGGAGGGAGTGGTGGGGGAAGAGGGAGGAGAGAGACATTTTTTCACTGTCATGCCTTTTACAAAAACAATTACAACTTTCCATGAAAGAGGTGGGATGATCATGGATGCAAAAGTCTGGGTCTATGAACACTATCCTGTGGAAAATGAATACAAGCAAGTAATTCACCCTTTTAAGGATTTCTGCAATGAGGCCTACCAATAGAGGAAAAAATGGGAAATTTAATTATTTGGCATTAATTAGTATAAGATTAACAACACACATTTTCTACAAAAACCAATTTAAGTAGTTCCCAAATAGGCTAAATAATCTCCCAGTTGCTCCAATACATAAAATGCCTCAGAAGCTGATGCAGGACCCAATGTATGCTAGATGCTATATAACATCAATACCACAAGTACTACACCTTCACCTTACCCTGAAAGAGGAGGAGGGACACACTTCTTATTAGTTATTATGGTATTTAAGTGCTTACTACATGCCAGGCACTGTACTAAGTGCTGGGGTAGATACGAGCTAATCAGGTTGGACACAGTCCCTGTCCCACATAGGGTTCAGTCTTAACTCCCATTTTATAGATGAGGTAACTGAGGCACCAAGAAGTGAAGCGACTTGCCCAAGGTCACACAGCAGACAAGTGGCGGAACCAGTATTAGAATCCACATCCTTCTGACTTCCAAGCCTGTGCTCTATCCACTAGACCACGCTGCTCCTCTGACATGGAACAGATAACGGAAATGCCCCTTGTCCCTCCTTCTCCACGGATAGGTCAAGGTGCAGTCCTTGTGGAAGATTAAATTATCCAGCAGTTGGAGAACAGAACTAGAATCCCTGTTCTTGACTCTACAGCTAAGAGGCATCAGAGCATAGAAGTTACAGAAGAAAATCAGTTACACTGTGAAAAAAAGATGAATAAAAGCACAATTGGGAAGGTCTCTTGAGAAGAAATTTCTATCCAAACAGGCAAGCATATTTAAATATGATGCTACTGCCTGTAGATTTCATTTTTAGGGGCACTATGGCTGAAAAGGTTGGTGTCTGACAAGCATTCAAGTAAAGAAATGTGGCAGGAGGGCTGGCTCGGGCTAAGTGTCCAGTTTTATACAACTTCTGTGAGTTGTTTGTAAAAGGTATTCTAGACTCAATGACTTTAGGGACAAAAGGGAAGAAGCACATGGGAATAAGACCGTAGGTGATTTTTCTCATTCAACTGCCACTTGTACCCCCAACAATTAAAACAAAAACTGGCTTTATTAGGTGAGTATGGTCAAAGGTTTCTTCATTTTGCCTGAGGTAAAACTGAGGAGGGTAAATTAGTTTCAGTAGTCTTACAGTGAAGAGGTCTCTATGCTTGTAAATTGTGCAGTGGGCTGCAGGGGGCTGAAATAAAGGGAAGTTATTTGTGAATGCAAGCATGTTTATGGAGAGACCATCACAAAGTTTGTCTGTATGCTGGGAGCGACAGTGGAAAGGTCGCAGTTAGATGAAACAATGTATCTTTAGAGTAGTTGATGAGTACCATCTCAGAAACAGATGCGGGAAATGAAAAGTTTTCTTATAAAAGGCAAAAATTGTTTTAGTTATAGATATTACAGTAAGGGAAATTTTTAAAAATGAGAGTCAAAATAAAGATACAATTAGATCAGGTCAGGAAGAGAGAAGTGATGAATTGAGGACTATGGCCTGCTAAAAAGTAACTCTAGATTATCAGTAAGTCCAATACTACATCTATCTTTAGAATAGATACTACTTCTACTGCATTTCACCCTTCAGAAATATAAGCAAAAAGAAGGTAATTAGTAGGATGAATCAACAGAGGATTGATAGAATCCACCAGCCCATTTAGAAACCACAGAAATTGTAAACTTTAGAAGTTCTAGAATTATTTTTAAATAGTCAATTCATCTGCAATTAAACTACTTTTAAAATTTTTAATCTTATCAGTTTTGTAAATTTACAACTTCCCAGGCTTGGAACAGTAAGACCAAGTTTTTCCCTTTCAATTCTACATTGCTTCAAGAGGCAAGCAATTGCATTGCTTTTGAGGTAAGGCAAGAAGCAACATATAGCCTATCAACAGATTTTGCAGTGATTTTAACATACAACTTAATTTAGCAAAGAGTTACTTTATATTACATGACTCCCTAGAATTATTTGCTTCATATCTAGTTTACAGTCAGACATATTTTCATGTTTTTCGTTAGCTGCACATTTACCATTTGTTTTTCTCTTTGAGGGACTCTCCTCAGATACTACCCTCCCTTAGCTTCCACAACAGGATTATCCAAAATTAACTCACCTGGATTTGAATCGGAAGATTGTCTTTGACTGTATTTAACAAGGCTTCTGTGGGTTTTTCTTTGCACATCAGAACCAATTCCAGATCCATATCCTCTTTTATCAGCAAGCCTTTTGCGACCAAGCCAATTCTCATTACACCACACAAGGTTCGACCACCTTGATCCCTACAACAAAACAATTCTGAATTGATACTTTCATATTAGGAAACACCGAGGCGGCCTGTTCTTCGAAAACACATGTTTTCATTATGTGTTTTGGATAAAATGCTGTTGAGGAATTGGGGAATGTTCTTCCCACAACCTGCTTCTGTCTGGATACAATACAATGCAGTGCCAGAAAAAACAGTCGTGCCTGCATGTGCCAATAAAAGCAAGAGTAACCAAAACTTGGGTTCTCGTGATCAAGAGATTCTTCAAGTTCTTCAGAAACACCATCAGAAGCACAGTGACCAAGTAGAAGAGAGTGTGGGTCTTGGAGTCAGAAGACCTGGGTTTCAATCCCGGGTCCACCAATTTCTTGCTGTTACCTTGGATAAGTCATTTACCTTCTCTGTGCCTCAGTCTTCAACTGTAAAGTGGCGATTAAATACCTGTGCTCCCTACTACTTAGACTGTGAGCTCCAAGTGTTGACAGGGACTGTGTCCAATCTGATTAACCTATATCTATCATATCACTTAGAAAAGTGTCTGACACAGTAAAAGCTTAACAAACACCATTAAACACACACACACACACACACAAACTTGTGTTATAGGAACTGACTGTGCCTGTCTCCTTATAAAGGACACAACAAATGAAGTGGATTTTAGCCATCTCTGCCAGGGATATAAAGAAGACTAAGAGCCCACAAGTCAGTCTTCTCTAATCAGCATTGCCAGCTGGAAGCCCTGGACTGCATCCAATTCATGAAGAGGTTTAACTTGTTCTTCAAACAGATGCACATTCAGGACCTTATTTGCCATAAAATATGGAAGTTAAGGCTAATTCGGTCTTATCCTTGCAGGATTAATACACATTTTCGTGACTGCAAATTAGTTTTTTGTAAGGTTAATTGGCTCTTTTCTAAATTTTTTACTTTTGTAAATTCCCTTTGGAAAGGAGGATACCCACCTGCACAATTCCTTATTAGAACATGCCCATCACACCAAAAATATAGGCCAGCAATGTCCTCAAAGACCCAACTGGAAACTGGTAAAGAAGCTGGACCATCATTCATAGGTTAAAGCTGAGGATTAGGAGATAAAACTTGGTAGATTACATCTAGGCATCATTACTGAATTTGGAATTTCAAATTTGGAACACAAAGTTTCATTTAAAAGTGCCCATTAATGTCCAATTTACTGTTAAAATAAATCTAAAAGAGTAGACCTTTTTTCACACTTAGGTCTTCTAGACTGTGAGCCCACTGTTGGGTAGGGACCGCCTCTATATGTTGCCAATTTGTACTTCCCAAGTGCTTAGTACAGTGCTCTGCACACAGTAAGCGCTCAATAAATACAATTGAATGAATTTTTGTGTAGATATGAAGAATCTTACGGTACACTTAAAAATCTGCAGAGTTCCATAAAAAGTAGGAATGTGACTCACACAAACCGATAAGATTGTTAACCACCTAGTGCTGCCCGCAAACCATCTAATAACATCAAGTTCAGTGTGGTGTCAAAAATATCATTAGAGACACACACAATGGCCGAGGTAAATACATTTCTAAAGAACAGCAATAATTTGAGATGTGATATCCTACCTGGAAAAAAAATGTAGATCAAATCAATTGAGTAGTCTAGAGTCTACTCAATGTACCTCAATCTCACCTATCTCACCACCAAGCCCTTACTCGCTTCCTCCATCTGGCCTGGAACCCACTCCGCCTTTCATATCTTTCAAAAGCAGAGAAGCAGTGTAGCTTAGTGGAAACAGCATGGGCTTGGAAATCAGAGGACATGGGTTATAATCCCAGCTCCGCCACTTGTCTTCTGGGTGATCTTGGGCAAGCCACTTAAGTTCTCTGTGCCTCAGTTACTTCATCTGTAAAATGGGGATTATTCATTCATTCAATTGTATTTACTGAACACTTACTGTGTGCAGAGCACTGTACTAAGCGCTTGGGAAGTACAAGTTGGCAACATATAGAGACAGTCCCTACCCAACAGCGGGCTCACAGTCTAGAAGGGGGAGACAGACAACAAAACAAGACATATTAACAAAATAAAATAAATAGAATAAATATGTACTAATAAAATAAATAAATAGAGTAATAAATACTGTGGGGAGGGGAAGGAGGTAAGGCGGGGGGATGGGGAGGGGGAGGAAGGGAAGAGAAAGGAGGGGGCTCAGTCTGGGAAGGCCTCCTGGAGGAGGTGAGCTCTCAGTGGGGCTTTGAAGGGAGGAAGAGAGCGCTTGGCGGATGTGCGGAGGGAGGGCATTCCAGGCCAGGGGGATGACATGGGCCGGGGGTTGACAGCGGGACAGGCGAGAATGAGGCACAGTGAGGAGGTTAGCGGTGGCAGAGGAGCGGAGGGTGCGGGCTGGGCTGGAGAAGGAGAGAAGGGAGGTGAGGTAGGAGGGGGCGAGGGGATGGAGAGCCTTGAAGCCGAGGGTGAGGAGTTTCTGCCTGATGCGTTGGTTGATTGGTAGCCACTGGAGATTTTTGAGGAGGGAAGTAACATGCCCAGAGCGTTTCTGCACAAAGACGATCCTGGCACGGGCGTGAAGTATGGACTGAAGTGGGGAGAGACAGGAGGACGGAGATCGGAGAGGAGGCTGATGCAGTAATCCAGTCGGGATAGGATGAGAGATTGAACCAGCAGGGTAGCGGTTTGGATGGAGAGGAAAGGGTGGATCTTGGCAATGTTGCGGAGCTGACACCGGCAGGTTTTGGTGACGGATTGGATGTGAGGGGTGAACAAGAGACTGGAGTCGAGGATGACACCAAGGTTGTGGGCTTGTGAGACGGGAAGGATGGTAGTGCCGTCAACAGTGATGGGAAAGTCAGGGAGAGGGCAGGGTTTGGGAGGGAAGATAAGGAGTTCAGTCTTGGACATGTTGAGTTTTAGATGGCGGGCAGACATCCAGGTGGAGATGTCCTGAAGGCAGGAGGAGATGCGAGCCTGGTGGGAGGGAGAGAGAGCAGGGGCATCTCTCATCAGATGGGTGTCATCAGCATAGCGCTTACTCCCCTCCTCAAAAATCTCCAGTGGCTATCAATCAACCTACGCATCAGGCAAAAACTCCTCACTCTTGGCTTCAAGGCTGTCCATCACCTCACCCCCTCCTACCTCACCTCCCTTCTTTCCTTCTACAGCCCAGCCCGCACCCTCCACTCTTCTGCCGCTAACCTCCTCACTGTGCCTCTTTCTCGCCTGTCCTGCTGTCGACCCCCAGCCCACGTCCTCCCCCTGGCCTGGAATGCCCTCTCTCCGCACATCTGCCAAACTAGCTCTCTTCCTCCCTTCAAGGCCCTACTGAGAGCTCACCTCCTCCAGGAGGCCTTCCCAGACTGAGCCCCTTTTTTCTCTTCCCCTCCCCATCCCCCCGCCCTACCTCCTTCCCCTCCCCACAGCACCTGTATATATGTTTGTACAGACTTATTACTCCATTTATTTTACTTGTACATATTTACTATTCTATTTATTTTATTTTGTTAATATGGTTTGTTTTGTTGTCTGTCTCCCCCTTCTAGACTGTGAGCCCGCTGTTGGGTAGGGACCATCTCTATATGTTGCCAACTTGTACTTCCCAAGCGCTTAGTACAGTGCTCTGCACTCAGTAAGCGCTCAATAAATACCATTGAATGAATGAATGACTAGTAAGTGCTTAATACCATAATGATAAAATAATAATATCTGACAGACTACCACTCTCCCCACCTTCAAAGTTCCACTAGAATCCCTTCTTCCAAGAGCTCTTCCCTAAATCCTCATTTGTCCCACTCATCGTCATGTTACACTATCTTCGCACTTGAAATTGTACCCCTTGAGCACTTGATATTCACCCCATCGCTAGGCCCACAGTGCTTAAGTACATCTCCCTATACACTCCCCACTAGCCATTTATATGACTGTCTGTTTCCCCTCTTTAAACTGTGAGCTCCTTGGATATTTGTCCACCAACTCTAATAAATTGTTCTCACCCAATACACTCAGTTGTACTGTACTCTCCCAAGCATTTAGTACAGTGCTCTGCAGAGTAAGCACTCAATAAATACAACTGACTGATTGATTACAGTGCTTGGCACATAATAAAACAAAAACTCTTCAACATTGGCTTTAAAGCACTCCATCACCTTGACCCCTCCTACTTCACCTAGCTATTCTCCTTCTACAACCCAGCCCACACATTTCGCTCCTCTAATGTTAACCTTCTCACTGTTCTTTGATCTCGCCTATCTCACCGCCGACCCCTCGCCCACGTCATGCCTCTGGTCTGGTACACCCTCCCTCCTCAACTCCAACAGACAGTCATTCTTCCCCAGTTCAAAGCCTTTCTGAAGGCACAGCTCCTCCAGGAGGCCTTCCATGATTAAGCTCCCCCTTTCCTCTTCTCCCACTCCCTTCTGCATTGCCCTGACTTTCATTCATTCATTCATTCTATCGTATTTATTGAGCACTTACTGTGTGCTGAGCACTGTACTAAGCGCTTGGGAAGTACAAGTTGGCAACATATAGAGATGGTCCCTACCCAACAATGGGCTCACAGTCTAGAAGACTTGCTTCCTCTGTTCTTCCCCACTCCCAACCCCACAGCACTTATGTACAGATCTCTAATTTATTTTTTATATTAATGTCTGTCTTCCCACCTCTAGTCTTTAAGCTCGTTGTGGGTAGGAAATGTGCCTGTTTATTGTTTTATTGTATCGTCCCAAGAACTTAGTACAGTGATGATGATGGTATTTGTTAAGCACTTACTATGTGCAAAGCACTGTTCTAAGTGCTGGGAAGGTTACAAAGTGATCAGGTTGTCCCATGGAGGGCTCACCGTCTTAATCCCCATTTTACAGATGAGGTAACAAGCACAGAGAAGTTAAGTGACTTGCTCAAAGTCACACAGCTGGCAGTTGGAGGAGCCGGGATTTGAACCCACGACCTCTGACTCCAAAGCCCGGGCTCTTTCCACTGAGCCTAAGCACTGAGTGAATACAATTGATTGAATGAATGAATAAGCATTCAATAAATACCGCTGATTGTTTGATCAAATATACCAAAGCTCTACAATAGTCAAATGTTCCTTTAGCCTTTGTTTTAGAATTCATAGTCTGTTAGAGTGAAAGTTCCTTGTGAGCAGGTATCACGTATTGTGCTTCTGATGTATTTCCCAAACACGTAGAACAGCACATTGTATTCAGATGGCACTCAATAAACCCCACTCCTACTTAATCTCTTTTTTATAGGAGAACTGAAAATTAGAAAACCCTCCTAAATTCATATATTCAAAACCATAATGTACACTACAAGAAAGCTGCCTGTGGAAGGCAAGCAGCATGTATGTTTACCACAGTCTGGTTCTGCCAGTAGAGCCACTTACTAGAGAAACCACTCTACAAGCAAAAGAAAAAAAAATATGGGAAATTATCAGTGCTTTTTTGCTACCAAAAAAAGTTCAAGAATGGTCAACATTTACTTCTGAACTGGCTGTAAACTGGGAGGAGCGAGGAGGTAAAGAGCTAAGAACAAGAGCACTCTGAATTGCTGATTGGTAAAACTTTAAAATTCTTCTTTGTCCTTCCTTCTTTGAGCGTTTTGCCCTCCTGCACCCTCTCCTACTGAGCTCTTTACCATGTGCATAACATCCCCTTATTAACAGAAAAAGCAAAATGAAGTCCCTGTGCCCTCCAATGAAAATAGAAAAGCCCACTGGCATGCTCTACTGCATTCCATTATTAGTGAAAACCAAGGACTGCTCTCCAGGACAGGAGAGAGACTTTGTAGGAATGGAGGATTCATATTTCGTTAATTAAAAACAGAATATGAAACTAGGTTACACTGAAGAAACAAGGTGTTTGTCATATAAATATGGAAGATACTTAATCTGATCTCAGCCACACTTTCCAGAATTTCTAAAAAGTTTCTTAGGTATTTTTTAAAATCACACCAAGCTATTTCTACCCCTAAATTGGGCTATTAACTTTTTTACTCTCTGGGACTGTTTTGTGCAAGAAAGAAATGAGAAGTCATTTATGCATTTTACTGATCTATTCATATATCTAGTTCCATTTCAAAACACAAGTGAAAGATTCAGGACACATTAACATTTAAAAACCTTTAAAATGCCCCGCTACCTATTGTTAAGAAACAACAAAGCTGAGATGATTTCCTACAGTTGGCCAACTTTGTCTAAAAGTAATTTAAAGGTGATATTTATAAGAATGATATAAGCACAAGCAAAATTCCTTTAAAACTAAAGAGTACAGATCCATGGTAACATATACCAAGGGAAAAAAATACAAAAACCTATGGAGCCAAAGTAGGGTTATTGGATAATCTTAATTAGATGTAACAGAAGCTAATGACATTGCAAAAAAAGCATTTTTAAAAGCCTGTACAAAGCACTCTATCTATATTAAAATGATGCTTAAGTCCTAGCCAGAATTTTAAATGTAACTGGCCATACTATTACTTATAAGTGATCACGCTGTAGTGGATAGAGCATGGGCCTGGAACTCAAAAGGTTATGGGTTCTAATCTCCGCTCCGGCACTTGTCTGCTTTGTGGCCTTGGGCAAGTCACTTCATTTCTCTGTGTCTCAGCTACCTCACCTATAAAATGGGGATTAAGACTGTAAGCCTAATGTGGGACGGGGACTGTGTCCAACCCAATTTGCTTGTATCCGCCCCAACGCTTAGAACAGTGCATGGCACCTAGTAGGTACTTAATAAGAAAGTCAAAAAAAACTGTTCTTTAGGCAAAAATTAACTAACATTCATGATCTTTCTACCAAACAAGAAAAGCTTAACTGCTCTTCTATTGGGAAAAATACTCTTACCAATCCTCTATTATTTTAATGTTGATTCAAGCAGTTTTCAAATTCTGTAGAAGCATTAAGGAATTTGAATATTTCTGTGATTTTTATTCCTTACGAACACTTCCCATTAAAATTTTACACACTGGGCTTCCTGGCCAAATCCCCGTAAAGAACCTGACTAGATGGATAAACATATTGAGGGAAAAGTGAAGCTAGAATCTTAAAATAAGCCACAGTTTGTTATATTTAAACTAAATTTAAAGGCACCACAGAGAAATCAAAGGACTCGATACCTTTTCAGCAGGTGCTTAAAAGCTTTACTCTAAAGGAGATCTTGCAGTTGTCAAATTGGGTCTGATCGAAGAGGTCAAGGCAATGATGAATGCCACACTGAGTCAAATCTGTGGACTATCCAGTCCAGAGGTCCACCTCTGGCAATGGCACTCAGTGAGATACTTACCTTCCTGACATCAATCCTCATGCTCATTTCCCTCATATGTAAAATGGGGATTAAGACTGTGAGCCCCATGTGGGACAACCTGATCACCTTGTATCCTCTCCAGCGCTTAGAACAGTGCTTTGCATATAGTAAGCGTTTAATAAATGCCATTATTATTATTATGCTTTGTGTCTTTTTGAATCTTTAAATTTTTCTCTAATAATTCTAAACCTCCCTAACATCCAATATTTTTGTTTGATAATTCATTATGGATATCTTCCATCCATTTCCATTCAATGTTAGTTTCACCCCTGAAGCTGTCAGTCAGCCAACTGTATTTATTGAGTGCTTACTGTGTGCAGAGCACTGTACTAAGTGCTTGGTAGAGTACAATATAACAGATACATTCCCTGCCCACAACAAACTTACAGTCTAGAGGGGGAGGCAGACATTAAAATAAATCAATTACAGATATATATACATACATATATATATATATATATATATATATGTACTGTGGTGCTGGGAGGGGGGATGAATGAAGGGACAAGTCAGGGTGATGCTGAAGAGAGAGGGAGAAGAGGAGAGGAGGGCTTAGGGAAGGCCTCTTAGGAGATGTGCCTTCAATACAGCTTTGAAGGGCGGGAAGGATAATTGTCGGATTTGAGGAAGGATGGCGTTTCAGGCCAGAGGCAGTACATGGGCGAGAGGTCAGCAGTGAGATAGAAAAGGCTGAGGTACAGTAAGCAGGTTAGCATTAGAGAAGAAGCATGGTGTAGTGGATATAGCATGGGCCTGCGAGTCAGAGGGTCATGGGTTCTAATCCCAGCTCCGCCACTTGTCTGCTCTGTGACCTTGGACGATCACCACTTCTCTGGGACTCAGTTACCTCATCAGTAAAATGGGGATTGAGACTGTGAGTCCCACGTGGGACAGGGACCGTGTCCCACCTGATTTGCTGGCATCCATCCCAACGCTTGGAACAGTGACTGGCACATAGTAGGCGCTTAACAAATACCACAATAATAATTAGAGGAACAAAGTGTGTAGGCTGGATTTTGTAGCAGAACAGCAAGGTGATGTAAAATGGGGATTTGACTGTGAGCCCCATGTGGGACATGGACTATGTCCAAACTGTCTTCTATGTATGCCACTGCTTAGTACAGTGCCTGGCACATCGTAAGTGCTTAAATACCATTAAAAAAAAATTGATTTTATTTCTCACAGACTCAGATGATTCAGAAAAAGCACTTTCCTGGGACCCAGGGATTTCCAAGAATACAACTTTGTGAAGATGAACCGTAAACAACTCATTACAGGGCACAGGTACTTCAGAAATGTGGTGAAGGCCCTTCAAATCAGCAGCAGAGCAAAGTCTAGGAAATGAGGTGTCCCAAATGACAGCTTTCATTAGCATCAGTCACTAGGCTCCTGGTCAAATTACTCAGCAGCCAAGCTAGCAAGAACAGAATCTTACCTAATATATTTTCAAATCCAGAAAGTTAGATTTAAATCCATTTTTTGAACTATTTCATGCTCGAACAACAAAATTAAAGAGGCTCCCATGATAATGAACAAATAGGGACCATGCACAAGAACCCACTCTTAATACTGAGTTAATTTTTAAGGATCAGCTCTAAAGACAGGGCTGGGGGGTGTGGAGGGGAAAGAAGGGAAAAGGAAAAGGAAAAGAAAAAAAAATACACTAATACACTCCACATGTTCAGCTCACTGCCTTTAAAATACAAAGACTCAAAAGTCCCTGGGCATTAACCGTAGATGATAAGCATTATTCAGTGAGTAGGTAGGTGCCCGGGGACTTTTGAGACACTCGGTACAATAAGCCATTTACCACAAGGCAAACTAAAAGGTTGGCACTGTTCCTGGATTCGAAATATGGTGTTGTGTTAATGGTGTGTTAAGGCTTTGTTCAAAGGTGGCCACTCTCCCGGTGCTGCAAAAACCAGAGGGAGCAGAAGTTACTGATGAGAGTAGCAATTGAGAGTAAAGACTCTTTTTCTTTTAAATGATATTTGTTAAGTGCTTATCGTATGCCAGGAGTTGTACTAAGCACTGGGACAGACACATGCTAATCAGGTTGGACACAGTCCATGTCCCACATGGGGCTCACAGTCTTTTAATCCCCATTTTTTATATGTCAGTCAATCAATCGTATTTACTGAGTGCTTAATGTGTGTGGAGCACTGTTCTGTTTGGGAGAGTACATTACAACAATAAACTGACACATTCCCTGCCCACTATAAGCGTACAAGCAGCAGCGTGGCTCAGTGGAAAGAGCCCGGGCTTTGGAGTCAGAGGTCATGGGTTCAAATCCCGGCTCCGCCACTTGTCAGCTGTGTGACTTTGGGCAAGTCACTTAACTTCTCTGGGCCTCAGTTCCCTCAACTGTAAAATGGGGATAAAGACTGTGAGCCCCCCATGGGACAACCTGATCACTTTGTAACCTCCCCAGTGCTTAGAACAGTGCTTTGCACATAGTAAGCGCTTAATAAATGCTATCAAAAAAAAAGCGTACAGCCTAGAGGGAACTGAGACATAGAGATGTTAAGTAATAATAATAATATAATTGTGGTATTTGTTAAGCACTTACTTTGTGCCAGGCACCGTTCAAAGCACTGGGGTAGCTACATGATAATTGGGTTGGACACAGTTCTTGTTCCACAGAGGGCTCACAGCCTTAGTCCCCATTTTGCAGAAGAGGGAACTGAGGCACAGAGAAGTGAAGTGGCTAGCCCAAGGTCACACAACACACAAGGCGAGGAGCTGGTATTAGAACCCAGGTCCTTCTAACGCCCAGGCCCGTGCTCTCTTCCACGACACCACACTGCTTCTGCAGTTTCCTTCTGCAGACTCCAGTTTTATTCTCAGCAATTTCCATATGTGGGTATGAAGGAGCCCCATTATAGCAGCCTTGTATCCTCCATCTTCAAAACACGGGTTTCACTACATTTCTCCAAATCTTATGAGAATGACAGGGGGAATTTTTCTCTGAAGAGCTACAGTTCAAATTATTCTCAGTAGAGTAAATCCTTCATTTGAATGCATTACAGTTATGTTTTGTCAGTTTTACACATAATGAAACAACCTAATCCACCATGACTTTAAAATATACTTTCCTCTACAGTACCTCCCCTATTGGAATCTAGAATGCCTGAAAATGGCTGCTGGTTTTTCTCCCAGAAACACAGCCAATGTTCCAGTTGTTTCATGGCTTTTGGAGCTGAAGTGAAGCAGGAAAATCTGGCACCTCCCTAGGTAGCAACAGATGTAAAGTCAGGCTGCTTGACATGAAGGGCTCAGTTGTCACAATGCGCTATGAGAATTCAAGCTCCTATTAAAAGGTGTAAACACATTTACCTGAAATTCTCTGAAGGAAGGGTTCTGGACTTGAACTTAAAAATATTAAAAGTCTTCCTTGTGACTAGATTCCCTTTCATTATTCATTTCTTATTTTCCACCAAAAACACTCCTCAGAAACATTCCATACACAACTACTTCCTGGTTCCAAACATGCATATCAGGAAATCCAAAGAACACTATGGCCCTTATTCAGAAGGGCTAAATCCTTTCAGTGCAGTATAGTAAAGCATTATAAAGGTCAATTCACTCACTTGGCATGACTTTCTGCAGCCTCCTCTTTCTTCACTTCTGCCTCTCCCTCAGTTTTCACAGACTTATTTGTTTCATCCATCCAGTCTGAGACATGTTTTAGAGCACATTCAACAGTAGATACCATGTTCTGAACAGCTTCAAGTTCCTCTGGAGATGGATAAATTGTTGAATGTTTCACCATGACATGGCGATCGTCATTAGCAAAAGACCGAATAGATCTCTGTTTTAGAGTTGGGAAAAAAAATGGAAAAAATAATTTTATCAAGAAAATATAACTTGAAAAATGACCACCCCAAATATAGTTTAGAAAAATATAATTCACTGTTATGACGCCTGTTTGTTTTTCAAATATCTGAAAACAGTTTCTAAAGTAGAAATGTGTCAGCCCGCATACAGAGAGAAATGGTGAGTTTCACAGCTTTGGGAGTGCCAGACTTCCTGTCTGGGAATTCAAGTGAATTTCACAGCAGAAAGAGGGCCCTTTTTCTCAGGTTTGGCTAGAACCCTCCTCCCCACCCAAGTCCACACTGTATATAGCATCTCACAGCTGCCTTGGGTTTAAAAAAAAAAAACGAAAATGGTCCCAAAGTCAGGCATGGTTTCCTATGGATTGCTTCCATAGTTCTTCGACTTGTCCCACACCATCTCCCAACTCACAAATCCACATCCTCTCTGCTAAACTGAATGCCCCCACTCTCTTGTTCAATCATTAGCCCCATCAATCCCCAGCCCTGGGTCACTTTTACTGATTGCTTCTTGTGCTCATGCCTCAGAACATTACTGGTGGAAATTCAGACACTAGGCCGAATTTGGCCATTTCAAATTCAACCTCACCTGTTACAACTCGGCAACACTACCACACCTCCCTCAGGCTCTCGCGCCCACTGCCCTTCAAACTATTCCCAAATTAACTCCCTATCAAATTCTCAAATGCCCCATCTCCGAATTTGCCTCGTCTCTAATGACTTAGACAACAACTTGCTGACAAAACTGAAACCATCAGAAATGAATTTTCTCAAAAATCCCCCCTCATATCTCCTGCTCCTTTCTACCATCTCATCTGCTCTCATCCTTCCTGGCCATCTCTCAGGCAATCACCAGTGTGCTTTCAAAAGCTATTTCCCATCTCCCGACCCCATCATGTCTCTCCTTGCACCCACCTCTTCTTCCCTCTCTCCACCACTCATTATCTGATAGATCTTTGCCTTCTGCCTTCAAACACACCCAAACCGCTACCCTAAAAAAAGTTTTCTCTGGCCCCTACTAGATCACCTAGCTATTGCCCCATCTCCCTTCTTCCATTGCAGTCCAAATACCTCAAACGGATTCTACACACCTGTTGCCTCTACTTCCTCTCTTAACAACTCCCTTCTTGACTTTCTATTATCCAGTTGCTCCCTCTTTCACTACATTGAAACTGCCCTCTTTCGAGGTCACCAATTACTTCCTCCTTGCCAGATCTAATGGACGCTACTTTCTAGACTGTGAGCCCGTTGTTGGGTAGGGACCGTTGCTATATGTTGCCAACTTGTACTTCCCAAGCGCTTAGTACAGTGCTCTGCACACAGTAAGTGCTCAATAAATACGACTGAATGAACGAATACTCCATTGTAATCCTTCTTGACCTCCTGGCTGCCTATGACACTGTGGAATTCACAACCAATCCGTCACCAAAACCTGCCGGTCTCACCTCCGCAACATCGCCAAGATCCGCCCTTTCCTCTCCATCCAAACCGCTACCCTGCTCATTCAAGCTCTCGTCCTATCCCGTCTGGATTACTGCATCAGCCTCCTCTCCGATCTCCCATCCTCCTGTCTCTCCCCACTTCAATCCATACTTCACGCCGCTGCCCGGACCACCTTTGTCCAGAAACGCTCTGGGCATGTTACTCTCCTCCTCAAAAATCTCCAGTGGCTACCACTCAACCTATGCATCAGGCAAAAACTCCTCACCCTCGGCTTCAAGGCTGTCCATCATCTCGCCCCCTCCTACCTCACCTCCCTTCTCTCCTTCTCCAGCCCAGCCCGCACCCTCCGCTCCTCTGCCGCTAATCTCCTCACCTTGCCTCGTTCTCGCCTGTCCCGCCGTCGACCCCCGGCCCACGTCATCCCCCAGGCCTGGAATGCCCTCCCTCCGCACATCCGCCAAGCTAGCTCTCTTCCTCCCTTCAAAGCCCTACTGAGATCTCACCTCCTCCAGGAGGCCTTCTCAGATTGAGCCCCCTCCTTCCTCTCCCTCTCCTCCCCCTTCCCATCCCCCCGCCTTACCTCCTTCCCCTCCCCACAGCACCCTCCTTCCCCTCCCCACAGCACCTGTATATATGTTTGTACGTATTTGTTACTCTATTTTATTAGTACATATTTATTCTATTTATTTTATTTTGTTAATATGTTTTGTTTTGTTCTCTGTCTCCCCCTTCTAGACTGTGGGCCCACTGTTGGGTAGGGATCATCTCTATACGTTGCCAACCTGTACTTCCCAAGCGCTTAGTACAGTGCTCTGCACACAGTATGCGCTCAATACGATTGAATGAATGAATGAAGGAATACTCAATCAATCAATGGTATTTACCGAAGACTTACTGTTTGCAGAGCACTGTACTTAGTGCTTGGCAGAGTACAGAGACAAGATCCCTGCCCTCAAGGAATTTACAATCTACTACAGATGCTAGACTGTGTCTGTATTATCAATCAACTTATTGAGCATTTACTGTGGGCAGATCACTGTACTGATTGGGAAAGTACATTACAATAATAAATTAGAGGGTACAATAGTAGTACCCTCTAACTATGGGAGTCCCTCAAGGTTCAGGTCTGGGTCCCCTTCGATTCTCCATTCACATCTATGTGCCTGGCAGAATTCATTCGCTCCTGCAGCTTCAACTAGCATCTTTGCACAGAAGATTCCCAGACTATCTCTTTCCTTCTCTGCAGTCTTGCATTTCCTCCTGCCTTAGACATCTCTATTTGGATGCCCTATAGACACCTAAAACTCACCATGTCCAAAGAGAACTCTTCATATCTTCCCACCTAAACCTTGTCCTCCCCAGACTTTATCACTACAGACAACATTAACACCCTCAATTTCTCACAAGTCCATAATACAGGCATCATCCTCAACTCATCTCTCACTCAACTCACATATTCAATGTCACTAAATCCTGTCTGTTCTACCTTCACAAGATCTCTAAAACCTGCTCTTTCCTCTCCATCCAAAATGCTACCACACTGATCCATGCACTTATCCTATCCTGCCTTGGCTATTGCATCAGCCTCCTGACTGACCTTCCTGTCTCCAGTCTACCTCCTCTTCAGTCCATACTTCACTCTGCTGACCAGATCACTTTTCAAAAAAAGGTTCAGTCCACAACTCCCCTCTCTGCAAAAGCCTCCAATGGTTTCCCATCCATCTCTGTATCAAACTTCTTACCATTTGCTTTGAAGCACTCACTCAGGTCTCCCCCTCTTAGCTTCATTCGCTGATCCACTACAACCCACCCCGCACAGTTTGTTCCTCTACCACCAACCTACTCTATACCTCAATTTTATCTATCCCATCGCTGATCTTTGCTCACTGTCATCCCTCTGGCCCAGAAGTGCCTCCCCCTTAATATCCAACAGACCACTACTCGTCCCACCTTCAAAGCCCTCCTAAAATCACATCTCCTCCAAGAGGCCTTCCCTAACTAAGCCCTTGTTTCCCTTCACCCTCATCCTTTCTGCATTGCCTATGCACTTGGATCTGTACTCCTTAAGCACTTTTTACTCACCCACTGTCAGCACCACAGCACTTGTATACATATCCTTATACCCCACTATTTTCCTTTCTGTAATCTACTTCAATTATTTAATGCCATCTATTTCATCAATTAAAATGGAACCCAACAGGCATGATCTCCATAAAATTCCCCTTGTACCTCAAGGGATCCTCAGGAATCACATCTACTAACTCTGTTGTACTTCCTTTCCCAGGTGCTGTTTGTACAGTGCTCTGCACTAAGTGCTCCACAAATACCACTGATTGATTGACTGTTTGAACCAGGATGAGACAATGTTAGTAAAACTATGGTTAGATATTACTTGTGGGAGAAAGGGGTGGTCTGCAGTGTCCAAAGCATCCAACTTACTCACTACACCTTGTTCTCATCTCTCTTGCCAAAGATCTCTTCCTCATACCCTCCCCTCCTGCTTAGAATTCTCACCTCCTTTACATCCTGCAGACCACTGCTTTCCCCCTGTTCAGAGCCCTTCTGAAATGACCCCTCCAGGAGGATTTCTCAGATTAATTTCTCACCTTCCCCCCACATACCCCCACCAAACTTCCACTTAGCACTTCTGTACTATTTTGGGCACTCACACCCACCCCTCGGCTCCCAGTAACACTTACATAACTTTATACTCTATTATCTCCTCTAATTGATTTTAGTGTCCTCTTCCCTTCTAAATTGCATGATCCTTGAGAGTAGGGATCAAACAATCAGTGGTATTTATTGAGTACTTACTGTGTGCAGAGTACTTAATTATGCAATTAGGAGAATACAATATAACAGAGTTGGTGTACATGTTCCCAGCAAAAATGAGCATATGGTCTACGAATCATGTCTACTAACTCTACTGTACTCTTCCATGCCCTCTTCTGCAAATAGTAGGCCCGCAAATATTGCCAGTTAATTGACGGACAGTTAATTTGTCATCCTTGTAGTTTGCTAGCTTGCAATGCAATTCGCCTTCCCTCCTACAAAGATTTTGATTTTCTAAGGTGGCAACACCATTTCTATAAAGCTCTGATAGACAATATGAAATCAGTTTTCACATTTCAGAAATGCCACCTCCCTGATTTTAGCCATTTGTTCAATTTTATTAAAATCACAGGGCAAGTCTTTTTTTTAAAAAAAACAGGGTTGAATTAGTTTTTTCTTCATTTTCCAATAATCAAAATTATACAAAAATATTCCAACTTGAAATGTCTCATATTAGTTGCCATCCGTTAGTGATGGTCTCTTATTTAAGAAACTACACAGAACCTAGAGTAAGTCAACATTTTTCATAATTTACTATAGCTGACAAGTATAATTCCTTTTGTCATTATACTTGTAAGATCCTAGTGAATATTATCCTTTCATTCTGTTGCATTAATTTTTATGTGTTCAAGTGGTAGAAAAGTGGCATATCAAAACAAAATTTTCTAGTCAAACAAGCTGAGGAATGAAACTTTCAGTGACTTGTCAAAGGTCACCCCAATAAGTCAAAGGCTGAACTTTAAACAGAATGGCGGTTCCTTGACTTCAAGACATTTTTTTTACTCATTTGATCACCACATCTCAAGTGGTTAAATGCGAATGACTATTTGGCTGGGTAAAATCTTTGCAATATTCATGGTAATGATAGTAGTGTTAATCTCCATCTTAATTTTTAGCAAAAAGGAAAAATATTTAACCTTGGATTGGGGGCATAGAAAGCAAAAAATTCTGTACTGAATAAGTAATCTTCAGTTCAAGGTCACCTGGCCGTTTACAACAATTTGCTAATGCCGGTTTTATCAATGTTATTTATGAGTATTCTCTCATTCATACTAAATAATTCAAAGACTGCAGACTTGTAAGGCTCCATTCTGTGGTCTAAGGCCTACATAATAAATCACATATCCCATTTGTTTTGCTTAAATAGTACAGTGCCATCTTTCACTGAGTATGTACTGAAAAAATAATCACAAATTCTCTTCTCACAATTTACTGTTAACGCATTCAACAGCAGGTTAAAAGAAATGGCCTAACAAGTATAATTACCTACCATGGTGTGTTATAATATTTTAGCTTCTTTTTCCGTTCCTTTCCCCTCTTCTTTGCTGCCTTCACTAGACACGGCTTTACGTGGCAGAACCTCCTCATAAGCCTCTGTGTCCCCTGACAGCCCAGAGTTAATACAGCCAAAATGCTGAGAGTTGCTCTCAGTAATACACCTGCAAAGGAAAGAAAAACAACTTTTAAGAATGCTAATTTACAATTATTTTCCTAACAGGGTGTAGAGCACATTACCAAGCTACTGATTAAAGCAGCAGGCTTCATGGAGAAAAATCACCATATCATTTACCTCTGAACAAAAATCTGATATATCTGAAGAAAGCATCTTTTCGTCGCTCCCTTAGCTTACCGTGGTCATTTCTTTAGGTGCGCTCATTTGACTGGTTTGTCTGGTTCTTCAGCCAATGAATGGATGGGATTTTATCTGAAGGTTACCTAACAAAGGACTAGCAACTAGGTCAGTCAAAATACAGGAAGGAAGCTTCTGCAGTCATGTAGTACTGTTGTTTAACCATCAATCAACCAATGGTATTTACTGAGTGCCTCCTAAATCCTTGGGGAAAAAAAAAATCAATCGATTGGTGGCATTTGTTGAGCTCTTACTATGTGCAAAGTACTGTACTAAGTGCTTGGGAAGGTACAACAGTTCATAGATTTGATCCATGACCACAAGGAGTCTGCAGTCAAAGCACAACTAAATAAAGCAAAATGCATGTTCCCTGCTCACTAGGAGTTTACTACCTAATGGGGGAAACAGACATCAATCAAAAAAATCAATCAACTGAGAGTTTACTATGTGCTGAGCACTGTACTAAGCGCTTGGGAGAGTACAAATAAAATATTGTTTACACATAGAGGGAGTAGGAAGAAGAACAAGATAAAATAGGTAGTAGAGTGAATGATTATGCAGGCATGCTGAGATGATAGTTGGGAAGAAAATAATAACAACCATTATTATTATTATTGTGACATTTGGTTAGCTCTTATTATGTATCAAGCACTGTACAAAGCCCTGGGGCAGATACAAGATTATCAGTCCCACACAGGGTTCACAGTCTAAAGGGCGAGGGAGAACAGGTGTTCAATACCTATTATGCAGAAGAGGGAACTTAGGCACAGAGAAGTTAAGAGACTTGGCCAAGGTCACACAGGAGGAAAGTGACAGCGCTGCGATTAGAACTTAGGTCCTCTGACTCCCAAGCTGGGATATTTCCACTGGGCCACAGTGTGACCTGAGGGAAAGAAAAATTAATGGGGGAAAGTTTCCCAGAGGAGGTAGGATTTCAGATGGTCCTTGAAGATGGGGTGTGCTGTGGCCTGACAGATTTGAAGAGGGAGAGAGTTACAGGGCAGGAAGGGCACGAGCAAGGGGTTGGAGGTGGCTGAGTTGGGAACAAAGTATCAAAGAATGGAGAGTGCATTAGAGTGGAGTGGCTAGGTATGGGGGAGTGAGTTGATGGAGTCCCTTGAATTCAATGGCTGGTATTTTCTATTTACTGCAGAAAGGAAGAACCAGAGAGATATAACAGTGGCTAGTAGAATGTGTGAGCTGAAAGATACTGAAAAGTTGAGGTTGAGGGGAATTGGAATAGGGAGGATGGTGGTGTTATCAACAGAAGGGAAATTTAGGAGGACCAGAGGGTTTAGGAGGAAACATAAAGATCAGTTTTAGACGTGTTGAGTTTGAGGTGACGGGGGGCTTCCATAGAGAGAGGTGTCCTTAAGGTACAAGGAAATGGCAGACTGATTAGTAGGAAAGAGTCTGAGGCTAGAAAGGCTAGACTTGGGACTTCCCAAGCGCTTAGTACAGTGCTCTGCACACAGTAAGCGCTCAATAAATATGATTGAATGAATGAGTGCAAGTGGTAGTTGAAGTCCTGCAAGTGAATGGTCTCCCCAACAGAGTGAGGAAAGGAAGGGACTCAGGACAGAGCTTTATGTGGGTCATTCCACGGTTGGGAATAAGAGGTGGAAGATGGGCCAGTTACTAAAACTGAGAAGAACCAATCAGAGAGGAGGAGAATTAGATGAACTCTGTGATGGCAACACCAAACCCTGATCACTCAGTCAATTAATCAATTCTATTTACTGATTACTAAGCACTTGGATAGCATTTCAGGAAAGGGGAGTAGTCAACGGTGTTTAAGTTGGGCGAAGGGTCAAGGAATATTAAGACACACTAGATTATGGAGGAGTCCGATTCAGATGTCCGGCATATTCCTAAATATCACCAAGGAAGATCTCACAGCTTTTCAACATCCTTTTCAAGGCCAGTCAATTTTTTTTTTAATTAAGAAAAATTAAGGAACTATAACACTCCTTTCTCCTATAAAAGGGGGGTGGCTTTCTTGGCAAATTCCACTTGACACACTCACGCCGTGCGCGCACACACACAACACAGTAAATGCTCAATATATACCACTGATTGATTTTTCCTACATAATAATAGTAATTATGTGCTCAATAAATTGCCATTGATTGATTAGTGCTTTGAAGCCTTTCCCTCCTAGTTCCCATTCCTATAAAACTCCGAGCTCCCTTTGCACCCCCGGCTCTCAAAATGAAAAGCCGGCACCTCCGATGGCATCATTCTATCCAGGTAGGGAATATTCTTCTGACGCACACCTAATTACTTAATAGCATTCCAGCCAAAATATGCCGTGAAAACTCCCACTATGGAAGCACTGAGTATACACCTAATTAATCTTCCAGTCGCCCCCACGGGCCCTTGCTCCTGACATGCTCTGTGCATGCCACGTCAGGAATAAAAACTGTACCCCTGTGCTCTTGGCTCTCTGCCCATGAGACGGCCCGGCCGGCCACCAGCTCTCCTCTGTGCCATCCAGGAGATTCCACCCCACTCAGACTCCACCACCCCAGAGGGAAAGAGTAAAATCACTCAGAATACCTCAGTTAGGACCGGTGGCTGCCTTAGCAGTTGCTGTGGCTGCAGGTATGCCTCGGACTCTGAAATTCTTCTCCTTACTGACAGCCAAGGCATATTTGTTTGGGAACACTCTGCCAATACCAGCAAAGGGGTTAAAAAGCTTGCACCTGCCAATTCTGTACCCTCTGGCTTCTTGTAAGAAGAAGGGAAGAGAAGGTATCTTGTTTCTTTCAGGACACCGATTAGATCATGTTACGTGTTCTAAAGAGGACAGAGGACACTGAGGGCTTAATAAATGTTCAACAACAAATGTTTTGGGACAACAAGAACTCAGAAATTTAGGAGGTGAGAGTGTACTTACCCACAGATGATGATGTGAAGACTTTTGTTACACCATTTTTTTCTCCCCTCAATGAATACCAGCTCTGACCTCAATTCATTGTTAAATTTAATCACCACTTCACCAGGAGGTGACGCCAACTGGACTGCGGGGTATGAAATGCAGTCGTCTTCCCCGTTTTCAGAGTCTGGAGCACATCTTTTCCATGGGCTTACTCTTTCACAATCCTCATTTCCTTGCCTCCCACAGTCCTTGGCGCCACTCACATGGCTATCGCCGTCTCCCTAATGACTAGGTACCGATTCCTACTTGTTTCACTACCAGACTCTCACTTTGTGACTACCACCAGGTACAGGTCACTTTTCTCATACTGGCTTTGTGCTCAATTCCTAATTTGGAGAAAGGTGCTATGGAGAGTAGCTTGTGTAACAGCATCCTCAAGGGAATAAAACACTGCTATCCAAGTAACTCTGAAATTGTTAGAGATTACAAACACAGTTGCCAAACAAGAGCAGAGGGAGTAGTCTACATTTTACATCATATAATCCAAGTTCAACTAGTAAAGAGAAAAAAGAAAAGATTCACTTTCATTTTAAACTGTACAGGGATAAAACTCAGAAGAACCAAACAATTAGTGGGAGGCACTATTACTCTCCAAACCAAAGGATTTCTGAATCCTTTTAGTTAGGCTGAGAGAGTTTCCAGGGTGGGGGACAGGGATTATTCTTAAGTGAAATTCAGAAAAAAAAAATCTGAGGTTACTCAGCATAACCACCTTGAATTTATCATATAAAAATATGCCCAGTTGTTCTAGAATGTAGGAGCTGCATTCTTGCAAAAACCCAAATTAAGGAAAACCACTTAGCACTCACAGTGTCCAAAACCGTGCACCTGCACAAAACCATTCCTTCCAACACCATGTTGTGCTGCATCCAAAAAGGTGTGATTTTGAAAGAATGTCCTCTAATCCCTTAACACTGGTCTCTGCATTACAGCAGAAATACTGCCTATGCTCTGTACTTTAATTAAAAAAAACAACAACAAAAAACCACACTCAGCATGAGCGGTTCTAAGACCTCTTTCAGCTACACGTTATATAGGTGGCCACTCACTTCCAAAATTCATTTCCTCCCCTCCCCAACAATACCCTGCCGGGGCCCTCTCTGCTCATCTGCCTAGTTCTGCGTCTTCCTCCTTGGCTCCTTCCCTCCTCCACGTCTTCCCACCTACTCGATTTCCACACATCTCCCTCACCTAGTTCCCAGGTCTTCCTACTCACCCATCCACTTGGCACCAAGGCAGCCTTTTGACTCTCAGAGGTATTTAGGCTGCAGCTTTTATGACGGTCTTGCCCATTAACCATATTAAACTTGAGGGCAGGGAATGTGTAGCCTGCTTCTGTTGTACCTTCCCAGGTACTTAGTATATTAGGCTCTGAATAAATAAATACCATTACTACTATTACTACAGCAGACTACTCACAGTGAACCACTGCTCGGTATATAATAATAATAAATTATGGTATTTGTTAAGCATTTACTACGTGCCAGGCAGTGTACTAAGCGCTAGGGTGGGTACGAGCAAATCGGGTTGGACACAGTCCCTGTCCCATGTGGGGCTCACAGTCTCAATCTCCATTTTACAGAAGAAGTAACTGAGGCACAGAAGTGAAGCGACTTGCCCAAGGTCACACAGCAGACAAGTGGTGTAGCCAGGATTAGAACCCATGACCTTCTGACTCCCAGGGCCGTGGGTCTATCCACTACACCATGCTGCTTGAAATTAAGAGATGTGCTTAGAACAGCACTTTGCACAAAGTAAGCACACAATAAATACCGATGATTGATTGATTAAAACAATACATATGAATATAGTCATGATACACTAAGAATCAGAGCTGGCAAGGACCTGTAAGGCTACCTTGACTAAAACAGAGGCTCCAGGCTGGTGAATTATTAAACAACCCCAACAGATGATTATCTCTTGAGAACTGTGTAACTCTAGTACACTTTCTCAAGTGCTTAATACAGTGCTCTACACAGAGTAAGTGCACAGTGAATACTACCAATTGCTGTTTATATATTTCCTGGGGTATATTTCCAGTGTTGTATCACCCTGACAACATGAATTTTCTCTTGGCCAAAGGACACAGAGACCTGTCAGCAATCTCTACAAAGAAAGGTTGCTTGTCTTTTTGGAGTTCAAATGCACCAATTCCTTCTATCTGTCCTCTTAGGACTCAAATTCTTTTCCCTTTAGTCAGTTGCTTTGCTGTTTTTCCCTTTTTAATTTATCCATGTCCTATTTAATGTGTAATGAAATGACAACACAAAACCCTAATATTGTGAGCATTTTACAGGGCATAGAGGAGATTATTTCCCATAATAATTATGGTACTTAAGTGCTTACTATGTGCCAAGCACTGAGGTACATACAAGTTAACCAGGTTGGTCACAATCCCTGCCCCGCACTGGGCTCACACTCTTAATCCCCATTTTTTCCAGTTAAGGTAACTGAGGGACAGAAAAATGAAATGATTTGCCCAAGGTCACACAGTAGACAACTGGTAGAACTGGGATTAGAAACCATGACCTTCTGACTTCCAGATTCGTGTCTATCCACTACACCATGCTGCTTCCCTATTCATCCAGCTAAGTACCCTTTGGCTTTAAAATAAAATACTGTACTGCTGGTTTGAATTCAGTTTGTGGTTGCCTATGTTCCTTCAGCCTTTTTAAGACGCCGGCTTCATTTGTCCCAAAGAGAACTTCTTTGTCAATGGAAAGTGAATAAAAATGTTGGCATTTATATTGTGCATTGTTCATAAAATCTGGCTGACTTTGAAATGAGAAATGATGCAGAGATCGATCAACTACCTGTTTTTACAGAAAGTCAAATGATTTTACAACAGAATGAAAGAATTCATGAAAGAAAAGTGAATTTCATTCTGACCACATCTGACTTGCAAGATTCACTTCTGTTTTTTATCTCTCACTATTTTGTACTTTTGCTGCAGAGGCGGAGGAGCTTCCCTGCTACATTTTCACAGGATTCCACTTCAGCTTGCATTAAGGGCCACTTTACTGCCTTGAGGAGGAATGGAGAAGAGAGCCACACCAGCTGTGGAGTTCAAGAATAGGCAAGTAGACAAAAGACTGAAGCCAGCAGTTCACACCACTTACTACTTTGGCAGATCTTTCTATCTCATTCCCCCCCACCACGGCCCCCATCTTATAAATGGTGTTTGCTATGCACTTACTGTGTGCCGGCCAATTAACTAAGCACTGGGGTAGATACAAGATAATCAGGATGGACCCCATCTATGTCCCACGTGGGGCTCACAATCTTATTCCCCATTTTACAGATGAGATAACTGAGGCACTGTGAAGTTAAGTGACTTCACACAGCAGAAAAGTGGCAGAGCCAGGATTAGTTCACTGGACTTATCACTCAGAAGCTTCGACCCTTAGAAAGCTTCAGTGTCTGACTGGACAAAGTTTTAAGATCTTTTTCCTATCAGTGTATTTTTTTAAATTCAGAAACAATGAGGAGATTTTTACAGAGGATTATACTAACAGTCAAATAAAACCCCATTCTCAAACACTATCCATATCCCTCCTACCATTCCTTTCCAAACTCCTTGAACGAGTTGTCTACACGCGCTGCCTGGAATTCCTCAACAACAACTCTCTCCTCGACCCCCTCCAGTCTGGCTTCCGTCCCCTTCATTCCACGGAAACTGCCCTCTCAAGGGTCACCAATGACCTCCTGCTTGCCAAATCCAACGGCTCATACTCTGCCCTAATCCTCCTCGACCTCTCAGCTGCCTTTGACACTGTGGACCACCCCCTTCTTCTCAACACGCTATCTGACCTTGGCTTCACAGACTCCGTCCTCTCCTGGTTCTCCTCTTATCTCTCCAGTCGTTCTTTCTCAGTCTCTTTTGCAGGCTCCTACTCCCCCTCCCATCGTCTTACTGTGGGGGTTCCCCGAGGTTCAGTGCTTGGTCCCCTTCTGTTCTCAATCTACACGCACTCCCTTGGTGAACTCATTCGCTCCCACGGCTTCAACTATCATCTCTACGCTGATGACACCCAGATCTACCTCTCTCCCCCTCTCTCCAGGCTCGCATCTCCTCCTGCCTTCAGGACATCTAAAGCTCAACATGTCGAAGACTGAAATCCTTGTCTTCCCTCCCAAACCTTGTCCTCTCCCTGACTTTCCCATCTCTGTTGATGGCACTACCATCCTTCCCGTCTCACAAGCCCGCAACCTTGGTGTCATCCTCGACTCCGCTCTCTCATTCACCCCTCACATCCAAGCCGTCACCAAAACCTGCCGGTCTCAGCTCCGCGACATTGCCAAGATCCGCCCTTTCCTCTCCATCCATACCGCTACCCTGCTCATTCAAGCTCTCATACCATCCCGTCTGGACTACTGCACCAGCCTTCTCTCTGATCTCCCATCCTCGTGTCTCTCTCCACTTCAATCCATACTTCATGCTGCTGCCCGGATTATCTTTGTCCAGAAACGCTCTGGGCATATTACTCCCCCCCTCAAAAATCTCCAGTGGCTACCAATCAATCTGCGCATCAGGCAGAAACTTCTCACCCTCGGCTTCAAGGCTCTCTATCACCTCGCCCCCTCCTACCTCACCTCCCTTCTCTCCTTCTACAGCCCAGCCCGCACCCTCCGCTCCTCCGCCGCTAATCTCCTCACCGTACCTCGCTCTCGCCTGTCCCGCCATCGACCCCCAGCCCACGTCATCCCCCGGGCCTGGAATGCCCTCCCTCTGCACATCTGCCAAGCTAGCTCTCTTCCTCCCTTCAAGGCCCTGCTGAGAGCTCACCTCCTCCAGGAGGCCTTCCCAGACTGAGCCCCTTCCTTCCTCTACCCCTCGTCCCCCTCTCCATCCCCCCATCTTACCTCCTTCCCTTCCCCACAGCACCTGTATATATGTATATATGTTTGTACATATTCATTACTCTATTTATTTATTTATTTATTTATTTCTCGTACATATCTATCCTATTTATTTTATTTTGTTAGTATGTTTGGTTTTGTTCTCTGTCTCCCCCTTTTAGACTGTGAGCCCACTGTTGGGTAGGGACTGTCTCTATATGTTGCCAATTTGTACTTCCCAAGTGCTTAGTACAGTGCTCTGCACATAGTAAGCGCTCAATAAATACGATTGATGATGATGATGATGAAACACTGTTCACCCAATAAACACATTTCCTGCTGAAAGCAATAAATACATGAGCTAAGCTCTGTGAATATTACATCAGTTCTCCTAAAACACAGGAGTTGTATTTCCACAAAACCTCATGTCAAGGAAAACTCACGTCCTACTAGTCGCCTTGTCCATCGCCATGCGCCTACACCCATTACTCCCATCCTTGCAACATCTTACATACAAACAGGCTGGTGCTGTCTGATTCTCTAATTATGTTTGAGCGAAAATATGTAACAAAAGCACATGTTCTGGCAGAACAGAGTGTATACTGACTTCCATTTTGAAAAAAGGCAAGACCGGGAAATTTGTTCTTAGAACATTCATAACCTCTTTTCCTTTATGGTTCCTTGTGCTTTCTCTAAGGTTTTAAATACAGAACATACAGAGGCATTTTTACGCAGAATGACTGAGTTAGTTGCTATGGAAACGATAATTTTGAATTTCCTGACACTTATCACTGAAAAATCACACTAATGTAGGGTTTTTGTATTTCATTTACTCCTTTTCAAAGCAAAGGCAAAAGTGATGGGAGAAAACACTGTTCATTTTAAAATGCCCCGGGGTTGTGGTTGTTGTTTCACTGCACTTTCTACATTCATTCACAATTAGCCTTAGAAAGCATGCAAAATAATAATGAACTATTTAGCAGAGGACTCTGAGAATAGTCTGGTTCAATCCCCTACCTCTAGGCAGAAGAATGATTCCACTATCCCCAAAAGATGGCTAACTACTCTTTTCGTTAAACATCTCCTGGTAGCTCAATCCAAGTGTTTAAAAACCCTGATTATGAATAAATAAGTTCTTTCTTACGTTTAGAGGACAGCCTTCCTCTTGTAACTGAAGTTAATTTCCTTTCATTTTCTCACCATCATTATCAGTTTCAGAGAATGCTTAGTGCATGCAAAGCATTGTACTTCAAGGTATGGACTCTGACTTCAAGGACCTTCCAACTTATTGGGGGACACAGGCAGGCACAAACAGTATACATAAAATAGGAAGAAATGGATACAAGGGTTAACAACAAGAATAAACCAAAACTGAAGAAGTAGAATCAATCAATTATATTTATTAAGCATGTACTGTGTGCAGAGCACTGTACTAAGCACAAGTACAAGCATAAGAAAGTCAGTAGACATGTTTCCTGCCCATAACAAGCTTATAGCCTAGAAGGGGAGCCAGACATTAACATAGATAAATTATGGCTGTGTACATAAATGTTGTGGGGAAGAGGGAGGGGTGAATAAAGGGTGCAAATCCAAGTACAAAGGCAACGCATAAGGGAGTGGGAGAAGAGGAAAAATTAATAGTAACAATAATAATAAATGTATTTGCTAAGTGCTTATTAAGTGTCAGGCACTGTTCTAAGCACTGGGGTAATAACAATAATAATAATGGTGGTATTTGTTAAGCACTTACTATGTGCCAAGCACTGTTCTAAGCGCTGGGGTAGATACAAGGTAATCAGGGTGTCCCACATGGGGCTCACAGTCATAATCCCCATTTTACAGATGAGGTAACTGAGGCACAGAGAAGTTAAGTGACTTGCCCAAAGTCACACAGCTGACAAGTGGTGGAGCCGGGATTAGAACCCATGACCTCTGATCCCCAAGCCCGTGCTCTTTCCACTAAGCCATGCTGGGTAGATTACAAGGTAATCAGGTTGGACACAGTCCTTGCCCCACATGGGATTTACAGTCTTACTCCCCATTTTACAGGTGAGGTAAATAAGGTAAAGAGAAGCTAAGTGACTTGCCCAAGATTGCACAGCAGAGAAGTAGCAGAGCCAGGATTAGAACCCACATCCTTTCGACTCCCAAGTCCATTCTCTAGCCACTAGGCCATGCTGCTTCCCATGAGGACCTAATCAGGGAAGGCCTCTTGGAGGAGATATGTCTTCAATACGGCTTTGAAAGTGGCTTCTGTATCATCTATGCACTTCATTCTGTGCCCTTCGGACATGATATTCACCTCACCCCCAGCAGCACAGAACTTACTTTATTCATATTAATATCTGTCTCCCCATCCAGGCTGTAAGTTAGTTATGGGCAGGGAATGTGCCTGGTAATTCTGTTGCATTGTGCTCTTCCAAGTGCTTAGTACAGTGCTCTGCACAGTAAGTGCTCAATAAATATGACAGATTGATCATCTGACAGATATGAAGAGGGAGGGCACTCCAGGCAAGAGGCAGGAGGTGGACGAGAGGTCAGCGACAAGACAGAGTGAGTAGGCTGGCATTAGAGGAGCAAAGTATATGGGCTGAGTTGTAGTTCGAAATCAGGGATGGGAAAGTCGGGGGAGGACAGGGTTTGTGTGGGAAGATGAGAAGTTCTGTTTTGGACAAGTTAAGTTTGAGGTGACAGTGGGACACCCAATTAATCATAGTTACTGAGTGATTACTGTGTGCACAGCACTGTACTAAGCACTTGGGAGACATGTTCCCTGCCTATAGCAAGCTTACAGTCTGGATAGGGAGAGAGATATTAATATAAATAAATTACAGAAGTGCTGTGGGACTGAGGGAGGGGTGAATAAAAGATGCAAATCAAGTACAGGGGTGATGCAGAAGGGAGTGGGAGAGGGGAAAGAGGGCCTAGTGGGGAAGGCCTCTTGGAGGAAATGTGCCTTCAATAAGGCTTTGAAGTTGGGAAGAATGATAGCCTGTCAAATATAAGAGGGAGAGCGATCCATGCCAGAGGAAGGATGCAGGTGAGAGGTCAGTGGCAAAATAGAGATCAAGGTACAGTGGTATTAGAGGAATGAAGTATAATAATAATAGTATTTGTTAAGCACTTACTATGTGCCAGGCACCGTACTAAGAACTGAGGTGGATACAAGCAAATTGGGTTGCGGGCTGGGTTCTAGTACAAAATCAGGGAGGTGAAGTAGGAGGAGGTAAAGTACTTGAGTACCTTAAAGGCAATAGTAAGGAGTTTCTCTTTGATGAGGAGGTGGATGGGCAGATATTGGAGGTTCTTGAGGAGTGGGGAAACATGGACTGAAAGTTTTGTAGAAAAATGACCTGGGCAGCAGAATGAAGTCTGAACTGAAGTCAGGAAATACAGGAGGCAGGGAGGCCAGCAAGTAACCTGGGAGGGCATATCCAAGAAGATATTTTTGAAGGCAGAAGGAAATGTGAGACTGCAGAGAAGGAGAGAGCTCAGGGCTGAAGATACAGATTTGGGAATCATCCACATAGAGATGATAGTTGCATCTACTGGAGCAAATGAGTTCTCCAGGGGAGTGCTTGTGGGAGGCAGGGGAGAAGCCCATGAAAGAGACAGGGGAGGGGCCAGAGAGATGGGCAGAGAACCATGTGAAGACAGTGTCAGTGAAGCTAAGGTTGGATTATGTCTCCAGGAGAAGCGGGTGGTGAACAGTCTCAAAGGTAGCTGAGAGGCTGAGGTTTAGGATGGAGTAGAAGCCGTTGGATATGGCAAGAAGGAGATCACTGGTGACCACTGAGAGGGCAGTTTCTGTGGAGTGAAGGCTGCAAAGCCAGACTGAAGGGGGTTAAGGAGAGCACTGAAAGAGTGGAAGTGGAAATATCCACTTGGAATTGGAATGAATTGGAACTCGAATTGGAGTTCATTCCAATTGGAATGAATACATCAATATGTATTAAGAGTGGCTAAAGGGATGACCTGAGGAGACAGTTGGGGATTAGATGGAGAAGTAGGTGGTTTATTAGGAGGACCTTGAAGATGAAGAGATTAGGCATATTTTGGAGGAAGAAGGAGGGGGTTTCACGTGGGAAAAAAGGATGTGCAGTGGGGTCAAAGTGGGGTTTGATAGATAGTGTCCAGAGGGTGAAGAGAGAAGAAAGCTTTGACTCACAAGGACAGATCATCCTGTTTGATGTGGAGAGAAATAGCGAATATAGGTTTTTGAGGAAGATTCTTTCTGAATGGAATTTTAGAAAGATGTTCCTTTAGAGGGTAAGATTTAGTCTGACAAATGTCTTGCTCCATCTTCACTGCCTTCACATCTGACGACCCTACAATCCTCCCCATCTCTCTAGGCCTGAACCTTCACATTATCCTTGACTTTTTACTTTCTTTCAACCCCCACACTAGGCCTTGTGGCCGATTCTTGTCACGTTTTCCTCCACTTTTCGAGAACCCAACCCTTCCTCTACGTAAGTGCAACAAGGGGAATGTGAATACCCAAGCGATTAGGTGATGCACAAGGACTGAAGCCACAGTTGGAGGAGAGGGAGGGGAGATGACATTAAATTAAGGAATGCTTTCTTTAGAAGGTGTGATTATAGAATGGCCTCAAACAAGGGGAGCATAACAGTCTGTTGGATGCAAAGCAGGTGGGGAATGTATCTGCTATACTGCTGTGTTGTACTCTCCTAAGTGCTTAGTAAAGTGCTCTGCACACAATAAGCACTCAATAAATGATACCGATTGGTTGACTGATTGAAGAGGGAGTGAGCTCCAGACAGGAGGGCTGAGTAAAAGGTCATCAGTGAGAGAGATGAGAATAGCTTGGCTTGAGAACAAAGCACAGGCGTGTCGTGGGACAACAGTGAGGTGAGGTAGTGGGGAGAGACCTGATTTTTGACTCTCCCGACTTCATTCAATCGTACTTATTGAGCGCTTTCTGTGTGCAGAACACTGTACTACGCACTTGGGAGAGTACAATACAACAATAAACAGACACATTCCCTGCCCACAATGAGCTTACAGTCTAGAGCTTTCCCAGAAGTATCACTGCCCACCTCTTGCCCATGTCCTGACTCTGGCCTGGAAATGCCCTCCCACTTCATTACCAACAATCATCTTCAAAACCTTATTAAATAAATATAAATACGGTATTTGTTAAGCACTTATGTGCCAGGCACATCTTATTGAAGGCACATCTCCTCTAAGACGCCTTCCCCAACTGGGCCCTCATTTCCTCTTCTCCCATTCCCTTCTGCGTTACCCTTGTATTTGGATTTGCACCCTTTATTCACCTCTTCCTCAGCCCACAGCACTTATGTGCATACATGTAAATATAGTTATATTAATGTATGTCTCCCCCTCTAGACCCTAAGCTCACTGTGAGCTGGGAACTTTGTTATAACATACTCGCCCATGTGCTTAGTACAGTGTTCTGTACACAGTACATGCTCAATGAATACCACTGATTATCTCACGAGGTGACCACCCACCTCCTCTCAAAATCTACCCCTTCCACCTGCACCTCTAACCGCAGACAGCAGTAACCTCCCTCTTGCCAAACCCAATGGCTTCTACTCCACCATAATTCTCCCTCAACCTCTCAGATACCTCTGACAATGTGGACTGCCCTCTTCTCCTGGAAACATTATCCAACCTTGGCTTCACTAACACTGTCATCTCCTGGTTCTCTTCCTATCTCTCTGGCTGCTCATTCCAGTCTCTTTCACGGGCTCCTCCTTATCTTCCCACCCACTATGGAAGGCTCCCAAGGCTCAGTGCTGGGTGGTCTCCTATTCTCAATCTACACCCACTCCCTTGGAAAACTCATTTACTCCCATGGTTTCAACTACCATCACTACATGGATAATTCCCATATCTACCTCTCCAGTTCTGACCTCTTTCCTTCTCTGACATCTCACATTTCCTCCTGCCTACAGGATATCTCTATTTGGATGTCCTGCCAACACCTCAAACTTAATAGATCCAAAACAGAACTCCTCCTGTTTCCACCCAAACTCTGCCCTCCCCCATTTTTCCCAGTACAGCAGACAACACCACCATTCTTCATCTCATAAGCTCGTCACCTTGGCATTACCCACAACTCCTCTCTCTCATTCAACCCACGCATTCAATCTGTCAATTCTGCCTTCACAATCTCTCTAAAATCTGCCCTTTCCTTTCCATCCGAACTGCTACCATGTTGATCCAAGCACTTAGCCTACTCCACCTCAACTACTGCAGCAGCCTCCTTGCTGATCTCCCTATCGCCTGACTCTCCCCACTCTATTTAATCAATCAATCATACTTATTGAGCACCTACTGTGTGTAGAGCACTGTACTAAGGGCTTGGGATAGTACAATATAGCAGAGTTAGTAGACACATATTCTGCCCACAATGAGCTTACAGACTAGAGGGGAGACTGACATTAATATAAATAAATTACAGATACAATTCACTCACTTCAGTTCATACTTCGCTCTGCTGCCTGGATCATTTTTCTAAAAAAAAAAGTCAGTTCCATGTCTCACCACTCCTTAAGAACCTCCAGTAGGTGCCCAACCACCTCTACATCAAACAGAAACTCCTTACCATTGACTTTAAAGCACTCAATCAGCTCCCCCCCCCCCCACTATCTTACCTCGCTGATTTTCTACAACAACTCCGCCCACACTATTCACTTCGCTAAAGCCAACCTACTCACTGTACCTTGATCTTGTCTATCTCACTGCTGACCCCTTGCCCATGTCCTCCCTCTGGCTTGGAATTGCCCCTCTCTTTATATATAACAGACCATCACTCGCCCCACCTTCAAAACCTTAAAAAAAAACTCATCTCTTTCAATAGGCTTTCCCTAGGCCCTCATTTCCCCTACTCACTGTACCCTTTAAGCACTTGATATTCAGCCCTCCTTTCATCTCCACATATCTGCAATTCATTTTAATGTCCGTCTCCCCTTCTAGAATGCTGTAACTTCCTTGTGGGCAGGGAAACGTGTACACCAACTCTGTTGTAGTGCACTCTTCCAAGAGCTTAGTACACTGCTCTGCACACAGTAAGTGCTCAATAAATACCACTGACTGATTGATTCATATGGAGGTGTCCTAGATGCATGAGGAAATGAATGACTGTAAGGCCCACTCTTCCTTTAGTCTCCTCCTGCAGACTGTAAATTCCTTGTGGGCAGCCACAGAGCTTACTGTGTGCACAGCACTGTACTAAGCACTTGGGAGAGAACAGAATAACAATATAACACACACATTCCCTGCACACAGCTAGCTTACAGTCTAGAGGGAGTATGTCTACCAACTTTGTTGTACTGTACTATCCCAAGCACTTAGTGCAGTGCTCTGTCTACGGTAAACGCTAGATATATACAACTAATTGGTAAATTCGTTGTTTCTCCCTGTCTGGCAAGGCTATCTTCCCGCCATTCTGAAATCACAGCTCCTCCAGGAGGCTTTCCCTGAGTAATCTCTCATCTCTCCACCCTAAATCCCGAACTTCTAACTCAGCATCGGGCACTCACATACTCACAACTCCTTTGCTGTACTTATGTACTTATCTTCATGGTCTTGCTTCCTCCTAGCTGTAACTTAAGTATTTGTCTCCTTCACTAGACTGTAAGCTCCTTGTCTACTTATTCTATTGTACTTTCCCAAGTGCTTTTAGTACTCAATGAACATCATCGATCGACTGACTGATTGACAGGCGAGAGCTCAAACCTGGTGTGATAAATTTGGGACTTATCCCAAAAGGGAATAGTTGAATCACGTGAGGCTGCCAGGCACCCCAAGAGAAAGAATATAGAGTGAGGAAAATTAGAGGACCCGGAGCAGAGCCTTGGGGAACACTCATTAGTGAAGGACGGGCAGGAGGAGAATTGACAACTGAGGAGACGGAAGAAGAGCAGTTCTTTGTGGCAACTATCAGTGACAGAGGGCAGGGAAAGACAGAAAGAGATAGAGACATGGAAAGCGTATGCATGTAAGAAGTAATGCCACGGTCCGAGTGCGCAGACTGGAAGCTTACAACCTTAGAAAGAGCACCCCTTAGCTCCTTCCTGACTGATTCACTCACCTCCCCACACCTTAGTCTGTGCTCCACATTGGCCCACCCCCATCTTTCCACCCTGCCAGCTTCCCTCATTGTCCAGCCTCGAGAGGGATGCTGCTCCCTTTGATTGCTTCCATCAATCCCCACTCTGCCCATATTAGCGCCAGCAAGGAGAAGCCGGGCGATCTGCCAACCCTGTGCTCTACCCTGCCTACGAGTAGGAGGAAGGGGGATAAGAGGAGTAAGGAAAAGGCAGAGACAAGACTGAGAAAAAGAGGAAAAAGAGTGTTAGAGAGAACTTACTCCTGGCTGATTACATTTTATTCTACAACCATATTTACTGAGCACTTACTGTGTGTGAAGCACTGTACTTAGCACTTGGGAGAGTAGAATACAACAATAAACACAAACCCTGCCCACAGTGAGCTTACAGTCTGAGGGAGAGGGGAAGACAGACATTAATGTAAAAAAAATACAGTTACAGATATAATAATAATAATGATGGCATTTGTTAAGCGCTTACTATGTGCAAAGCACTGTGGGGCTGGGTGGGGGCGGGGTGAAGAAGACAGATAGCAAGTCTAGGTGACTCCTCTTCCTCCTGTGAATCCACGGTGGCCAGCACAGGGACATCTCTTTTAGACTGTGAGCCCACTGTTGGGTAGGGACTGTCTCTATATGTTGCCAATTTGTACTTCCCAAGCGCTTAGTACAGTGCTCTGCACATAGTAAGCACTCAATAAATACGATTGATGATGATCTCTGGCCCCTGGCGCCCAGCTTGGGGGACAGCTCCCTTTGTCTGCCCAGCTTGACTGGCCACCTTGGTGCCACTGCTGCTTGCTCATAATGGGAACAAATGGGCAGGTGGCACACAGTGGGAGGCAGGGGGGAAAGAGAGCACCTTCATCCCACTTTGCTTACTAGTATTAGTGATGGACACCCCAGTGGGCCCTGAGATCTTCTAGACTGTGAGCCCGTTGTTGGGTAGGGACTGTCTCTACATGTTGCCGACTTGTACTTTCCAAGCGCTTAGTCCAGTGCTCTGCACACAGTAAGCGCTCAATAAATACGACTGAATGAATGAATGAATGGGCGGCATCTACTGATGATGATGATGGCATTTATTAAGCGCTTACTATGTGCAAAACACTGTTCTAAGCTCTGGGGAGGTTACAAGGTGATCAGGTTGTCCCACAGGGGCTCACAGTCTTAATCCCCATTTTCCAGATGAGGTAACTGAGGCACAGAGAAGTTAAGTGACTTGCCCAAAGTCACACAGCTGACAACTGGCGGAGCCGGGGTTTGAACTCATGACCTCTGACTCCAAAGCCCAGGCTCTTTCCACTGAGCCACACTGCTTCTCTGACAAGGGCTGGGGTGGAATCACCATCTTGGCTCCACCTTGGCCTCTTTCCAATCAGTCAGTCAATCATATTTATTGAGTGTTGTGTGCAGAGCACTGTACCAAGCACTTGGAAGAGTACAAGGTAACAGACACTTTCCCTGCCCACAACGAGCATACAGTCTAGAGTCCACTTCCAAGGGATGGGCAAGCCAAACTCTGTGAGGGTGAAGCTAACGGTGGCACCCCCAGGGAGGCAACATCTATGCTCAATAGACATATTTTTTTTTTGGTGAACCAAATATAGCTTGAGGGGCTTAGAACAGTGCCTGGCACATAGTAAGGGCTTAACAAATATCATTATTATTATTATAAGTTGTTCACCCTGCTCTAGGTTCTCTTTCTACCTATGCTCTCACTTTTGAGTCAAATGACCTAAGCCTGTTAAAACTTGCTTTCTTAAATAAAGTTCAATTTTAAAGCCCTGCTTGCTTCTTCCCAGAGGGTCTTGAATAAATCATCAGCACTTAGAACAGTGTTTGTCACATACAAAGTGCCTAACAAATACCATAATTATTATTATTAAAATCATCATTTGAAAAAAGCCAGCCTATGATGGCTTGGGGATGTTAATGTGAACTAGATACTGAATCACCATCTAACACTATGGACATTTAACATACACAAAAAAATGCTATGGAAAGCGCTAACAGATTTTACAATTGATACCTATGCATTTCAAGAAGTTCTAATACTGTTCTATATAATATTAATCTATTTAGTGTACTTTATTACCTCCTATGACAAAAGAGGATGAAAATCAGAGAGTGATAGAAGTGTGATATGCCTGGTTAAATATTTGAATTTCATTTTGGCCCTTCACTACTGATGAAGGAAGGAACTCCAGGATCAGTTGTTTGTCTTTATGATATTTGCTAAGCATTTACTATATATCAAGCACTGTTCTAGGTAAGCTCTGGGGTAATACAAGATAATCAGGCCAGACACAGTCCCTGTCCCACACGGTGCTTATAGTCAAACTAACCTGCTTTATCCCTGAAGTACCTTCTTTGTCACTGGCCACATAAAAATGTTTTTTTTTAGTGTGCATGCCCTTCCAAATCACTTCAAAATTGAGATGGAAGCAGAAAAAAGTGAGTTTTTGTAAAAGAAGAATTTTCTGAAAATTTAACTTAAAATGCAAGTAAAGAGCCCTAAAGCCCTAACAATATTCTGCTACTTTTCTGTTAACTGTGAGGATATATTTCTATGGGGTTGGCAGAAAATACCAACTGTAGATTCGATTATTTATTTTGACCACAGGTAAACACTTTTATACATGTCTCTCTGAATGGAAGATAACCTCCCTTAGGGGAGGGACTGTGTCATTTGCTTAGTTTTGTACTTGCCAATGGCTCTGTATGGTACCTTGAACCTAAAGTGGTATTACTACTACAAAAGAGTGTGTATGGGAATGATTTTTTAAAGTTGGAAATCATTTTAAGCTACAGTGTAACCAAAGTCTTTCCTGGGAATGTCTATGATAGATTCTCAGATGAAAGTTCTTTTCTCTGAGAAATGGTTGTGTAAATTCTTGCCCAAAATTCCCGAGCAGCCAGGGCAGAGAGTAAGTCTGTCAATATCTAACTAAAAGAGAGTTTGATTTTTTTTTCATTAAAAAGAGTACGCTTACTTAGATACAACTAGTCACTGAAGTACACTCCACGTTATGGCAAAGCTCCCAAAGTTCAAGGCTTAACTAGGCCTCTGGAAAATGATACACTTGGCACAAATATCTTCATTCAATAAAGAGGACGTGCTTTCAGGGACAACAGATATGAAAATTCTAGTAGTCATGGTTCCAGCCCATCAAATGTTGTGTTTTTCCCCCTTCTAGGAGCTGGTTTGTATATATAGGGAGTTGGACAATATTAGGAAATGATTGAGAAGTCAAGCTATGACTATTATCAAAGAAAGAAAAATGGCGCTTTCGGCAGTAATGTAGGAGATTTTAGATATAAAATATTTAATGTCTTCATAGGAAATCAAGTACATTAGTATTGCAAAATACTAGTGTGGCTTAGTGGAAAGAGCACGGGCTTGGGAATCAGAGGATGTGGGTTCTAATCCCAGCTCCGCCACTTGCCTGCTGTGTAACTTTGGGTAAGCCACTTAACTTCTCTGTGCCTAAGTTAACCCATCTGTATAATGGGGATTAAGACTGTGAGTCCCACGTGGGACAACCTGATTATCTTGTATCTATCCCAGCACTTAGAACAGCTCTTTGCACATAGTAAGCACTTAACAAATACCACTATTATTATTATATTATATTTTCCATATTCCACTTCCCCTCACACTGTAGGCAGTTTTCCTGGTTTTAAAATATTTTGCTAGTTTTCTGGTTATTTTAACAATATCATCAGGGCCAATCTTGTTATGACTTGTGTCTGGGTAGAGTATAAAAAGTTTCTGAAAAAGTCGGATGCTTGGATCAACTCTGGTGCCAAGGGTACTGACTTCTAAAAAGCTACTTGTCTTTTCTGACCCATACATATACAGCTTCCAACTGAGCTAAATGATGCTGGAGAGAAGAATGTCTGTTGGCGAAAGACCAGAATTAAAATTGTTGTACTGCAAAACATATCTTTTCTAATTTCTAAAAATGTGGTGATGGGTGACTGCTTAAAATGACCTCTAATGACATCTATTTTTAATCTACCTTCCTTGACTTTACAAAGATAAAAATCAAGACCACTTACGATTGCATTTGTTAAGGAATTAAAAGGGTTAATTTTTTCCCCCCAATTCTGTATGTTTGTAACTGGTTTGCTCGACCGAATCCCAACCAGCAAATGGAATCCATCATTAAAAATATCTTCTCCATTTTCTCTCCAGATTTAATTTCCTCTTTGACAGTCCTAATTCCAATTCTGAGAAGCAGCAGCAGAAGGTCCCTTGATGGTGCGCAGCTAATTAAAGTATTTTTCCTAAAGATGCTGGTTTACTCTTCAGTGTCTGTTGTCCTCCATTTTTTTTTATTGAAGTGATGGTGGAAGGACAAAAAATGCTTTAATGTTGCATTTAACTATTTCTTGGTTCATTTCACCCCTTAATGGTGGTATTAGTTAAGCCCTTACTATGAGGCAAGCACTACACTAAGCATTGGGTTAGAAAGAGGACAGTTTGGTAAGTACAAGGTCTCTGTTCCACATGGGGTTCATAGTTTATGTAGGAGTTAGAACAGGTGGTGAATTTCCAATTCACAGATGAGGAAACTGAGGCACAACTTGCCCAGGGTCACACAGCAGACAAATCCCAGAGCCAGGAGCAGAACTCAGGTCCTCTGGTTCCCAGGCCCAGGCTCTTTCCACTAGCCCTCACTGCTTCCTTATCCTCTTGGACAAATGCATCTTAGACTCCAAAAATTCTGAAGGCCTAACAAGGACAAAAGAAATCTATCAACCAACCGATCAATGGCATTTATTGAACACTTATTGTGTGCAGTGCACTAAGCGCTTGGGCGAGTACGATATAACAGAGTTGGTAGACACTGTGCCCAGAGTAACCTGCTCGATTCTGGGGCCACTGTTTAGTTGGTTACTGGATAGCTATTAGAAACTCCTGTACTTACCACACATCTGCAGATGACACCGAACTGAGAGGTGGCTAACACCTTTGAATACAAAATGAATTAGGGAAATGGTCCTGTGAAATGAGAATAAAATTCAAACTTCCGGAAGAGCAAATTAGCATTTTGAAAACACTGAAGCTCGAACACAAAAGGCAGCAATAAGACACTGTAGCTTGAAGAAGCATCCTCTTCCTGCTCCAAATAATTGCAATTCAAGAGGAATACTGATGAAAATTTCAATAAATTATGCAGGGTATTTGATTTAAGAGTGAAAAAAATATTCGTTTCGCTTAACAGAATCAGGAATTTGATGGCTTACTGAAAAAGGAAAACTAATGAGACTATACATTTTCGGCCTATAACTGAACAGTGGCCAGACCCGGGTCAGAGCAGTCGGTTCTCCAACAATGCAGGGCTTGTGCTCTTAAACTTGCGCCCAGGAATATCTGCATTGTTGTACTGTTGCTCAACAGATGCCGCTCACATGCGAACAGCCATTTCTTCCTCTGCTACAGCGTCCTCCGTCTCATGTTGTCAGAAGAACGTCCCCTAATTTTGCCATTTCGTTCAATCCAGAGGGAAGTGAGCGTTTTGAGAACCGAATGTATATACAGATACTGTGCAAAATGTTACTGCTATCTGGAGAGCAGTAAACACTGCCCCAAAACATGGACAGTTTACTCGCTTGAGACTGTCAGTACAGGAATCACTTCTTTATATGATGCTCTGGGTTTGGATTTAAAACATAAGAAAGGCAGCAAGCTGATAAGTCCTACTCTGCTGATAAAAACACAAAACACAGAAATAAGCCTCTAGATGAACAATATAAATCCAAATTTAAAACCGTTTCTTTTAGAACAGTATAAATCTAGGTTTGAACTCTTACTCCCTGAAAAACCATCATTTAAAATGGCATCATTTTAAATATTCTTAGTGCTGTTCAGTATGAACTAGAGAAAGCTTGATTCAACTCGAACCCCCACTATTCGAGGTACTAAAAATATTATTAGAATACACTTAATTCTCAAAATGAAATGTGCAGCTGGCATAAGTTTAGCACCTCAAATAACAATTGAAAAATAATTTGCATTCTATAAATTGAATTTGACAACATCCTGCCTAGTGTGGACCCAAAATTTTAAACCACAAAATAGCAAAAATTATTCCCTGAATTAAGAAATTTCCTCAATTTGGAGCAAGACCCCATTTACAATAAAATGGAAAGAAAAATTCATTCTGCGAACAGCAACATTTGATTATTTGGGGCTGAGTCCTAAGGAAAGCCCTTTCAGACATGAAAGCACAACTTTAAGAGAAAAAGGTCAGAGAGCAACAAACAAGAAAAATCCCTGGATTGATGCTTCCATAAGGAATCGGAATCCACACTTTTTGAAAGGAACAACAAAAGCCAGACGGGAATTAAAGTCTTCTTTGGAGACACTTTCTAACACATCACGAAATCTAAAAAGTGCCCCAGGAATAAAAAATCCATATACTAGTCTACAGGATTTCAGCACCCGGAACACAAAAATCAATTTAAATAAATTAACCATCAAAGTGGTAGAAAAACATGAAGTCACTCCAAGATAAACAAAAGGCATGATCTGATCACCTGTTCCCAGGCGATGGTACGGTGGAAAATTCAGACCTCTAAAACATATTGAAAAAGAAGTTCACCTTCCCCACCAAAATGGGCAGCTCATCCGAAAATTGCATTGTCGGTTTTCAACACACACAACAGGAAAAGGTGTTCAGAGCAACGAAATAACAAAAGAACCGTTAAAAAGGATTCTACCACCAAGAACAGATCAAGACACTAATGACAGGAGCATTGAAGGTCAAAGTGGTGGAACTTAAAAGCCACACAGAGCAAAGGCATTTGCTTAAAATGTTTCAGTTCCATTTGATGACCTTGATAGCAGCCTTATGATTTTGGAGACTAAAAAGTAATTTGTTTTAATTGATGTAGTTTCTGATGGCTCTAAATAAACAATCACTATAAAAAGTTATGCTCCATTTTGATTTACAATTAGCTACAATGTGAAAACAAAGCAAAACAAATCTGTATTTTGTTTATTAAAGTCTGAACCTCTGGACCTTCTCGAAGCAGTTTCTCACAAAAATTACTTCCCACTGTCCTTTTCTGACATGTACGAAAACACTGGCATTTTAATATTGCAAATCCACATTGGGTACTTGGCCACATGTTTGCTTTTCTACTTGTTAAAGATTAATGAGCCTTCACTTAGGCGCATTTCTAGCATGTCAGTGTGATGCTTCAATGGCTTTATATAATTTCAAAGGGATCAAATTTTAAAAGATTAGTGTGTTTATTACTGCATATACTCCCAAGCTTTGTGTAAAAGAGATACAAGTACATCACACCTTCCTGAGGGCTAAAAAAAGGGAGAAGATGCACTGGGAAATCGTTTCTTAATTGAGTAAAGATAACCCTATGTATAGCAGTCATATTTATCATAATCAAAAAATTTGTATTAATCATCTGTCTGTGCATAACTATGTTAGATGCTAAATGGATTTAACAGATATGTCCTCGACTGTACAGAAACTTACACATTAAGGCAGGTAACACAATAGTTTTAACACATAAAAGAGTCCATTCTTGATTTTCTGAGGGTGGATTAACCAGGTCAGAGTTTTAAACCCTCTCCAGCCAACACCTTGACTTCTTTTTGATCCTCTCCTAATCCCAGCACCTTTAGTCCAGAACAATAGCTCTTTTCTGCCTCCTCTGATGGAGTGTTGCCCTCCTTGGTTCTCCCTGAAAGGGTTCAGAGCCAACTCCCCCCAGCTGCCAACTCAAGGACAAAGCGGACTTCTTATTTTTTTTTCCATTATCTGTTGTTTTCTATTATCTGCACCACTTCTTTTCCCCAGCTGTAGATCATTCAGAATTAACTGGGTCAACACTGGACAAAAAAAGAAACCCAATTCACTGGAAGTAAACATAAAGACATTTATTCACTTGTCTATTATTTATTTCTACTCTCACTCTTAACAAAGGTACAGTTATCAATTTGTGTCTACCTTTTACTCCATTGGACTATAAATCCACTAGGGATCTTTACTTTTGCTTCTTTTGTAGCTTCTCCCGGTGCTTTATACAGTCCTTTCTCTACACACAGAGGTACACAGTAAATACTGCAGATATTGCTTAAAACCATAACTAACAAAAAATAATTTCAAGAGGCGAATTTTCATTCTAAGATTGACCTGGAGCAAAGATGATGCTTTTTAAAAAAAAATTTATGCCAGTTGTTAAGTGCTTACTATGTGCCAGGCCCTGAACTAGGCGCTGGGGTAGATGCAAGATAATCGGGTTGGATATAGTCCCTGTCCCACAAAGCGCTGACATCTTAATCCCCACTTTGCAGGTGGAGGTAACTGATGCACAGAGAAGTTAAGTGACTTGCCCAAGGTCACACAGCTGGCGAGGATTTAAAGTGTGATTTCGTTTAGGCACTAAGGATGAAATTCTCGCCCAACTAATTTCATCAGCTCCCAAACGGAGGCTCTGTTTCAGCTAAGAAATTTGAAGATCATGCTTTCCGGTCTCTCTGGTCAGCAGCTCACTCACTGCTGCTCTAAGGTGTCAGTGGCACCATCCCCCACCCAGAAGCCGGTGGTAAGAGATGGCAAAGGGGAGCACGAGGGAAGGAAGGGTGCTCCCCTGAGGGGCCTGGGGAAGAGAGACATATGCAAGAATGCACAGAATGCTTGTCAATACCCGCAAAGTCAAAAGGATGGTGGGCACAAAAATTACTCAGAATGACAGTTGGGAAACACCACTTTAAATAATAATTATGGTACTTGTTAAGCGCTTACTATGTGCCAGGCACTGTACTAAGCTCCGGGGTGGATACAAGCAAATCGGGTGGGACGCAGTCCCTGTCCCACATGGGGCTCACAGTCTCAATCCCCATTTTACAGATGAGGTAACGGAAGCACAGAGAAGTGACTTGCCCAAGATCACACAGCAGGCAAGTGGCAGAGCCGGGTAGAAGCCATGACCTTCTCATTGTGTGTAAATGCCCAACGGATTTTAAAAGGGAAGCAAAGGCTTGAAGAGGCTAGTAAGGTCTCATCTTTCTAAAACTGTGGCAAGAATTTAGTTGCAAGCTTCCTTAATTCTTTTACCTTGAATACTTTCTAAAAGACTGTAAGCTCTTTGTGGCTAGGGAATGCGTCTATCAACTCTGTTGCACTGAACTCTCCCAAGCCCTTAGGACAGTGATCTACATACTGTAAGCACTAAATATCATTATTTGATTGAGTTGTGCACAGACAAATATGTATCAGCCTGTACCGTCCTTCAATTTCCTATTCAAAGTCACTGCAACTGATGATGCAGCTTCCTGGGTTTGGTTACAAAGGCCAAATACCATTAGGTATTGGTATCAAATACGTATTAAATAAAATGAAGTCATTTTTGCTAATCAATCTGAGGAAAAAATTATATAAAATACCTTACCTGAGAAAGAAGACATTTTTAAATGGTTGCCAAAAGGAATAAAACAATTTCCCAAATTGTTTGTAGGAAGCATGTCCATTAGCCTATTTAACTGACAGGGTTTTCCAAACATTTCAGTGACCATGCCACTTTTCTACTAAATGCTCTTTCAGTTTTTATATCAAAATTAATTTTTAAAAACCTACAGATCATTTTCTGGAGCCTTGCAACCAATGGTTAGGAGTCTCTGCTCAAAGCTGAGGACCTGTGAGAACGATGGTTTGGAAAGGTGAACCGAGCAGCAGCGGATGACAGACCGAAGAAGGGAGAGGTTGGAGGCAGAAAGATCATGGAGGAGGCTGAGGGAGGGAGACAGAGTGAGGAGGGAGATTAGGTTAGTGGGTTACAGCTTTGAAGCAAGGTGGTGGCAATTTGGGTAGAAAGCAAGGGACAGATCCAAGAAACACTGGAGAAGAAAGAACAGAGGAGAAGAATGAGGATAAGGTGGTGTGAGTTTAAGAGGAAAGGAGTCCAGTTTAAGTCAAGCTAAAGTGAAGGCGCCAACAGGACATTTTTGTGGCTATGTCCTGGAGGCAAGAAGAAAAAGCAACATCATAAAAAGAGAAGCTGGGGTTAGTAAGATAGATTTGCAATTTGTCCATAAACATAAATGAGAAGCAGTATGGCCTGGTGGAAACAGCACCAGTCTAGGAATTAGAGGACTTGGGTTCTAAACCCAGCTTCGCCAGTTGTCTGCTGTGACACCTTGGGCAACTCACTTCACTTTTCTGTGGCTCAGTTACCTCATCTATAAAATGGGGATGAAGACAGTCAGCCCCAGGTGGGACATGGACTGTGCCCAACCCAATTAGCTTGTATCTATCTCAAGGCTTAGTACAATGCCTGGCACACAGTAAGTGGTTAATACCATTAAAAAAATGAAAAAAAAAAATGATGTGGTAGCCCAGGTAACAGATGAAGTCTCTAAGAGTGATTTAGAGACAGGAAAGTAAGGGACCCAGATCACAGCCTAGTGGGATAGCCACAATTAAGGGTGAAAGATGGAATCAAGGTGAGACAGCTTACCACAGCAACAAACTGTGCTATTCTAAAAGGTTTTAGCCTGAAAGCAGCAATGAAGTCAAAAAGCTACTGTTCGCCAATATCACACACAATCACTTGCTATCCATTAATCTTATGTGAAGTCGTACAAGTGCTTCTGAACGAGAAGTTGTTAAGAAATAAGGTATTAAAGACAGCTATTTCATAAGTGGATTTTCTGAACTTTTTCCTTGTGGACATCTTTTCCTAGGAGTTTACAATTATTACCCTGTTCCTTAATAAAGTAAAATATTCATGCAACCTTTGATCTTAAACTCAATTCCCAGTAACAGTGTCATATAAGCACTCAATTCTGTTGGAGCATGTGCTTTCACTACACATTTCGGCTAGAACACAACGACAGATTTCAGGAAATTTCTTCCAATACCATCAGTCTGTGTGGATATAATGACACAATGCTGGAAGAAACTGTTGGGTTTGTACATACATGCAACAGGGTGATTACACCCTGGGAGGGTTTTTTTTTTTAAGAAGGGGTACTTTTTTCAAGAAGAGAACCGCCACACTATAGAAAAACTGGGTGCACAGTTCATTCTATGACCTCAGAAATGAGAACATGATATAGTGCTATCTTGACCTTATAATTTTAAGTGAAGAAAAAAAATAGAGGACAAATCTCCTGTGACTTCTGAACAGAAAGAGGAGTTTCTGACAAGAGATGGTCTTTGCTACATTTTTTGGTGAGGCTGAGAGCTAAAGCAAACAACTAGGGACTGACTGTGAGGTTAAGGAAACTGCTGACAAGATATGAAGACTCAGCCTTCTAGGTCACCTCTTCAAATGCAGTCCAATTAGCGACAAACATTTGGTAATTATCACTGAAGAAAATGAAATTCATATACCACGTGGCTAAGAAAACCCTGCCAAGGATGGGCCCTTGCTGGCACTATCACTGGAGAAAAACAAATTATTGGTGACAGTTTAAAATTAATAATAATAATGATAATAATAATAGTGATAACTGAAGATTAAGCAGCAAAGTCAAACCCATTTATTTTGTCTTCAAAAGTTTAATCATTGGATCATAAAGGGGGTTTCAGGTTGGTCCAGTAGAGGGGATCCTCCAACTCCAGAGTCTTTTCTATTAATGTCAGTCCCTGCTACCAGGGTCTATTATTTGCAGAACGATCTTCATATAGTACGTCAGAGAACTACTAATTTGCATCTAATCCCAAACTTTCTTGAGCAATGAGTTTGCTGTACATAGTTACTACTCAACTAAAGTACCCATGTACACAAAGCAAATGAATCACAATTTAAGGTTTCATCCTAACACAGTACAGGAATATGCCGAAAGGAATCTCTAATTCTTCATCTTTGGCCTTGCAGATTCATATTTATCATAAGTGGAATAGATCGACTCCCCACTGACGAACACTTTGGCATAAAAAAGCCCTCTCAAGTAAACCAAACTAAGTCCCACACCATATAATTCAAAATCTGTTGGCAACTCTTGCTTAGAAATGGAATAGCATGGAGGCCACATGGGTTTTTGGCAGCTTGATGTGCAGAAACTCAAATGAACTGTATGGGTGTTCTAGCACCACTGCCTGTCAGGTACATTGGCTCATTATGGCATTTGTTAAGCACTTATTAACACTGCTCTGAGCCCTGGCGTAGAAAATAAGAATTATGGTACTTGTTAAGCACTTATTACGTGCCAAGCATTGTTCTCCGTGCTGGGGTAGATACAAGTTAATGAAGTTGGACACAGGCTCTGTCCCACTTGGGGTTCATGGTCTAAATCAGGGGGAGAGGGATTTCATCCCCATTTTACAGATGAAGTAACTGATGCACAGAGAAGTTAAGTGATTTGCTCAAGGTCACACGGTAGACAAGTGGCAGAGCTCAAATTAGAACCCAGGTCCTCTGAATCCCAGTCCCATGTTCTTTCTATTAGACCACACTGCTGGGTTGCCCTGGGTTTGCAAAGTAAGGAGTCTCTTTGGAGAAGATGTGTCTTCAATAAGACTTTGAAGGTGGGGAGAGTAATCCTCTGTTGGACATAAAGTGGGAGGGTGTTCCAGGCCAGAGGCAGGATGTGGGCGAGAGGTTAGCAGCAAGATAGACGAGATCGATGTACAGTGAATAGGTTGGCATTAGAGGGAAAAAGTAAGAAGTGAAGTGATTCACCCAAGGCCACACAGCAGGCAAGTGGTGGGTAACCACTGGAGATTCTTGAGGAATGGGGAAACATGGACTGAACGTTTTCAAAGAAAAATGATCCAGGCAGGAGACTGGAGCGGGGATAGACAGGAGGCAGCGAGGTCACCAAGGAGGCTGATGCAGTCGTTGAGGTGGAATAGGTTAAGTGTTTGGATTAATGTGGTAGCAGCTTGGACGGAGAGGAAAGGGTGGATTTTAGTGATGATGTGAAGGTAGAATCAACAGGCTTTGGTGACATATTGAATATGTGGGTAGAATGAGAGATTACTAGTATTTAAGAGGGTATACTGCAATCCCACCAGCCAACCCAGAAGCGGATTGTTTCCCTGCCTGGTTACTAGTGCCACAATAAACCCCATTTCAATCTGGGTAATAGATGCAACCTCCAGAACTCAAAAATGGACCAGAATAACAAGGGACAGAAGTCCCATTCATATCTGATATATGGCTGGGAAGCCTGCACAGGTTTGTAATCAAAGACTAGGTCTGGAACCAGAACTAATAATAATAATGATAATAATAATAATAATAATAATAATGGTATTTGTTAAGCACTTACTATGTGCCAAGCACTGTTCTAAGCACTGGGGTAGATACAAGGTAATCAGGTTGTCCCACGTGGGGCTCACAGACTTAATCCCCATTTTACAGATGAGGTAACTGAGGCACACGGAAGTGAAGTGACTTGCCCAAAGTCAACCAGCTGACAAGTAGCAGAGGTGGGATTAAAACCCACGACCTCTGACTCCCAAGCCCAGCCTCTTGCCACTAAGCCAAGCTGTGTGGCCTAGCAGAGCATAAACCTGGGAGTCTGAGCCTTGGTCCTAATTCCGGCTCTGCCAGTTGTCTGCTGTGTGACCCTGGGCACGTCATTTAATGTCTCTGTGCCTCAGTTACCTCAACTGTGAATTGGAAATTAAGACAGAGCTCCATGTGGGACAATGGGCAGTGTTCAATGGGTTTAGTTTGTACCCACCCCAGAGTTTAGTACAGTGCCTGGCCCATAGATATCACTTAACACCCCTAAAAAGCAAAACAAAAAAAAACCATCAGGACTCCTCCACTCAGCTTCTTTGTGTTACATGTTTGTCTTGGACAGTCAATTTTTGTAACTGATTATTGCCTTGTATTTTACTGTTATCATTCAATATGTCTGCTTAATCCTATTTTAGAGTGTAAACTTCTGTTGGAGAGGGAGGAGGTTTGGTCTACTTGAACCCATCAGACAAGTAGTACTTATGAATTTACTTATCACTCAGTGGTATTTATCGAGCACTTACTATGCACAGAGCAATGTTCTAAACACTTGAAAGGGTACAATACAACAGAATTAGTCCCTATCCAAAATTAACTTACAGTCTAGAGAATGAGCTAACAGTCTACTTATACATAACCTCAAAGCACAGGTTACTGAGGTCAGTGAAGAAGCAGATGCCGTCGTCAAGGTGGGATAGGTTAAATGCTTGGATCAGCATAGTAGTTTGAATAGAGAGGAAAGGGAGGATTTTAGCAATGCTGTGCAGGTAAAACCGACAGAGTACTATTACTACAACTTAGTATTATGAATACTACTACTGGCAATTGTGGTATTTGAACAAAGAAAGGGGGGAAAGGAGGAGGGGGAGTGGATGAAGAGATCTGGGGGGCAGTAGTTTTGCCCTCTTCAGTTATTATTTATCTGGATGAGGAAGGCAACTAGGGTGGATGTATCATAATGCAGAATATTTACAAACTCAAGAAGCCTTCGGTAACTATACAAATGAAAAAAGGAGTGGCTCATCACAGTTCACTTGCACTTGTTTCTTAAGTATTAGGCCCTTTGGAAATACCCTTTCATTCATTTATTCATTCAATCATATTTATTGAACAGTTACAGTGTGCAGAGCACTGTACTAAGCATTTAGGAGAGTACAATATAACAATAAACAGACACATTCCCTGCTTACAATGAGCTTACAGTCTTGAAGGGGAGACTGACACTAATGTAAATAAATACAGATCTGTACATAAATGTTGCGGGGCTAGGAGAGGGGGGATGAATAAAGGGAGCAAGCCAAGGTGATACAGACGGGAGTGGGAGAAGAGGAAAGGTGGGCTTAGTCAGGGAAGGCCTCTTAGAGATATACTTTCAATAAGTCTTTAAAAGGGTGAGGGAGGGGGAAGTGACTGTCTGTCAGATGTGAAGATGAAGGGCGGTTCCAGGCCAGACACAGGACATGGGCAAAAGGTCAGCGGCGAGAGAGACGAGATCGAGGTGCGGTGAGGTTAGCATTTATCATTTACTAGTTTTACTTCCTCCTACTACTTTGCAATAGCAGCTGCACACGGTTTTAATAAATACTTTGGAAGATTTCCTTTCACTGGATGGTAGCCTCTCATAGGAGCTGCCTGATGCTTTTACAAAGCCAGAACAAACAAAGACACTGAATTATTGTACGCAAGCACCAATCCTTTCTTTAAACATCGATTTAAAATACTCGGAATACTCGTAATTGCTCTTAACACAGATTTTAAAGTCTGTCTTCTAAATGACCAAAAATAGTTTACTAGCAGCTGCAGAAGGGTCACTTGTTCACAGGGACAAAATTCTGCACAGCGAACTCTTACCAGCACCAAATTGGGGGTGTGGGAATTTAAGTGACTAGGCATTCATGAGACTCAGAGTCCAAGGAGCATGTTGAAGCATCTTCTTGAAGCCTTCCAGTTTCAGAATTATGGAAGCCTCTTCCAGTTTCAGAATTATGGAAGCCTTGGAAATTATCAAAGTCAACAACTTGAAGAGAGCCTTCTAGAGCCTTCTGGACTGTAGAGTAATTGATCCACAAAGAATAGGTCCTTCGAAGACCTTAGTGCCCTGAATGGTGGTTCACCATCAAATTATCAGTTTCATAACGACAACTCCACAATTTTAATGGTATTTGTTAAGCATTTACTATGGGTCAAGCACTGTTCTAAACACTGGGGTAGATACAAGTTTATCAGATTGGACACAGTCCCTGTTCCACATGGGACTCACAGAATAAGTAGGACAGAAAACAGATATTTAATCCCCATTATAAAGATGAGGAAGCTGAGGCACAGGGAAGTTAAGTAACTAGATCAGCAAGCAATTGGCAGAGTGAGGATTAGGATCAGGTCCTGTGACTTCCATTAGGCCACTATGTTTCTCAAATGGCATCAAATGGTGAAAATATGGGTTGACAGCACATTATATTCAATCCATAGGCTATCAGCTAGATTTACAACTTTGTAGTGTTATTTTTCAGTTAAACTCTGTCCTGGTTTACTATTTCTAGCAAAGATATGTTGAATAAAATAGATTTAATCTATAAAATACTAAATGCTAAAATGCTTGAGTTGATTTATTTTAATAATAATGATGGCATTTGTTAAGCACTTACTATGGGAACAGTGCTCAAGTTGAATCCCTGCTATAAAGTTAAAATTCTTCTCTTTCAAACCACTTGGGGAATGTTTAGTGTACTAAAGCTGGGTATATGCACTGTCCTAGCCAGATAACAACCAGATAGGCTACTAATGAGTTATCGTTGACCGAAAGCTCCCAGCGTCATAATATGGCTTAAGTCCTCAAGGGTGGCATAGCAGATATGATCTTTGCCATGCATCAGATACAGGGAAAGTTCAGTTTTCTTAGCCCTTATGAGAAAGTATTTGGCATTATCAATACATCTGGGCTCCAGAAATTACCTTGCAAATCTGGCAATCCTGAAAAAGTTCACTGAGGTTCTGAGACAACTTCATGGCAGCATAGCTGGCCGATTCAAAACTAAGAGTGCTGTTCTTATTTAGGACATTCCTCATTGTCAGTGGAGTAACGCAGTGATATATAGTTGGCCTGGTCCTGCTCCATTTATTCATTTGCCACTGATAGACCACAATGCCTTACTGCAATCAATCAAGAAAGGAGCCGCTCTTTTTGAACAAAAGCTCCAAATAGAATGAAGGACATGGAGACAAAAGTGAAAACAGTGCTAGGTCCTATACACATCAAACATAACAGCTCAACAAGGGATGGCTTTTCTGTGCGCACAAGGTGGCCTGGACTATGGGTCCCACATTAGCCTTTTCAGTCACATACATTCTTATAAGATAATTTCACCAGTATCATCATCTCCAAGGTCTAAGGAAAACTCTCTGAATGTGTGAGTGTGTGTGTGTATGTGTGTGAATAACCCTAATTAATTTGGGGGTTTTATATATTTATGTAAAATATATAGAGAGTGAGTGAGTTTTCCTTAGGACTTTCAGATGATGACACTGATGGTGGAATTCACTTATCAGTAGGTACGTGACTAGAAAGGCTAATGTGGGACCCATACCCCAGCCATCCCTCCCTCCCTCCTACACACACACACACACACACACACACACACACACACACACACACACACACATATGAATTGGGTTCACACTCCTATTTGAAACCAGGGGTAGGCAATTATTTTGGCAGGACAGACAATTTCCAAACTTTGAAAAATGCTGTTGCTGTCAATGGTATTTGTTAAGTGCTTACTATATGCCAGGCACTAAGTTGCTGGGGTAGATACAACATAATCAGGTTTCACACTGTCTCTGTCCCAAATGGGGCTCACAGTCTTAATCCCCATTTTACAGATGAGGTAACAGGCACAGAAAAAAGAATTAAAAATTAAAAAAAAAATGTACTTGTTAAGCGCTTACTATGTGCCAAAAACACTGTTCTAAGCACTGGGGTAGATACAAGTTAATCAGGTTGGATACAGTCCCTGCCCCACTTGGGGTGCACACTCTTAATCCTCATTTTATAGATGAGGAAACTGAGGCCCAGAGAAGTGAAGTGACTTGCCCAAGGTCACATGGCAGGCAAGTGGCAGAGTTGGGACTAGAACCCAAGACTTTCTGACTCCCAGGGCCATGATCTATCCACTAGGCCACACTGAGGTGGGGCCCTGCTAACAGTAGTCATAGACTTTACTGAGCACCTAATTTTTTTTTTTTAAAAAAGGTATTTATTAAGTACTTACTATGAGCTAGGCACTCTACTAAACTCTGGGGTCGATACAAGATAATCAGGTTGGACAAAATCCATGTCACAGGGCTCACATAACCCATATCTATTCATTCATTCAATTCATTCAATCGTGTTTATTGAGCATTTACTGTATGCGTGTGTTGCTGACTTGTACTTCCCAAGCGCTTAGTACAGTGCTCTGCACAAAGTAAGCACTCAATAAATATGATACAATGAATGAATACAGAGACAGTCCCTACCCAACAATGGGCTCACAGTCTAGAAAGCAGACTATTGATATCTATGTGAGGGTACTCATTCAGTCATAGTTATTGAATGCTTATTGTTTGCAGAGCACTGTACTAAGCGCTTGGGAAATATAAGTCGGCAACATAATAGAGACGGTCCCTGCCCAACAACGGATTCACAGTCTAGAAAACAGACTATTGATATCTGTGTGCGGGTACTCGAATCCTAACCAGTGTTCCAACGACCAGCCACTGTAATTCACAGTAACCAAACAATCCTAATTACCTGGAAGATGGGGCCTTGAAGAAACAAATTTATGTTCTGACAAAATTCCAAGCCTCCTGATGTTTTTCACTCATTGTCCAGCATAGCATGCTTTGTCTACAGTGGACTACATAGCTTTCGCAGAAAGTGTCATATTTGTAAAACACCAACTTTTCATTTTCCAGTATTTCAGGAGCTTTCCTCAAGATAATGCATCATAGACGATATGGAAAAAAATGTTTTCTGCTGAATCACTTAAAGTCAAGGTTCTCAAAGTCAGAAATTAGGAGTCAGGAGGATTTAGGCTGTGACTATTATACTTCTAGTTCTCTCATCTTGTTAAATATGGAAAATCTGAGATCTACATCCCTTAATGTGCAGGTAGGCTCCCCTCTGGAAGATGAGCATGTGGGTGGGTTGTTAAGAAAACAGCTTTCTCTTAGTTATACAACAGAAGAAAACAGACTATTGATGAGAAGACTCCAAAAGTGGACACAAACCCTCAGAAAATCCCCATTCACACCTACGGGGGATCTCTATGGGTCAACCCGCCTGTACCCAGGGCGATATGAGCAGCAGAAGTCAGGAGGAATTCAGCAGTCTCAGGAAAAATCTGCCGGGCTGAGAGCCAGTCTTCTCCGGGCTTCTGGCCCTGGGGTCCGGGGAAAAAAACCTATGACGCTCCTTCTCCGGAAATGGAGATTCAAGGTCAGATGCTTGTTGTCTTTGAGGACTTACCAGGAGGCAACAAACTGAACGCCTGGGGCTCAAAAAGGCTGGGCAAAAATACAAGGTGCTAAAGTTTGACAGAGAGCCCAATGAACTGATGGGGTGTGGCTGTCCCTGGCAACCTTCTTCCACGAGCTTCCATCCTGGCTGCCATCCTGACAGGGGGCTGCAAGAATGGCGGGCTTCAGCTTTCTCTGGTTTGGGGCGCCTGTTTGAGGAGACACACTGTTTCTAAGCCAAACCACAAGGGCTTCTTGCGGCGAGGCAGCGTGGCCTGCTGGAAAGAACACATGTGTGAGATTCGGCACACCCAGGCTCTAGCTCCAACTCTGCCACTAGCCTTTTCTGTGACCTTGGGCAAGCTTCTTGACCTCCGGTCTCAGTTCCCTAATCTGTAAAACTGGAATGGACTTCCAGCTCTCCCTCACTCCCTCCTGAACCTGTGTAGTCTAGAGATGTCCTGTGTCGTCTATCTTCTACCTACTACCTTCATGCTTAGAACAGTGTTTGGCACACAGTAGGTGGTCAATAAATATCACAGTTATACTAGGTGGCAAAGAAACCTTACTGATCTTCATCCATGACACAAATTTGAGTGTTAGGATCACCACCATTTGTGTTTTCTGGTAAAACTCACCACAAAATGTATGGTTATCTCTGAGCTCTACAGATTACTAGCCACATCAAAAAATGACGTGTTTCTTTAACTTTGAGTCCTTCACTAGCAAGAACAAAGTTTGGAGGCAAATCTGAACTGGAGCCTAATGGATGAAACAAAGCTGGAAATCATTCTATGTCCATCCATTACATTAAAGCTATTTTGAACCTTTATTTTCTGAAATACATTTTTGGAGGGAATTAGGAGAAATACAAGGGCTTTGAAAGGCTTATACTAAAAGTAGTAGTGGTATTTATTGAGGGACCATTATGTGTAATACACTGTACTAAGCACTTAGAAAAGTGCAACAGAAACATTAGAAACAGTCTCTGCCTTTAAGGAGTCTGTGCTCTGTGCTCTACCAAGACAAATATTAACAAATCAAATAATCAGAATAGTAGACTCTACAACTGATTATATTTATATACAGCAAGTGCTACAGAAGAAGGATATAAATAAATGAAAGAGCATAAATATGTATTTTGGAAGGGGGCTACTGGATTAAAAAATAAATCAAGAGCATTTATTGAGCACTTACTGTGTTCTGACCACTGTACTAAGCACTTAGGAGAGTGTAATACAACAGAGTTGGCAGGCTTTCTGCCCACAAGGAGCTTACAGTCAAAGGTAATAAATGAAAGTCAACAGGAATATGTATATATCTCCATACGAAATAGGCATCTAACAGAAATCTTCTGCCCAAGTTCCCTAAGAATCCTGAAACTGGATAAATAATTATCATTTTTCCCTGGTTCAAAGGCCAATAATTTCTAAATCAGACTCCCTAAAAATATTTCTGCAGCTGGAGATGTGTTGCCAAGAAAAATGTTAATGTCACCTGACAGATGATGAATTGAACATACTGGGGAATGATAGAGGTTAGCATTGGTGAGAACAACTGGGAAACTACTTCCTCAAACTGCAGAACGTACAACCCATTTCCAATTTCTTCATAATAAAGTTTTTCACGTTGAACGACAAAGTCACCTGTGAAATTACTTATACATGTACTGCATTTTGGGAGAAATAGATTTAGTCTTTAGCAAAAAAAAACATAAAGCAAAAAAACCCCAAAAAATCTAGCTCAACACTTCTGGATCTCATTTTAATTTTAATTTGTACACTTTACAAAACTACATTTCTGCAAGATCCAAAATGTCTGACCAAAACCTCACATTTTAAATTTCCCTTCTTCCCTGTTGTTCAAGTAACAGTGCCAACTCAAAATAACTGTCCACAAAATGTGTGGGAGAAACAACTATTTTCAACCAAGGGGAAAAAAAAAACCCTCCTCTAACTCTGATCTTATTCAGCTGCGTAAATTACCATGGGCTCCCAGATCTGGATCCAGAAAGGAGTCCAGATCTAAATCTATTAGCCTGCATATAAATAAAAACTTTTACAAAAATCCTGATCTTTCTTCCTTAATAAAAACTGAATGTATGCATACCGAGGCTCAGTATCTTTGCATTATGCCATGTGGGGCTTGCTCGGCTCAATGATACGTCAGGGTTTCACTGTGCATCTGCCGGATGGCTCTCTGAGCAGGCAGAGTAAATACGAAACATCTACGACTGACTACAGATTCCCACACAAAAATCACACCAATATATAAATGTAAACAGTTGTAAATCAGTTATGTACAGATATGAGGAGAGGGGCTCAGGTGGGGCGAGAGGGGAGTCTCCAGCTGCAAGATTTTGTAAAGAGGGCAGAGCTAGCAAAAGGAAAGGAAGGAAGAATAAGTACTACATACTATGCAGCAAGCGCTGTGCTAAACGTTGAAGATGCAGGACAATCAGATCAAGTACGGTCTCTATGTCGTCCTGGGGCCCCGATCCCAACTTGCCTTGCTCCATCTCGGCTGAGCCACTTGGCCAATAGCCCGCACCGCCCTCCTTCTTCTCCCCACCGCCTCATCCCAGGGCCGCCTTGCTCCACATCTGCCTTGCTCCATCTGGGCGGGAAGGAAGGATGGTGGCGGAGGCAGTGGGGGCAGCTCCACAGGCGCAGAACATGGGAAGGCCGCAGCTGCGGCTCTCACTGTGGCCGCCACTGTTGGACTCTGAGTCCCGAGAAGCCTGGAGTTCTGCTCTCCAAGTACTGGGATCGTGCAACTTGTATTTTATTGCTGGTTCCATTTATCCCCATCCTCCACCTTCTAATTTGACTATGTGTTAGATTTTTTTCTTATGTGTTTGTAGCCACAAGAGGAATCAATGTAGACCACTGGAAAGGGAATGAGCCTGGCGGTCAGAAAATCTGGATTCTAAATCCTGGCTCTGCCACTTGAGGGCTGTGTGATATTGGGCAAGTCATTTAACTTCTTGTGCCTCAGTTACTTCATCTGAAGTTCTCTGTCTCCCCCTTTTAGACTGTGAGCCCACTGTTGGGTAGGGACTGTCTCTATGTGATGCCAATTTGTACTTCCCAAGCGCTTAGTACAGTGCTCTGCACATAGTAAGCGCTCAATAAATACGATTGATTGATTGATTGATTGATTGATTGAAAAACAGGGATTCCAATATGTGTTTTCCCTCCTACTTAGACTGTGAGCCCCATATGGGACAGGCACTGTGTCTGGCCTGATCATCTTGTACCTACCCCAAGGGCTTTCTACAGTGCTTGGTACATAGTAAGCACTTAATAGCATTATTGTTGTCAAATTTCACAGAGCACAATACTAAAACTAGAAAAAGCAGTTAGAAGAAAACACACTGCTTGTCCAATATAAAGTCAGTTCTGCCATGGCAAGGGGGGTGGATTCCTGGAAAATATATTTGTATTCCTAAAATATATTCCTAAAAACACATTTTGTATTCCCAAAAAGCCTCTCTCCTAAAAAAAAAAGTCCTCCCTTGACCCCATGGCTCTCTCCAGTTATCACCCCATCTCCCACCTACCACTCCTCTCCAAACTGCTTGAGCAAGTAGACTACCCCTACTGTCTCCAGTTCCTCTCCTCCAATTCTTTCCTAGACCCCCTCCAATTACTGCCTTCACTCCCTTGAAACTGCCCTTTCAAAGGTCACCAGTGATCTCCTTACAAAATCTCCAATGGGCTCTACTCAACCTTAATCCTTCTTGACCTCTCAGCTGCCTTCAACACTGTGGATCAACCCCCTTCTCCTGGAAACGTTATCCAACCTCGGCCTTAACTGACACTGTCCTCTCCTGGTTCTCCTCCTATCTCTCTGGCTGTTCATTTTCAGTATCTTTCACAGGCTCCTCCTCTGCCTCCCACCACCTAACTATGGGAGGCCCTAATGGTTCAGTTCTATTCTTCATCTAACCCACTCCCTTGGAGAACTCATTCGCTCCCATGGCTTCAACTACTAATCTCTATGCAGATGATTCCCAAATCTACATCTCTAGCCCTGATCTCTCTCCTTTGTAGTCTTCTCCTACCTTCAGGAATTCTCTATTTAGATGGGTTGCAGACACCTCAACCTTCATGTTCAAAACATAACTCCTCATCTTCTCACCCAAACCCTTTCCTTTCCATGACTTTCTTGTCACAGTAGACAGTACCACCATCCTTCCTGTCTCACAAGCCCATAACCTTGGTGTTATCCTTGACTGATCTCTCTCATTCAACCCACATATTCAATCTGTCACCAAATTCTATCAGTTTAACTTTGACAACACTGCTAAAATCCACTCTTTGCTCTCCATCCAAACTGCTACCACGTTAATCCAAGCATTTATATTACCTTGCCTTGATTACTGCCTTGAGAAGCAGTGTGTTTTAGTGGATAGAGCATGGGCCTGGGAGCCAGGACTTGGGTTCTAATCCTGGTTTTGCTACATGTCTGCTGTGTTACTTTGGGCAAGTCACTTAACTTCTCTGGGCCTCAGTTACCTCATCTGTTAAATGGGGATGAAAACTGTGAGCCACATGTGGGACATGGACTGTATCCAACCTGATAAACTTGTATCTACCCCAGTACTTAGAACAGTGCTTGGCACATAGTAAGTGCTCAACAAGTACCATTATTATTATTATTACTATTATTGCATCACCCTCCTTGCTGACCTCCCTGCCTCCTGTCTCTCCCCACTTCAGTCCAAATCTCACTCTAATGCACAGATCATTTTTATACAAAAACGTTCAGTCTATGTTTCCCCATTGCAAGAACCTCCAGTGGTTGCCCCATCCACCTCCACATCAAAGATAAACTCCTTACCATCAGCTTTAAAGCACTCAATCACCTTGCCCCTTCCTATCTTACTTCATTGATTTCCGACTACAACGCAGCCCACAAACTTTGCTCCTCTAATGCCAACTTACTCAGTGTACCTTGATCTCGTCAATCTCGTCACCAATCTCTCGCCCACGTCCTGCCTCTGGCAAGAATGCCCTCCCTCTTCATATCCGGCAATTACTCTCCCCACCTTCAAAGGCCTTCAAGAGGCCTTCCTCAACTAGACCCTTATTTCTTCATCTTCTACTCCCTTCTGTGTCACCCTTGACTTGGATTTGCACCCCTCCCTCAGCCCCACAGCACTCACGTACATATCTATAATTTAAGTTATATTAATGTCTGTCTTCCCCTCTAGACTGTAAGCTCATTTGTGGGCAGGGAACAGTCTACCAACTCTTATATTATACCTTCCCAAGTGCTTAGTACAGTGCTCTGTACACATCCTGCCTCTGGCCTGGAATGTCCTCCCTCCACATATCTGACAGTTACTCTCCCCCATTTCAAAGGCTTATTGAAGGCACATCTCCTCCAAGATGTCTTCCCTGACTAAGCCCTCCTTTCCTCTTCTCCCCCTCCCTTCATCGCCCAGACTTGCTCCCTTTATTCATCTCCCCCATCCATCCCCACAGCACTGATGTGCATATCTGTAATTTAATGTATGTTAATGTCTGTCTCCCCCTCGGGACTTTAAGCTTGTTCTGGACAGGGAATTTGTCTGTTTATTGCTGTAATTTACTCTCCCCAGCGATTAGTACAGTGCTTTGCACACAGTTAGTGCTCAATATGATTGACACTCAAGTACGACTAATTGATTGAAGAACCTTGCATTCATGAAAGCACACAACATAGAACTCATGCAGTCTGACGCCACATGTATGCATAAAGTCATTACTTCCAATACCAGATTGCGTCGTATCCACACAGATGTACTATCAAGACATACTTACCAATTCTGTAATTGTGTTTTAACCAAAACATGTAATGAAAGCATGTGTTATGACAGAGAAGACTATACTTATTTCTTTTTAAGAGGGGTGTTAGAGATATGGATGCTGGTAGCTTTGGTAAAAGATCCTTTCCCACAAAATCATTCAACTAATGAGGAATTGGATTCAAATTTTACCCAAAACCAATGAATACTTAAACCATTAATGCCAGACATAAAATACCTGTTATAGTGTATTAAGCATTTGACAAGCTTATTTTGAAAAATTAGAAGGTAGAAGTTCAAACCATTTTTAAATCTATAAAATTGCTATAAAAGTTGAACAGACCTATTAATTGGAACACCCTCCTTAACTTTCTCAAACGATAAAGTTGTTTACAAATACTTGCGCACAACTAAAGAACCAATGTACATAAACCATATGAACAAGAACATAAGCCTTCATTCTGATCGAGCCCGGGAACATACCAAAAGGAATGTTAACTAATTTATTCACCGTTGGCCTTGAAGATTCAATTCCATCACAAGTGGAATAGATCTACTTCCTACTAATTTTGGCACAGAAAACAAAAACAAGCCTCACACTGTATAATTCAACACATGTCGGCAGCTGTGGCTAAGAAGTGAAATAGGGTGGAGGCTGAATGGTTTTGTGGTGGCCTGATTTGCAGAAACTCAGATTTCCTTATGTTGAATTGCACTCCTGTCCTAACACCAAAAATTGGCGATTTGGTCCCCCTCTAAGCTCTAAACCCAGGAAGACTTAATAAGATACAAAGCGGGAACTGATATAATGAGAATTTGATAGTTGCCTTCTGTTAGAACGCTGCAGTGATAAGGTCATTTTTAAATATATGTAATCGTTTTACAAGTTCAGAAAACCACAAATTACAGAGCTACAAAACCACGAGCAATTCAAAGGAAAATTGTAGCTTATAAAATACTGGCTGTCTGCCAGTCCAAATGAATTTTTTTTTTCCCCTTCAAGCATGCTTTGTATACCACAATAGTCTTTCTCCAGAGTGCCTTTAGCCATATTATTCATTCAAAATGTTAAGTTGATAGAAAAGGTAAGCAACTTCGTGACCAGAAGAGAAAAGTGATTAGCCAAGGCTAAGAAACAATGTTAAAAAACATAAAAATAAATTACTTCACAAAGTTTAAGGTCACTGAGAAGCAGGGTTGCTTAGCGGAAAGAGCCTGGGCCTGGAAGTCATAGGAACTGGGTTCTAATTCTGACTCTGCTACTTACCGGCTGTTAGACCTTGACAAGTCATTTAACGTCTCCAAGCCTCAGTTTCCTCATCTGTATAATGGTGGTTCAATCTCTATACTCCCTCCTACTTAGATCAGTTTGACAGGACTGTCTGAACTGATCCCAGTGCTTAGTTCAGTATTTGGCACATAGTAAGTGCTTAACAAAATACGACAATTAATATTTGTATTATTATGAAGTTTTAGAAATTTCAACACTGTCCCCCAGCCACCCCCACCAAAAAAAGTTTCAGAACAATCTAGGTCAAAAAAGGAAATTGAGCATTTCACATTAAAAAGGGTAATTAATTTTCAAGAAGAATCATCCTTACAGCTACAGGTGTAATACCTAACATCCCTATCTTTATCTTCTAACAATGTTATGGTCACCTCACCTAGCTACATATCCCAATATTGAAAACACTGACACTTTTATTCCTGAACAAACTCACCCTTCTGGGTGGAAAAACATTTCTTTTGGTTTGCTTTAAATCTACCAAATTCATGAGAGAATGAGTACCTTTTTATAATGAGATCTGTTGCAGTGTGGTCTAGTGGATAGAGACCCAGCCTGGGAGTCAGAAGGACCTGGGAACATCCTCCCTCCTCATATCTGGCAGACATTATCTGGTAGTAAATTCATTCATCTGTTTCCTTACTTCCAAAGAGGCCCTAGATTTTCTAGGTTCATTGAGATCTGTGTTGGACCATTCCTTTGACTGAGTTGTAATTAACTCAGACAGCTGCATCATCCATTTCTAAATTAAACTGCCTCATCAGTTCAACAACATCTTGGGCTGTCTGCTCAGGGAGTTCTTCAACACCTGAATATTGGCTTTCTTCAAGAGCCATTCAATGTTGATTGCTTAATTTCAGTGCAGGTGAGGCAGAGGAAGTGGGGGACGGGCAAGTGGAAACAAATTTACTGAACCGCAGTACTCAGCTGTAACATCGGACACGACAGGTTGGGAGTACGTGTTGGGTAAGGCATCAAATGCCACAGGTTGCATCCCCGCGGTGTGTGTGTGACCCCAGACACAGTCTCACAGCCAATTTGGGTTGTATTCCTGTGTACTTGTAACCTTGATATTCCTATATAGGTATCATTAATGATTACTCAGAAACACCTGACCACGGACCTTATGGCACTCAATCAAGGCTCTCCTCCCTAGTTTTTCATTCCTTCTCTCCCACTATACCCCAGCTCACACACTTCCCTCCTCTCAAGTCAACCTCACTGTGCTTAGTCCTCATCTCTCTCTCAGACAACCTCTTGCTCACACCTTCACTGCTTCTGCCTGGATGTCCCTCCCCCTCCAAACCTGGCAGATCACAATCCTCCTCATCTCTAAAGCCCTTCTGAAATTACGTTTCCTCTGGGAAGTCTTCCCAGATTAATCCCCTTTCTCCCCATCCCCCTGCCCCACCACCACTTCAGCACCTCCAAGTCACCTCAACACCTAACCTCTAATAGCACTCAGGTTTAAACTCTGTTGCTTCCCCCATCTGCAATTTATATTAGGGTCTACCTCCCCCATTAGACTGTAGAATCTTTGAGGTCAGGGCTCATGTCCATTAATTCTACTGTACTTTCCCAATTGCGTAACAGTGCTCTGTACAGGATCTGCACTCTACTGATGGATTAATACTATTCTGGAAGACAAAAAGCCACCTATTTTCAATTGTTATGGGTAGTTTATCCCTGTCATCACAAGTTACTCATAACGCACAAATAAACTGCAACAATGTCTTCATAAAGAACATTATTTTTCATAAGGAGCCATACTGTAGTCAGAGATTCCTTTTGTACCAACTGACCATTGAATTGCAGCTTTAGCAGCATTCTTTGTGTGGTCTAGTGGAAAGATTGGAGGTGGGAGTCAGGAGACCTGAGTTGCAGGCCCAGGTCTGACACTGACCTGCTGGATAGTCTTGGACAAGTCATTTAAACCTCTCTAGGCCTCAAGATCCTCATCTATAATAATCTGGGGGCAATATAATTCCAGTCTCTTCCTAATAATAATAATAATAATAACTGTGGTATTTGTTAACCACTTACTAAGTGCCAGGCACCGTACTAAGCGCTGGAGTGGATACGAGCAAATCAGGTTGGACACAGTCTCTGTCCCACATGGGGCTCATAGTCTCAATCCCCATTTTACAGAAGGGGTAACTAAGGCCCAGAGAATTGAAGTGACTTGCCCAAGGTCACACAGCAGACAAGTGGTAGAGCTGGGATAAGAACCCATGACCGTCTGACTCCTGGGCCCATGCTCTAGCTACTACGCCATGCTGCTTCCCTCACCAAAGGCAGTCACTTCCTACATCACAGGTATGTTTTAAGGCTAAAATGAGAAAATTTATGGGAAAATGCTTTGGGGTAATAATAATTAATGGGATTTACTAAGCACTTATTCTGTGCCAACCACTGTGCTAAAGCTCTGGGGTAGATATAAGATAACTGAATTGGACACAGGGATCACAATCCAAGAGGAAAAGAAAAGAAGCATTTTATCCATTGTATAGATGAAGAAACTGAGTCACAAGACAGGTGGAAGGGTGGAAATGGCAGAGCCCGCACTAGAAACTGGGTCTCCTGACACCGAGTAGTCCCAAGCTCATTCCATTGGGCCAGGCTGCTTCTTTCAAAAAGCTCCAAATTCAAGGAATCACTACTTCTTGTTGTACCCTATCAGCCTCACAATCAGTTCATATCTATTTTGCTCAGACCAAGTCCTCCCATTTTGCTTCAGCAGCTCCCTTTTGTTTATTATCATTGTCATGTCCTGGCTAAGGATGTCAGTATTGTTCAATTTGGAGGAGTGTTTCCCCGAATCTGTCTTTGAAGAAACTCTTGGGCTAGTTTTGCTTACGATTTTCCTCTGGGTCATCCACACACACACACACACACACACACACACACACACACACACACACACACGTCATCATAGCTCACACATACACACACAAAGGTATTACTTTTAATTTGAACTGTTTTGGCAACCAAAATGTTACCCGTTCGCATGAGCAACAAAACTATTTAGAATACTGCTTTTCATGGCTCAATTCAAATTTAGCCGTCCCCTTCCTTTGAAAGAAGGAAAGGAATGAAACCACCCACCGAGTCAAAAAATAAATGAAACCCCAAATGTTTTAGCTGAGCTGAAGAGATACTTCCAAACGTGGAGGAAGCTAGAAGTCTCTAATGTCCATTTACTGAAGCACTTATTCTATGCTGCCCAGACAAATTAGCAGAGAAAGCAGTTTTAAATTTAATGCATTAGCTATCAATACAGAAATACACAAAATTGGTGGTGATTTGCTGACATCTGCAGCTACTCCAACTTAATTCCTCATTCGTCATCCTGGACAGTCCCATCTTCCCAAGGTCATTCGAGAGGACAAATGTCCCCTGGTAGCCACACAACTGCCCATCTCTCCCAACACAGTACCATTCATTCGTATTTATTCAGCACTTACCGTGTGCTAAACACTGTACTAAGTGCTTGAGAGAGTACAATAAAACAATAAAGACAAGTTATCTGCCCACAAGGAGATGACAGTCTAGAGGGGGAGAGACATTAATATAAATAAATAAGTACCCTTCCTAGATAATGGCTGAGGTGCATATTTACCAAACTAGAAAGAGACTACAAGCCTAAGACTTCAAATGGCCTATTATAACTTGAAGGACTCACATCTTTTGCTTCTATCGGGCATAGGTTCTGGGATGCAGAAGTAGACTTATAATTACATCCCTCATTTTCAAAAACAGTATCTCTAGAGGAAGGTGATGTCGTGATGTCAAACTGACAGCTCACTCCAAATGTGCTCAGAAACAAGCCAAGATGAACCTTGAGATACATGATGATAAATCCCAGGGACCATAATGTTCTGAAGTAAAATTATAAATATCAACCTGAAACCTGAGTTTCTAAGTTCCACACTGGGTACAGACTAGATTTCTTTCTTGGTGCACAGGGTAGCTAATGACCCCAATATAGAACCAAAACTAAATAGTGTAGCATAGAGTACAGTTAACACACTCACAGTTAATAATAGTTAACACACTCACATATTGTGAAAGTTTTATTATCTAGCATTACTTTAATAATCAGGAACACACTACAGCAGCATGGCTCAGTGGAAAGAGCACGAGCTTGGGAGTCAGAAGTCATTGGTTCTAATTCTGACTCTGCCACTTGTCAGCTGTGTGACTTTGGGCAAGTCACTTAACTTCTCTGTGCCTCAATTCCCTCATCTGTAAAATGAGCATTAAGACTGTAAGACCCATGTGAGACAACCTAGATGACCTTGTAACCCCCCGCCCCCAGCGCTTAGAACAGTGCTTGGCACATAGTAAGCGCTTAACAAATACCAACATTATTATCATTATTATTATATTCTCTGCCCCTAGATAAAAACCTGAATATGGCATTGTTATTAGGGGAAATAGTTTCTCATTTTAAATTTCTCAGAAAATTCAATAATGTGATGTTGGATTTCTGTTTTTTGAAACATCTTAGAATGAAAGTCAGTTGAGTTTCAGTACTAAGAAATCTAAATCCACCTAGCCAATCAATCGCTAACAATATGTCAGTCTGTCTGTCTCCCCTCTAAGACTGGAAGCTTGTTACGGGCAGGGAACGGAAATTTGAATTCTCTGGTATCGTACCTACCCAAGTGTTTACTACAGTGCTCTGCACATAGTGGTACACAATAAATACCACTGATAGATGGATGTTAACTTTTTACTTAAATACAGTACAGGAGAAAACTTAAGAAGCTATTCTGCCTGGTAGCAGTACTGCATTTTTTTCCACATTGCGATGAAATCTATTTGCATTAAAGCCTTTCACTCTTTGTCCCCCAAGTCTAATATAATCACAACTGCCCCTGTGGCAGAGATTCACTTGGCAGGAACCAGTTTCACTAATTTGACAAAGTTCCATCACACCCATCAATCATTCTCCCCAAACTTCCTTTCCCCAGGGCTTAAAATTTTAAGACACCAGAGACAAAACAGTGAGGAAACCCCTCCTTTGTCTTCCTCCCTACCAGCAGCATCACAAACAGTTTTGTCCTTTTCCACTCGCCATACTGACCTGGCAAAGTGGAGGGTAAAGGGCTGAACAGGTGGAGTTTCAAGGTAATTTTATCCAACCCGCCAACCACAGTGAGCTCAAGTAGGGCTCCGGGATATGCCTCTTTCCCTATGCTCAGCCCCTGCCAAACAGCAAGCAACCATTTCCTGATTCCAGTCCTAGACTGGGTTACATGAATGGCCAACACTACACAACAAAGAATAGGAACTCTATCTTGTATACGAAGATATACAGCCCTATTCATTTCCTGAACCTGCTACATGCACTTATATAGAGCAGTGATTTTCAAGATTTTTGACTCAGGCATTCATTTCCTCATCCTCAATCGCTTCAATCACACATCATCAAACCCCAGGCCTGGATCTCAATTAATAGTATTAACTGAGAGCTTACTGTGTGCAGAAGAGCTTGGGAAGAAACAATATATTAAAGCTGGCTTTTAAAAAAAAAATTATTTTATAGTATTTGTTACTATGTGTCAAGCACTGTCCTAAGCTCTGAGGTAGATACAAGTGTATCAGGTTGGATACAGTCCCTTTCCCTCGACATGGGCTTTCCAGTCTAAGTTGGAGGGTGGAGGACTTAAATTCTGTTTTTACAGATGAGGTAACCGAGGTACAGAGAAGTGAAGTGACTTGTCCAAGGTCACAGAGCAAGCAATTGGCAGAGCCGGGATAAAAACCCAGGTCCTCTGACTCTCAAGTCTGTGCTCTTTCAACTAGGCCAGGCTGCTTCCTGGTAGACACAGACCCGGTCCACAGGGAGCTTAAAGTTTACAGTCTCCACCACAGTTTTGCTGCCTTCACCCCTGCCATCGGACCGCAGATCTCTGCTGGAGGATATCCAACCACTAGGCCATCTTAGGACATTTCAGATTCATCCGTGCTTGCTACAATTCCACCCTCTCTTCCTCTAAGCTACTTTAGGTCTCTTTGCCCCCATAGAAAGTATGGAAGAACATTTGCATTCCTAGTGAAGATTTGTGTACAAGTGAAATTTAACCACTGTCAGAATTTATATCCCCTAAATAATAATAATAATGATGGCATTTATTCATTCATTCAATCGTGTCTATTCATTCACTCATTCAATCATATTTATTGAGTGCTTTCTGGGTGCAGAGCACTGTACTAAACACTTGAAAAGTACAAGTCGGCAACATATAGAGACAGTCCCTACCAAACAACAGGTTCACATTTATTAAGTGGTTACTACGTGCAAAGCACTGTTCTAAGTGCTGGGAGGTTACAAGGTGATCAGGTTGCCCCACAGGGGGCTCACAGTCTTAATCCCCATTTTACAGATGAGGTAACTGAGGCACAGAGAAGTTAAGTGACTTGCCCAAAGTCACACAGTTGACAATTGGCAGAGCCGGGATTTGAACCCATGAACTCTGACTCCAAAGCCTGTGCTCTTTCCACTGAGCCACGCTGCTTCCCTTATGCTTATGACCTAAATGCTTATGACCATGCAAAACAATAACGCTGTTATTTCATTCCACCATAACCAAGGTCTTTTTGAAGGACAGTCTTGCACTACTGAGGTTTCATCTCCATTAAGAATTCACAAATGAGAAAACTGGAGCTTCTTGGCTGACCTATGCCCGGAACAGGAAAACAGGAAGTTGATCATGGATTCATGCTTATATCTTCAGATCTTGTGTTGGAATATAGATAAACCATTGTTAGGGGCAACGTTTACAGTGCTGAAATTAGAGCCAAAATATTCCAGGGTATTGACTTGGTTCAAGCTTTATAATAACAATAATAATGGCATTTGTTAAGTGCTTACTATGTGCAGAGCACTGTTCTGAGAGCTGGGAGGGATACAAGATGATCAAGTTGTCCCACATGGGGTTCACAGTCTTAATCCCCATTTTACAGATGAGGTAACTGGCTCGGAGAAGTTAAGTGACTTGCCCAAGGTCACACAGCAGACACGGCGGAGCAGGGATTCTACACCACTGTGTTATTGGTAAGGGCACTGGGGGATAAGGCAGAGGAAATAGGAGTGTGGCAAGCTGCTGTGCTCCGCATTTATGCCTGTACCCCCTTCTTCTACAGCCTAGAGGAACGCAGAATGGCCTACTGGAAAGAGAAAAGGCCTCGGAGTCAGGGGACCTGGGTTCTAAAGCCGGCTCTGCCAATTCCCTGCTGTGTAACTTTGGGCAAGTCACTTCACTTTTCTGTGCCTCAGTTTCCTCAACTGCAAAATGGGGACTCAATACCTGTTCTCCCTTCTATTTAGACTGAGAGCCCCATGTGGGACAGGGATTGTATTTGGCCTGATTATTATTAACTTGTATCTATCCCAGCACTTAGAACATATAGTAAGCGCTTAACAAGTACCATTAAAAAAAAAGGACTGCTTTCCTCATTGACTCCCACATGCCCACTGCCTCCACCAGTTTATCCCTGACCTTTAACACCTTCCCAAGGTGGCAGGTGCCCCCATCTCATCCCTCTCTTGTCTCAATGACTGTGCCGATCACATAGTTGACAAAACTGAAACCAGGATGGGCTACCCAGTCTCCTCACCTCTCCAACTTCCTCCCACCCCAATCTCCACTCTTTCATTCGGTTCAGCTGTCTCTCAGAGTATCTCCCGCCTGCTTTAAAAAAAATCAAACCCCTTTCACAGCCTCAAATCCCATCCTTTCTCACCTTCTAAAAACACTAGTGCACGCTCTTCTTCCCTCCCTGATCAATGTTATGAACTGCTTACTCTGATGACTACTTCCCCCTCTGCTTCCAAACACACGTAGCCCCTGTCATAAAAAATATTCTCTGGAATCCACTTTGCTCTTCATCACCCCATTTTCCTCCTCCCATTCCTGTGAACAGGATATGTACACCCACTGCCTCCACACGTCCTCTTCTTCAATTCCCTTCTTCACTCTTTACAATCTGGTTTCTGCTTTCCTCGCTCCACTGACACTGCTCTCTCTCCAACGTCACCAATGACCTCCTCCTTGCCAAATTGAAGAGTCTCTTCCATAACCCAATCCTCCTCGACCTCTTTGGCTGCTTTCAAAACTGTGAACTGTTCCTTTCTTGGTCTCCTTTGCCAGTTCTTTCTCTGTCTTCCACCCCTTAACTGTGAGTGTCCATCGGGGCTCTGTTCTGGGTCCCCTTCTCATCTTTGTTTACTCATTCACTCTCCTGGCAAGTTCCCCAACGCCCAGGGCTTCAACTCTCACCCGTATGTGGATGACTCCGAAATCTACGTCCCTCAGCGCCAACATCTCTCCCTCTCTGCAACCTCGCTTCTCCTCCTGCCTCCAAGAAATTTCCCATAGGTGCATCAAGTTCAATATGCCCCAAAACTGAATTTATCTCCTCTCTTCCACATGACTTAACCAAAACAAGTGACATCAACATCTTTTCCATCTCTCAAGCCCTTAGCCTTGGCATTATCCTCAACTTCTCCCTTTTTACAAGCTCCATATTAAATGTGTCACCAAATTCTTCCAGTTTTCCTCTCCAATATCTGAAGTAAGTGCCCCTTCCTCTTCATCCAAATGGCCACCATGCTGATCCAGGAACTTGCCACATCCCAACTACTGTATCAGCTTCCTCACTGATTTCCCTGCCTCTGATCTCCCTCGCCAGCCCATGCTTCACACTGCTGCCCAGATCATTTTTCTTCAACATATTTCTGCACAAATCCTCCCACTCCTCCAATGGTTGCCCATCCCTCTCTGCATCAAGCAGAAACTCCTGAACATTGGCTTTAAGATGCTCAATTAACTCCTTCCCTCCTACTTATCCCCTTAACCCACTACCCCACAGTTCACATTCTTCATTCCTCTCATACTAAGCTGCTTACTGTGCCTCATTCTCATCTATCCCACCACCTACTTCTTGCTCAAGCCTTTTCCCCTCCCTGAAACTCCCTCTCGCTTCAAATCTGCCAGAACACAGCTCTTACCACACCAAAGCCCTCTGAAATCAGACCTCCTCCTAGATTTCTTGGCCAATCAGTCTCCAATCTCCCCAAGTTAATTCTATGGCCACTTCAGCACTTTTGCATCACCTAAATACTGGTGCACACTCAACTGCCTGCAGCACTTAAATATTTTAACCTAACTCTTAACTTAAACACTACTATTCAAGAATTAACACACGCATATATCCTCTTTTACTTCTTCCTCCAGTGTGTAATTTGTTTTTCTGTCTCGCACTGCACTGTTAGCTGCTCGAGGGCAGAGATTATAATAATTGTGGCAACATTTATTAAGCACTGTATTAGATGCAACTCATGCAGATCAGCATAAGCCCCTATGGGTCCCTGTCCCATTGGGGCTCACCATCCAAGAGGAAAGGAGAACAGGGAATGAATCCCCATTCTACAGATGAGGAAACTGAGGTACAAAGACATTAAGTGATTTGCCCCAGGTCACACAGGCAAGTGGCAGTCAGAACCAGAGCTCATACCCATGATCTTTATTTCCACTAGCCCATGTTCCTTCTCGTGACTACCTTACTCTTGTTGTATTCTCCCAAGTGCTTAGTATGGTACTTTGAACAGAACAGGCATTCATACATAATATTGATTGACAAATGGTTTTAAATGGGAGATGACTAGGCAAAAAAAAAACCTACTAAAAAGTTAAAATGTCATTTTCAATACAAACACTTATGTAGTTGGGGGCTGCACCTAAATTATCAGGTGAGTACCTGAAAACCACTGATGGATAAGCAAGTTTATATTTTCTGCCATATTTTTTCATAGCACTTGGATTGATTTGAGCTTTGGCAATCAATCTAATAAAAGCAGCATGGCATAGAGGATAGCAGGGGCTTGGGAGTCAGAAGGTCATGGGTTCTAATCCTGGCTCCACCACTTGTCTGCTGCGTGACCTTGGACAAGTCACTTCACTTCTCTGTGCCTCAGTTACCTCATCTGTTAAAGGGGGTTGAGGCTGCGAGCCCCTCATGGGCCAGGGACTTGTCCAACCCAATGTGCTTGAATCAACCCCAGGGCCTGACACACAGTGCCTAACAAATTCCATAATTAAATTGGTATTTATTGAATGCTTAGTGTGTGCAGAGCACTGTACTAAGCATTTGGGAGGGTACAAAATAAAAGAGTTGGAAGACAAGAGTTTAGAGGAGGAGACAAATTGTGGATATGTAAATAAGTGTTGTGGTGCTGAGACTGGGATGAAGAAAAGGTACAAAGTCAAGTACAAGGGCAACCCAGAAAGGAGAAGGAAGAGGGGAAATGAGGGAGACAGCAATTCCCATACCTTGATTATTAATACTAAGGACCTGTGTTGGAGGTTGTGCCAAATATATGACCTTTATTTTTAACAAACAAGTAATGCTTCATCCCAACTGGAAGCTTAAGGTTCTTGCTGGCAGTCTTTAACGTGTTGTCTTCAAAAGAGCAATCATAAAAATACATATTGAGCAGATACTTATAACTAAGAGTCAAATAGTACGGCAGGGCCTAAAATAGACACCATTTCAAGTTGTATCTATTGACTGAGAAGCGTTGGGATCACTTTAAAGCTCTCGGCGATTCAATTTGGTTAACTTTGCAGACGTAGGTTAAAGTTACAATCAGATCAAATGCATGTAGAGCTCAGTGACATACCAAAAGTTATAAAAATCAATTACCTAGATTCAGAATCAGGAGATCAAGGGCTAGCAGGACCCAGCTATTTGTTCAGATATGCTTTGTTATATCAAAGAAAGGCATCGGATCCATAGCTAGGCATTTTTTTTTAATCTCAATAATAGGAAACTAGTGGTGAAAATGCCACCTACGGGCAGCAAGAATCCGGTCTCACTGGCTCCAGCCATTAGAGAAACTGGAAATGATCCAGAATCAGGTCTAAGGCAAAGCTCATGATATTATCTGACCCACGGCAAAAATGTAATCTTCCGAGAGGTATGTAATAATTTAAGACCTTTTATGTACTTCCTACTGTTAGAACTAGCGCCCAAATCACTTTGAGGTAACTGACTTCCGTTAATAAAAGGCAGTCATTTTACCACACCCACTCAGAGGCCAATGGGCCTAACTGAAGAGACAACAGAACCTGTAGTCGAGGCACGGAAGTCGTAGCTCCGCCTGTGACCTCTCTGCACCTCTATTATCATATGCAAAGGGAAGCCGCCCTATTTTAACTCCATACTTCGCTTGTGGAAATTAGAAAGCTGAACTTGGTAGCACTTTGTGATTTGTGACATTTGGGGCCACCGTGCTGAAACCCACCAGGCCAAAGAGTAAACCCTCCTGCACCCATGGCACAGAAAAGGAATAAAAGGGGTTGGGAGATTGGCCAAGATCCAAGGGGAAACTCTACAAAAGCTCTGGTTACCATGGCTGCAATGTTCTCTGACTGAATCTTGGGCAAAGTCTATGTTTAATCAATATTACAATTGGAAAGAATAAAATGGAAATTCACCATCTGAGATTTAAAGCTGCACGTGCAAAAATTAATCGTCAGATGAGCAATCATCCGCAGCATGTGCTTTAAGACTTTACCGGAGAAAGGGGATTGGATCACATGGTCTAGCAGATAGAGCACAGGCCTGGGAATCGGAAGGATCTGGGTTCTAAACCCGGCTGGGAGTCGGAAGGATCTGGGTTCTAAACCGGGCTCTGCCACCTGCCTTGGTTAAGTCATGTCACTTCTCTAGGCCTCATCTGTAAAATGGGGATTAAGACTGTAAGCTCCATATGGGTCAGGGACTTTGTTCAACCCAATTAGTTTATATCTACCTCAGCGCTTAATACAGTGCCTGGAACATAGTAAGTGCTTAACAAATACCACAGTTAGTATTATTGTTATTATTAGTTAGTAATATTATTATCACAGATCTAGAAAGTTAGTCCTTAGGTCCCTGGCCTATTTTACCACAGTTGGAACACGGGCCTGGGGGTCAGAAGGCCACGGGTTCTAATCCCAGCTCTGCCAATTGCTTGCTGTGTGATCTTGGCCAAGTCACTTAACTTCTCTGTGCCTCAGCTTCCTCAACTCTAAAATAGAGATACCTGTTTTCCCTCCTACTTCTACTGTGAGCCCCATGCGGGACAGTGACTGTGTCTGACCTAATTAACTTGGACCTACCCCAGTGCTCAGTACAGTGTTTGATACACAGTAAGTGCTTAAATACCATTAAAAAAAGGTATTCAACAAAGAGAAAAGTCTCTCGCCCCATGTCTCAGAGCGAAGCAAAGGTAAGGGTAAATCTTCTGGCAGGCTCCAAAGCAGGCAGTAACAGAGATAGCAGAGAAGAGCAAGCAGAAAGTGAGGTTTCACCTCTGAGTAATCTCTTATAAAACTTAGCTGTGCCTCTGAGGTGAGTGTAGCTTTCCACTTTTGTAAGGAAGACAAACTCCTCCCAGAAAGGCCCAATGGCCCATGGGTCCACAGTGTTTTCCTTTCCTCTGCTGCAGTTCCCTTGCCAGACCAAATGAGAAGAAATTGAAAGCACGCCAAAAGACTTGCTAATAATAATAATGGGATCTGTTAAGCACAGATGAGCGAAACGTGTGTCATGCGTGGTCTAGGCTCTCCCACCACAAGTGAGGAACCCTCTGCCTGCCTCTGGCATGCTCTGTGTGTGCCAGGCCAAGTATAAAAGCCACCACAGTGCCTCTCCGAACACTCTTCACCTCCAGCCAAGAGAAACATCCGGCATGTGCAGGCTGGTCTCCCTGTGGGCCCTCAGTCCCCTACTGTCCCCATCCCTCCCATGGCTGAGGAACTCTCTGCCTGCTCCCACCATGTTCTTTTTGCTAGTCACGCAGCCTTTCAGGAAACAGCACCAGTTCCCCTCTCAGGAGAACACCCCACCCCAAACCCTCCCCATCCCATCCCGCTTCCTACCACCCAAAGGAGGAATCTTCATCTCCCCATCTAGACCAAAAACTGGTTATGGGAGGGGAACCTGTCAACTAATTCCATTGTATCGCATCCTCCCAAGCACTTAGTATGGTACTCGGCACTTAATAAGCACTCAATAAATTACCACTGATTGATTGTGAACCCCTCAAGGATCAGGATCCATGTCTAATTCCCATTTGTATACTCTCTTCCAGCACTAAGTACAGTGCTCTGCATACAGAAAGCACTGAGTAATTGCTACTACTATGGGTTAAGCATTGTGCTAAGTACTGGGAGAGATACAAGATGACAGAATAGATAATCACGTCAGACACAGCCCCTGCCCGATATAAGGCTCACAGTTTAAGTAGGAGGTAGAACAGGTAGTGAATTCTCATTCTACAGATGAGGAAGCTAAGGCCTAGAGAAGTTACTTGCCCAAGGCCAGCAAGCAGGCAAGTGACAGAACTCAAGTCCCCAGACTCTCCGGTCTGTGCTCTTTCCACTGGGCCACACTTCTTCCTTAGTTGTCAAACATATTTTGAGCTCCAGGTAGTAGCAGCAATGGCATTTACTGTGTACTTTCCCCTGGCAGCAACGTCCTAAGAATTTGGGAGTAACAACGACAAAAAAGTGACACACTGCCAGCCACAAAGAGTTTACCAAGAGTAGGCAGGTATAAAAATATTAATGGGTAATCAAAATAATCAAAAGTACAGTTGAACAAATGTAAATACACAGGATCAATGGTGTTATTGAGCACTTATTCATTCATTCATTCAATCGTATTTATCGAGTGCTTACTGTGTGCAGAGCACTGTACTATACATTCAGGAGAGTACAACAGAGCTGGCAGACATATTCCCGGCCCACAATAAGTGTGGGAATAAACAAATATAATGCTACATATGGCTAAGGGGATTATACAAGTTTCGATCCTGGGAATTAACTGGGGAAGGCAGTTTTTCAGAATGGTTTTGAATATAGAGAGAATTATCATCTGGTGGATTTGGAAAGGAAAAATGTCCACTCTGGCATTGAGAGTAAGTGAGGATTAGAAGCAGGAGAGTGGGAAGCAGCATGGGCCTGGGATTCAGGGAATCTGGGTTCTAATCCTGGCTCCACCAACTGTCTGCTGTGTCAACTTGGGCAAGTCACTTTAACTTCTCTGTGTCTCAGTTATCTCATCTGTAAAATGGGGACTAAGACTGTGAGCCCTATGTGGGATAGGGACTGTGTTCAATTTGATTATCTTGGATCTACTCCAGCTCTTAGTACACAGCCTGGCGTACAATAAGCACTTAAAAACCATTAAAAAAACAGTACATGAAGATGATGCGGGAGGGGAAGAGGTGGAGATTGTTACCTGATCAATCAGTAGTGTTTATTGGGCACCAGAGCGTAAAGCAGTGTACTAGCAAAGGGAACACACAAAAGAAGCAAGCCACAGTCCTTGCTTGTATGACATTAACAACCTGACAATATACATACATTCATGTAGGCAAATTCATTCATTCAATCATATTTATTGAGTGCTTACTGTGTGCAGAGCACTGTACTAAGCGCTTGGGAAGTACAAGTCGGCAACATATAGAGACGGTACCTACCCAACAACGGGCTCAGTCGGGAGAAGCAGCAAATTAATCTATAATTTATTGAGTACACACATGTGCATATGAACATTTGCATCTGTGCATTTATTTACAGAATTCATGACATTCTTGAAGTAATAATAAGCATACGAATAATGGTGAGTTAAGTGCTTACTATGCACAAAGCACTGCACTAAGTACAGGGTTGATACAAACTAATCAGGTCAGATACAGTCCCTGCTCCAGATAAACAGGACACGGTTTGTGTACAGCCCCATAAGCTAATATCTACCCCAATGCTTAGTTCGGTGCCCGGCACATAGTAAGCACTTAACAAACACCATTAAAAAAACATGTGGGAGAATAGGTTCTTACTCTCCATTTTATGGATGAGGAAACTGAACTACAGAGAAACTAAGTGACTTGCCCAAGTTCACGCAAAAGGCAAGTAGGGATTAGGACCCAAGTCCTCTCCCTCCCAGGTGCATGTTTTTCCCATTAGACCAAGTTGCTTCTCTACATTCTGGGTACTACTATTCTCCTACATGCATTATTGGTAAATAGTTTTTGCCCGTCTCCCCAAGTAGATGTGAGCTCCCGGGGGCCAGGGCCTTGCTTCTGTTGTATACTCGTCCAACCATTTAATGCAATGCTTCACACTCAGTTGGGACTCAACAAATAGCACTGAATAATTGATCCTTTTGATGCAGATAAGGTATTCAACCTAGGTTCGGAATCCAATTCCCCAATTAAAACATTGCCCCTATGAGAAAATGGGTTCCAACTTCCAGTGGTTTTCAGGAACCAACTGTGCTGTGTAAGTCTGAGGACTGTTTGATGGAAGGCTCTAGTCATTCATTCATTCAATCGCATTTATTGAGCACTTACTGGGTGCAAGGCACTGAACTAAGTGCTTGGGAGAGTACAATACAACAACAGACACATTCCCTTCCCACAAGGAGCTCACATTCTAGAGGGGGAGATTGACATTAATCTGCATAAATAAATAAATAGATGTTAAAGCTGTAGATGCTAAAACCTTGCCTCCCCTCTGCAGGATGCCTGGGCTTATTGGAGGGCCCTTTAAATGCCCTGGTCCTCCCACCCTATTGTGGTATGAGTCAATTTTTACTTTCAGCCCTGGATAAATGCAGCATTTTAGGTTCCAGTGAACCCAAAAGAAAGTGACTAAGGTCCACAGAAGAAAGTGGAGGAAGTTTGTTTGGAGGAGGGCTGTCACTCAGAAGTACTTTGATCATTTGAGTCCAGCGAGGAATATATTCGGTCCTGAAAGAATATTTCATTTGCTCAGTCATTTTCATAAAGTTGAACAGGTAGGCATTGTTGTTTTACTGTCTCCCCCTCTAAACTGGAAGTTCCTTGTGAGCAGGGATTGTGCCTACCAAATCTACTGAACTGTACTTACCCAAGTGCCTAGTACAGTGCTCTGCACACAGTAAGCGCTCAATAAATACCACTGATTGATTAATGTCCTTTGAAATCATTCCAGCCAGAAGGAACACATCAAGCCATTCTGCTTCATGTCCACCCCTGTATTTACCCCAAATGATGATTTCAGTATTAGTATCCTATAGTCAATGAGCATTTAATGTTTAACTAGGCCAAGATCTAATAAGAATGAGAGGAAATGCACAACGAGAGTCTTATTGCATCAAATCAAAATCTTTAGATTAAATGCCACTTTGTGAAAAGCTGACCAGGTATTTCCAAAATTGTTACTATTTCAACACCCAAGTAAATGATCCCTTGAGCGCTCCCCTACCTCTTTTCTAGCTTATGTTTTTCTCTTCCCTTTAGGAAAGCAGCTATTTGGGGTGGGTAAGATATAATAAAAAGGATTAATTTCAGAAATGATGATCTGACCAAAGAAGATTATGAAAACCCTGGACACCTAAAAGACATAGAGCCATAATCAGAGTTTCCATTATGTGTTTTGGCTACAGTCTTGTTAGGGAATTAGGAAACACTCTTTGGACAAAGCAAGCCTGTTTGGATACAGCACTCCGTGGTGACCAAAGAAAGGTTTGTATGTCCGGCATCAAAACAGGTAAGCACTACAGTGTGAGTATTCCTCAAAGCAGGATTTTGCAAGAACGCGACCCCTTTTTCATTGGAAAAATGGATGAACTGCAACTGGCAGTAAATCCTGCAGAAACGGAGGTCTTAACGTATATATACCGTATCGGTGAGTTAGAAATGCTTCCAGATTTATTATACAACCGCTATAGAATGCTCACTTTCCAAATGAAAGTGGGCTGTGATAGCACACAATTTGAAGCGATCAATAGAAACAATTGAAATGTTTCTAACGATTTGAAAAAGGACACTGTTTTTTATATTGTTTTTATTACACAACCAAGTCAGAGGAAATTTTTAATACCCATATCTCCAAGCAAATTTGCAATACTAATTCACAAACGAAGAACCTGACCTCTCAAATCAGTCACAGAAAAGACTAAATAAGATGCTTCGTCAGCGTATTTTAAAGGAGAACTGTTCCTAACATTAAAAAAAGATACATGTGTGTGTATATATACACATGTTTAGATATACATATACACATGTGAAAAATTGGTCTGCTTTACACCAATAGTAGCAATAGTTTCACATGCTGGTTACCATACTGAGCACCTAACATATGCCCTCTTCATTCCTTTTCTATTTTAATCTCCTAATTGAATTAACATACTTCAATAAACAGTTTTCTCAAATTGGATTAAATCGAGGCCTCCCATAATTACCTGTTATCAAGAGCTTTTCTACAGGCAAACAGGTTTTTAAAATGACCTAATCTTCCAATAAAAAAAAAACCTAAGCAAAACAAATATAAACAAAGAGGCTGTTCAGGAAAGTGTAATAGTAATAGATGCCCCAATTTGGTTATACAAGTTAATGAACAATTCCATCAGCTTGCATAGAAGAAAGTTACTACTGGAGTGTGGCATAACAAACCTCAAGCCAAATAAATGTCTAATAAAGCAATTTACTTCTTACGTTCTGTAATGTCAATCACGTTAGCATCTGGAGGCTTCTTAAAACTAGTAACCAAACCACAACATAAAAAAACATTTAAAATCCTCTCCCTCCGAGGGAATAGACACTGTCAACAGATTAGAACAATCTCTAATAGACGAATAACTGATTTTAACAAATAAGGGGCTTTGTTTAAAGTACAAATCTTCTGATAGAGAAAGCAATAAATCAATTCGCTCTAATGCCCTTAGTTCATTTCTTCTCACCACATTTCTAAAATGTATGCCTGAAATGCAGTTCTGATTAGACAACTGGCATATGTATTGGCAATGGTATTGTTTACATCCCTTATTACCTTAAATAACCCCCAGTTGAGTGAAGCAGTGTATGTCATCACAATGCCACAGGAAAGTCTACGTTTGGAAGCACCCTCAGGATTCCTGCTTCCTAATTACAATGGGGGGGGGGGGGGGGGGGGGGGGGTGTGTGTGTGTGTGTGTGTGTGTGTGTGTGTGTGTGTGTGTGTGTGTGTGTGTGTGTGTGTGTGTGTGTGTGTGTGTGTGTGTGTGTGTGTGTGTGTGTGTGTGTGTGTGTGTGTGTGTGTGTGTTTCTGTGGTATTTGTTAAGTGCTTACTATGCAGCAGGCACTGAACTAAGCGCTGGGGTAGATACAAGCTAATCAGGTTGGACACCATCCCTGTTCCACAGGGGGCTCATAGTCTTAACCCCCATTTTATAGATGAGGTTAAATGAGGCCCAGAGAAGTGAAATGACTTTCACAAGGTCACACAGCAGACAAGGGATGGAGCCGGGATCAGAACCCAGGTCCTTCCAACTCCTAGGCCCGTACTCTATCCACTAGACCACACTGTTTCTCAAGCCTCTGCCGTGATGGAGGAATTAAAACCTGATGACCATTGAGAAGCAGAAATGTCAGGTGTTCCTTTGGAAAAAAAAAAGGTCCCATATTCCTCATACAATGAAGATTTTGTTGTCATCAAAAATCTCACTATAAACAATTTTCAAGAATGAATTTTATTTGAAAAAATAAAGTGGTTTACGGAAAATGTACTCTGCATTAGAGAAATAGTATTGATATCAGGTTTTCACATAACAATTCTTTTAAGGGATTCGAAAGAGGTTAATATCAATGCTCTCAATTCCCTAGAGACGATTAGGAAACAGGCATTTTTGATTGTTGGAGGCAAGGAAACAAGTACAAATGGGTGGGTGGCTTGATCAACTGAGAATAATAATAATAATAATTATTATTATTATTATTATTATAGTGTTTGTTAAGTACTTACTGTGTGCCAGGCACTGTAACAATAATAATAATAATAATAATAATGGCATTTATTAAGTGCTTACTATATACAAAGCACTGTTCTAAGCACTGGGGAGGTTACAAGGTGATTAGATTGTCCCAAGGGGGCTTACAGTCTTAATCTCCATTTTACAGATGAGGTAACTGAGGCCCAGAGAAGTTAAGTGATTTGCCCAAAGTCACACAGCTGACAAGTGGCGGAGCCTGGATTTGAACCCATGACCTCTGACTCCAAAGCCCGGGCTCTTTCCATTGAGCCACGCTGCTTCTCAACTAAGCACTGGGGTGGACACAAGCAAACGGGGTTGGACAAAGTCCCCTGTCCCACGAGGGGCTCATAATCTCAATCCCATTTTACAGATGAGGCACAGAGAAGTGAAGTGACTTGCCCAAGGCCACAAGGCAGACAAGTAGCAGAGCCAGGTTTAGAACCCATGACCTTCTGACTCCCAGGGCCATCCCAGGCCACTACGCCATGCTGCTTCTCTGACTAAAGAGGCTTCAGTTATTTTGACCCTCAAATTCCTACACCACATTTAGCCAATCTCAGTCTCCTTTGGATTATAAAGATTTTAAATTTTTTAAACTATGTTGAAAAATTTTTATCTTGGACCTCAGCCCACCCTCGATAGCAGCACTGGGGCAAAAACTACTAGAATTTAGCATTCTGTTTGCATTAGATCCACTCAAAGGATTGTGACCATGGATTCAAAAACTGCTAGAGAGAAATGATGGCAATATTTGGATGAGAATTTCCAAATGCCACCCATTCTTCTTGAATCTTACGGCATGTAACACCCAACAGAGGGTCAAGGTGATCAAATATACTTCCTAATCCAGAGGCACGATATCAAATCTCAGCATCCTGACAAGGTTTGACTCCACAGCATTTCTCCTTCAAAATGACCCTCTATAGCCACGTTTGCATGATGCTATTTTGCTACCTGAAAGCTTGAAAACGTGACTTAAAAATGAACTGGTTTCCATGAAAGTTTGCCCTAGCAGAGTAACAAAACTGCAAATGAACATGCTACTAAATTCAAATTTCCAGTCAGCCTCTCCAGTAATCCCGAGGATAAGTTCAGTTATAGTTCCTGCTTTCACTCAACCTTATCTTCTGTACAGCAGTGTTCACATTTAGACAATTCCTGAATTCTCAAAAGAGTGAAACCAATCCATAAATCTCCCTAGGTTCCAACGGGAATACCAGGCACTTAGTATTTTATTTTAAATTGCCCCAAGGACATTAGCGCCACAAGAAACCATCAGAGCAGTACTGAAGTGGAGGATTAACATGACAAAAATAATCCATTAAAATGTCTGGCGAGATCATGAATTTAGTACCGTACAGTCAAAAAGCGTTCTGATCTTTAAGTGGGTTCTTAGGGACTCCTTTGCGTACTGAAGTTGTGAAAGGAGAAGCGGTTTCTTTGACCCCTTCAAATCTCAAAAGAATCTGGCGGTAGTCACAGAATCCCAACGGGGACCTACAACTGAAATATCTATGTTTAAACCCCAGAAGTTATTTGCCGTGTGTTCGCAAGTTGAAAGCACTGCACATACATCCCTGCCCCCTTCAACGAATACACCCTTCCAAGTACAATGCTGAAGAGTTTTCCCCTATGAGTCCTAAATAAATTCCATCAAAGCAATTTTCCTCTCCTGTGGCCTTAAACGCACCAAACTATAGACTCTTAAGCAATGTTTTCCACTTCAGACAGCCCGTGACCTGGCTGTGGGCAGGGAATGCGACTGTCTGTTGTTGGATTGAACTCTCCCAAGTGCTGGGTACCTCTGCACAGGGTAGGCGCTCAAAAAATATGACTGGATAAATGAATATAGCCACGGATAAAGCATTTTGACATTCGGGCCTCAACTCCAGGGCACTGTCCCGGCTTCGGAGCGAGAACCTGGCACCCCATCACCCGTATCATGTTGGCCCTGCTCAGTGCACCCCGTGACTTGGAAAATATCATAACCCAACCCTTCTTAGATTTCTAACGAGAGGATTTCTTCCCCATCCCCTTGTCCTGAACATGGGCGTTCTCGGTCACCGTCACCCTAATTCTAAAACCCAACATCAAGCACCTAAGGATGATAATGCTCCGCACTCACCACCTCTCCATAGTGAAGACGATGACAATCTGATCCTGGGACCTCACCTTCGGGGAGCAACCTCCATCTAGACAGGACACCGGTCAATGACATTCCTTCTCAAGGCCCTAAAACTAGGATCCGTCCCTCCCCTTTGGGAATTTCCACTCCCCAACCCCTGCACAATGTGGAGACTCCCTCCTTTCAGGGCGTCCTTCAGATCTTGGGTACTCGCAGACGGGCCCAATCTGTCACCCTTCAAAATGTGAGTCTGCCTCCTTGGGGTCCTGGGCCTGGCATGGGGCACTCTTTTCATCACCTCGGATCGGGAAGCCTCACTTGGGGCATCTCCCTAGATGCCCATCTCCCTCTCCCTGCCATCCTTCACTCTAGATCCCAAATTTCCAGATATTGCCCCGGGGCCCCCGCCCCCTCCCTTCTCCCCACTCCCTCTGCGATTCCGGGGCCTCCCCACCCTCCGACTGCCGGCATCCTCCATCTCCGCGCCCTCCCCCCCGGACCCCCTCCGTCCCGGTCTCGGCGGTCTGCACCCCCCATCCCCCAATCTAGACACTCTGCACCTCCATCCATCCCCCTCCCCGATCTCGACGCCCTCCATCCGTCCCCCACCCCCAATCCCGGCCCCAGGCATCCGCACACCCCTCCGCCCCATCTCGACCCCTCCATCCGAACCTCCTCCATCCCCCCATCCCGACCCCCTCCACCCTCCCCATCCCGACTCCCTCCATCCCCCCATCCCGGACTCCTCCATAGCCCCCATCCCGACCCCCTCCATCCCCCATCCCCACTCCCTCCATCCCCCCATCCTGTCTCCTCCATAACCCCCATCCCCACTCCCTCCATCCCCCCATCCTGTCTCCTCCATAACCCCCATCCCGACTCCCTCCATCCCCCCATCCTGTCGTCTCCTCAATAACCCCCAACCCCACTCCCTCGATCCCCCCATCCTGTCTCCTTCATAACCCCCATCCCCACTCCCTCCATCCCCCCCTCCTGCCTCCTCCATAACCCCCCACCCCCACTCCCTCGATCCCCCCATCCTGTCTCCTCCATAACCCCCATTCCAACCCCCTCCATCCCCCCATCCCGGTCTCCTCCATAACCCCCATCCCCACTCCCTCCATCCCCCATCCTGTCTCCTCCATAACCCCCATCCCGACCCCCTCCATCCCCCATCCTGTCTCCTCCATCCCCCCATCCCGACTCCCTCCATCCCGACCCCCTCCATAACCCCCATCCCGACCCCCTCCATAACCCCCATCCCAACCCCCTCCATCCCCCCATCCTGTCCCCTCCATAACCCCCATCCCCACTCCCTCGATCCCCCCATCCTGTCCCCTCCACAACCCCCATTCCAACCCCCTCCATCCCCCCATCCTGTCTCCTCCATAACCCCCATCCCGACCCCCTCCATCCCCCCGTCCTGTCTCTTCCATAACCCCCATCCCGACTCCCTCCATCCCCCTATCCCGACCCCCTCCATAACCCCCATCCCGACCCCCTCCATCCCCCATCCTATCTCCTCCACAACCCCCATCCCCACTCCCTCCATAACCCCCATTCCGACCCCCTCCATCCCCCATCCTGTCTCCTCCATAACCCCCATCCCGACCCCCTCCATCCCCCCATCACCCCATCCCGACCCCCTCCATCCCCCCATCCCGTCTCCCCCATAACCCCCATCCCCCCACCCTGTCTCCCCATCCCCCCATCCCGACCCCCTCCATCCCCCCATCCCGTCTCCCCCATCCCCCCCCCATCCCCACTCCCTCCACCCCTCCACCCCCCCCGGGCCCTGTCCCCCGGCCGCTCTGTCCGCGGGCGGCCCGGGACCGGGACCGGGACCGGGCCCGGGCCCGCCTCCTCTCCAAAGGTGAATGCACCGTCCTGCCCTTGCCCAACGCTGCTGCTGCTGCTGCTGCTGCTGGTGGGGCGCGGAGGCACAATCCCGGGGGGGGGGCGGGGGGAGAGAAAGAGCCGAGCCCCGCCGGCCGGGGCCCTCCCTCCCCGCCGGCTCCCCGGGGACACAATAAACAATGCGGGGCGCCGGGGGAGCGAGCTCGCGGGCGGGCGGGCGGGCGGGCGGGCGGACGGCCGGCTCCCGCCGCCCCCGGGGCACCTACCGCGGCCGGTGCCCTCTCCCCGACGGAGGCTCGGCGCTGCTGCTGCTGCTGCTGCTGCTGCTGCTGCTGCTCCTCCTCCCCCTCCGGCCCGCCTCTCCGGGAAGCTGCCGTTGCCGCTGCCCTGGCGACGATCGGGGCTCCGGCGGCGGCGGCGGCGGCGAGGACCGGGGCAGGCCCACGTGACCGCTCCGAGCCCCGCTATTGGCCGGGAGCGGGGGCGGCCCCTGCGTTGCTAGGCAACGCATCCCCGCCCCCCGCTCGCCTCCTCCCCCCCACCCCCGCATCCCCTCCGCGCCCAGCCCGCTCTGCCGCACCTGAGAGCCGTTGCCCGCTGCGCCGACTGCGCACCTGGGAGCGCGGACTGCGCCGAGCCCCTAACCGTCGCCGGCGTAGGTTGCGGCGGCGGCGGCGCTCGACGGACGTTGCGCTCGTCCCCGGGCCCTCCGCGGCACCTGAGCCCCGCTGCGCCGTCAGCGTAGCCGGGGTGGGGAATACGGGCCGCGGGGGCGCGCGCGCGTGCGGGGTACGGGAACTCCGTAGCGCCGTCCGGGCGGTACCTGGGAGGGCCGCGGAGGAGCGCCCCCGCGCGGCGGCCGGGCGCCTTACGCCGACGGAGCAAGCGCGGCGTGCGCTCCCTAATCGGATCATTCATTCATTCATTCATTCATTCATTCAATAGTATTTATTGAGCGCTTACTGTGTGCAGAGCACTGGGCTAAGCGCTTGGAAAGGACAGTTCGGCAACAGATTCATTCATTCATTCAATAGTATTTATTGAGCGCTTACTGTGTGCAGAGCACTGGACTAAGCGCTTGGGAAGGACAAGTTGGCAACATCTAGAGACGGTCCCTACCCAACACCGGGCTCACAGTCTAGGAGGGGGAGACAGACAACAAAACAAAACATGTAGGCAGGTGTCAAAGTCGTCAGAACAAATAGAATTAAAGCTAGATGCACATCATTAAGAAAATAAATAGAATAGTAAATATGTACAAGTAAAATAAATAGAGTAATAAATCTGTACAAACATATACAGGTGCTATGGGGAGGGGAAGGGGGTAGGGCGAGGGGGAGGAGGAGAGGAAAAAGGGGGCTCAGTCTGGGAAGGCCTCCTGGAGGAGGTGAGCTCTCAGGAGGGCTTTGAAAGGAGGAAGAGAGCTAGCTTGGCGGATGTGTGGAGGGAGGGCATTCCAGGCCAGGGGGAGGACGTGGGCCGGGAGTGGACGGTTGGACAGGCGAGAACGAGGCACGGTGAGGAGGTTAGCGGCAGAGAAGCGGAGGGTGCGGGCTGGGCTGGAGAAGGAGAGAAGGGAGGTTGTATTTTTTCTCGACTATGAGCCCATTGTTGGATAGGGACCGTCTCTATATGTTGCCGACTTGTACTTCCCAAGTGCTTAGCCTAGTGCTCTGGACACAGTAAGCATTCAATAAATATGATTGAATAAATGAATTTATTGAGCACTTTCTGTGTGTGGAACACTGGACTAAGCACTTGGACAGGACAATTCGGCAACAGATTCATTCATTCAATCGTATTTATTGAGCGCTTACTGTGTACGGAGCACTGGACTAAGCACTTGGACGGGACAATTCGGCAATAGATTCAGTCATTCTATCGTATTTATTGAGCGCTTTCTGAGTGCAGAGCACTGGACTAAGCGCTTGGGAAGGACAATTCAGCAACAGATTCATTCATTCACTCATTCATTTAATCGTATTTAAAGAGCGCCTACTGTGTGCACAGCACTGTACTAAGTGCTTGGAAAGTACAATTCGGCAACAGAGACAATTCATTCATTCAATCGTATTTACTGAGCGCTTACTGTGTGCAAAGCACTGGACTAAGCGCTTGGGAAAGACAATTCTGCAACAGATTCATTCATTCACTCATTCATTCAATCGTATTTAAAGAGCTCCTACTGTGTGCACAGCACTGTACTATGTGCTCGGAAAGTACAATTCGGCAACAGAGACAATTCATTCATTCAATCGTATCTACTGAGCGCTTACTGTGTGCAGAGCACTGGACTAAGCGCTTGGGAAAGACAATTCTGCAACAGATTCATTCATTCACTCATTCATTAATCGTATTTAAAGAGCTCCTACTGTGTGCACAGCACTGTACTATGTGCTCGGAAAGTACAATTCGGCAACAGAGACAATTCATTCATTCAATCGTATCTACTGAGTGTTTACTGTGTGCAGATCACTGGACTAAGCGCTTGGGAAGGACAATTCTGCAACAGATTCATTCATTCACTCATTCATTCAATCGTATTTAAAGAGCGCCTGCTGTGTGCACAGCACTGTACTATGTGCTTGGAAAGTACAGTTCGGCAACAGAGACAATTCATTCATTCATTCAATCATATTTACTGAGCGCTTACTGTGTGCAGAGCACTGGACTAAGCATTTGAGAAGTATATGTCAGCAACATATAAGGACGGTCCCTACCCAACAACGAGCTCACAGTCTAGAAGGGGGAGACAAACAACAAAACAAAACAGTAACATCAACAACCTCAAAATAGATAAATAAATAAATAAATAATAATAATAATAGAATAAATAGAATTATAGATATATACACATCATTAATAAAAAAAGCAGAATAATAAATGTGTACAAATATACACAAGTGCTGTGGGGCGGGGAAGGGGGAAGGGCAGAGGGAGGGAATGGGGGGCGATGGGGAGGAGGAGGAGCAGAGGAAAAGGGGGGCTCAGTCTGGGAAGACCTCCTGGAGGAGGTGAGCTCTCAGTAGGGCTTTGAAGGGGGAGGAAAGAGAGCTAGGAACAGATAGACAGGCCCTACCCAACAACGGGCTCACCGTGTAGAAGGGGGTCTAGAAAGCAGCTCAGGAATGGTAGGGGCCGGACAGCGGTTGGAAATCAGAGAAGGGGCGAGTGAACAAGCAGCATGGCTCAGTGGAAAGGGCCTGGGCTTTGGAGTCAGAGTTCATGGGTTCGAATCCCGGCTCTGCCAATTGTCAGCTGTGTGACTTTGGGCAAGTCACTCGACTTCTCTGTGCCTCAGTTACCTAATCTGTAAAATGGGGATTAAGACTGTGATCCCCCCCCCCCCCCGTGGGACAACCTGATCACCTTGTAACCTCCCCAGTGCTTAGAACAGTGCTTTGCACATAGTAAGCGCTTAATAAATGCCATCATTATTATTATTATTATTATCCAGGGGAAGGGGCTTCGTTGAAGAATGGGAGACTCTCCACGGGGGGTGATCCACTAGAGAAAAGGTCTCGATGCGGGGGCCGACTCTCACCCAGAAGCAGCCTGGCTCAGTGGAAAGAGCCTGGACTTGGGAGGCAGCTGTTGTGGGTTCTAATCCCTGCTCCGCCCAGCTGCGTGACTTTGGGCAAGTCACTTAACTTCTCTGGGCCTCAGTTCCCTCATCTGTAAAATGGGGATGAAGACTGTGAGCCCCACGTGGGACAATCCGATTACCTTGTATCCCCCCCAGCGCTTACAGCATTGCTTGGCACATAGTAAGCGCTTAACAAACACCATTATTATTATTATTAATCAAGAAAGAGGACCCCCAGCCGAAGGAAGACCACTATGGAGAAGAAGGAGAAGAAGAAGATTCTCACGGACAAGGCTCGTGGGGGCCGGGGATTGGCCTCATAGAGGAGATTTAGGACCAGTTTTCGTTTCACTTCATTGTTTTTAATATCCTCACTGCCTACTCACTTCCATTCCAGCTCTCCTTCCTTGCCTTCCCATCAGAAACTTCTGGACAGCCCTCCAGAGAGCGGTCCTGCGAGATCGGCCTTGTCTCACATTAAAGCTTTCAAATGTACCCTTCAATCAGTCGAATTTATTGAGTACTGTCCTAAGCACAACCACACAAACATTTTCATATACATATATATGAAATACATATATTATAAAATTTTGTATATGTATACATATATATATATATATATATATATATATATATATATATATATGTAATCCCTGCTCCGCCACTTGCAGCTGTGTGAATTTGGGCAAATCACTTAACTTCTCTGTGCCTCAGTTACCTCATCTGTAAAATAGGGATTAAGTCTGTGAGCCCCATGTGGGACAACCCGATTATGTTGTATCTACCCCAGTGCTTAGAACAGTGCTTGGCACATGGTAAGCGCTTAACAAATGCCAACATCATTATTATTATTATTATTATTATTATTATTATTATTATTAATTGTATACCTATAAATATACGGGCATTTGTTAAGCGCTTACTATGTGCTGGGCACTGTACTAAGCACTGGGTTAGATACAGGAGAATCAGGGTGGACACAGTTCCTGTCCCACATGAGGCTCACAGTCTTAATCCCCATTTTACAGATGAGGTAATTGGGGCACAGAGAACTGAAGTGACTTGCCCAAGGTCATATAGCAAGCATGGGAAATCTCTGGCCTTTACACCCATTTTCCTTCAGGGTCTCTGCTAACTGGGCAAAATCACTAGCTCTGGCTGCTGGTTTGGTGGATCTAATTCCAGGCCTCTTGGGTGCCCGGAAACTTCTTTACCTTCCGAGTGCCTGGGCATCTGGTTATGTCAATGATTTAACTTGTCATCTTCATTTTGCAGACAGAGAAATTGAGGTATCTATTGGTGCAATTCATTTTCTGGATCATCAATGGGAAGGGGACAAAATTCCTAAGACTTTACTCCAGGGTGCTTTTAGTAATAGTCCGCAGAGCTTTCAAAAAGAATTATTTATTGAACATGGTTTAGATGCAATCAGCCCTTTTGTCAGCAATCGCTTCTGAATGAGAACGATTTTTTTTCTTCCACGTGAACTATTTATGTGTCCACACAACCCAGTGAGTATGATCCTGGAACAGCAAGCTCTTTTAAAGCTTGGGCCAACATTTCCAACTGGAGGGTGTTTCAGGATTTGCTGCCTAAGAAACTTGGGCACACACTAGTCACTGTACAGTCTCTGCCCTCACCAATTCTGAAATTTCTCTATTAGACCACAGCCTCCTCACCTGCTCTCTTTCCCTTACACCCACCCCCAGCAAATCCATCTTGTTGTACCTCCACAAACACCTCCAGTCTTTTGACCCCCTCCAATATCTAAAGCCATCTTGCCCCATTTGGTCTCGATACCCAAGCTACCTTCTCCTAAACCCCTTTTGACAAATTGACACCCTCTACAGTGCCCTCTCCACTGCACTCAATTTCCTTGCTCCCCTGACCCTCCACCAATCTTCTACCATTAACTCGCAACCCATGGTGTAGTGGATAGAAGCAGCATGATGTAGTGGACAGAGCACGAGCTTGGGAGTCAGAAGGTCATGGGTTCTAATCCCAGATCTGCCACTTGTCTGCTGTGTGATCCTGGGTAAATCATTTCACTTCTCTGGGCCTCTGTTCCCTCATCTGTAAAATGGGGATTGAGACTGTGAGCTCTACGTGGGACAGGGACTGTGTCCAACCCAATTTGCTTGTATCCACCCCAGCACTTTGTATAATGCCTGGCACATTGTAAGTGCTTACCAAATACCACCATCATCATCATTATTATTATTGTTGTTGTTGTTAACCCTGGTTCATCACAGCATGCTTCCCCCGTACTCCTGTACTGGAGCTGCAGAACACTGTTGGAGGAAATCCAGACATCCGTCAGACCCCGTCCACCTTAAATTAGTTCTTATCTGCCTAAATTCTTCCCTCTCCTCTACCTGACAACAATACTTCTTCCTAACTCACTCCCATATCAATTAGCCCTGCCAGTTGTTCCAAACAATTAATTGCCTGCTCAAATCTCCTGTCCCCGCACCATCTCTTCACCCTAATGACTTGGTCACACACTTCATTAACAGAATTGAAACATTCAGGCGTGATCTCCCTAACATCTCCCCTGCTCTTCTCCAATCCCCTCTCTTCCTCCACCCTCTTCAGCTCTCCCAATATTTCCTGCAGTTTCTCAAGAAGAGATCTCTTGCCTCCTCTCCAAGTCTACCACCACTAAGCCCCCCTTTTCTTCAGCTCCCACTTCCTTTGGGGTCACCGTGACTCGATCCCTTTGCTCATCCCTCCCATCCCGCTCCACCCCACAGCACATATATAAGTGTATGTATCTATAATTCTGTTTATTTATATTGATAATAATAATAATGATGATGGTATTTGTTAAGCACTTACTATGTGCAAAGCACTGTTCTAAGCGCTGGGGAGGTTACAAGGTGATCAGGTTGTCCCACGGGGGCTCACAGTTTTAATCCCCATTTTGCAGAGGAGGTAACTGAGGTAACTGAGGCCCAGAGAAGTTAAGTGACTTGCCCAAAGTCACACAGCTGACAGTTGGCAGAGCTGGGATTTGAACCCTTGACCTCTGACTCCCAAGCCCGGGTTCTTTCCACTGAGCCATGCTGCTTCTCCTTCTCCTTCTCCTGATGCCTGCTTTGTTTGTATTGATGTCTGTCAGGGGCTGTGAGCCCATTATGGGTGGGGATTGTCTCCCTTTATTGCTGTATTATACTTTCCAAACGCTTAGTATAGTGCTCTGCACACAGTAAGTTCTCAATAAATACGATTGAGTGAATGAATGAATGCTTCTGATAACATCCATTCACACCTTATTAAAACACTTGTCTCCTCCCTTCTTTCCTCCTTGACTGCTATCTTCAACCATTCATTTTCCAATGGCTTCTTCCCCACTGCTTTCAAACATGCTTACATAACTCCTATCCTAAAAAACCCTCCCTTGATCCCATGGCTCCCTCCAGTTATCACCCCATCTATCTCCTCCATTCATCTCCAAACTCCTAGAGAGTGGTGCTCGCACCCACTTCCTCTCCCCAACTTCCTCTCCTGGATCACTTCCAATCTGGTTTCCACCCCCTTCATTCCATGACAAAGCCCTCTCTAAGGTAGCCACTGACCTTCTTATGACATCCAATGGCCTCTACTCCATCCTAATCCTCCCTGACCTCTCAGCTGCCTTTGTCACTGTGGATCCACCCCTTTTCTTTTATCCAACCTTGACTTCACTGACACTGTCCACTCTTGGGTCTCTTCCTATCTAACTGCTCCTTCTAAGTCTCTTTCACAGGTTCTTCCTCTGCCTCCCACCCTCTGACAGTTGGTGGTCTCTTAAGGCTCAGCTCTAGGTTCATTCATTCATTCATTCATTCAATTGTATTTATTGAGTGCTTACTGTGTGCAGAGCACTGTACTAAGCGCTTGGGAAGTACAAGTTGGCAACATATAGAGACGGTCCCTACAGTGGGCTCACAGTCTAGAAGTGCTTGGATTAATGTGGTAGCAGCCTGGATGGGGTTCCCTTCTATTCTCCATGTTCACCCACTCCCTTGGAGAACTCATTTACTCCCATGGCTTCAACTACCATCTCTCTACTGATAATTCCCAAATCGACATCTCCAGCCCGGATCTCTCTACTTCTCTACATTCTCTCATTGCCTCCTGCCTTCAGAACATTTCTACTTGGATGTCTTACCAACACCTTAAACTTAACATGTCCAAAACAGAACTCCTTATCTTCCCACCCAAACCCCATCCTCCTCCTGACTTTCCTACCACTGCACCACAAGTGGAAAGAGCCTGGGCTTGGGAGCCAGAGGTCATGGGTTCTAATCCCGGCTCTGCCACTTGTCAGCTGCATGACTCTGGGCAAGTCACTTCACTTCTCTGTGCCTCAGTTACCTCATCTGTAAAATAAGGATGAAGACTGTGAGCCCCACGTGGGACAACCTGGTTATCTCATATCTTCTCCAGTGTTTAGAATGGTGCTTGGCACATAGTAAGCGCTTAACAAATACTATTATTATCCAGTGCTTAGAACAGTGCTTTGCACATAGTAAGCACTTAATAAATGCTATCATTGTTATTATTATTATCCTTCTATCTAATAAGTCTATAACTTTGGCATTATCTTAGACTCAACTCTCTCATTCAACCCACATAGTCAGTCTGTCTCCAAATCCTCTCAGTTCAACTTTGACAACTTTGCTAAAATCGATCCTTTCATCACCATCCAAATCGCTACCGTGTTAATCCATGCATTTATCCTATCCTGCCTTGATTCCTGTATCAGTCTCCTTACTGACCTCCCTGTCTCCTGCCTGTCCTCGCTCCAGTTCATGCTTCACTCTCTCGCCCAGATCATTTGTCTACTAAACCATTTGGCCCTTTTTCCCCACTCCTCAACAACCTCTAGTGGTTGCCCATCCACCTCGTATCTGACAACAACTCCTTACCATTGGCTTTTAAACGTAGACTCCCCTTGTCCCATCATACCTCACCTCACCGTTTTCCTACTGCAAACCAGCCCACACACTTCACTCCTTTAATGCCAGTCCACTCACTGTACCTCAATCTCATCTAGCTCACCACCAACCTCTCGCCCAAGTCGTGCCTCTGGCCTGGAATGCCCTCCCTCTTCATAACTGACAGACGATCACTCGCCCCACCTTTAAAACCTTATTAAAAACACATCTCCTCCGAAGCCCTTCCCTAAGCCCTCATTTCTTTTTCTCCCACTCCCTCCTGTGTCACCCTCGCACTTGGATTTGCACCCTTTACTCACCCCTCCATTCTGTTTCAGACATGTTAAATTTGAAGTATTGGTGGGACATCCAAGTAGAGACGTCCTGAAAGCAAGAGGCAGTGTGAATCTGTAGAGAAGGAGAGAGATCAGGGCTGGAGGTGTAGGTTTGGGAGTCATCTGTATAAAGATGGTAGGTAATTTGAGCCATGGGAGTTGAATAAGTTCTCCAAGGGAACTGGTGTAGATGGACAATAGAAGGTGCCCCAGAACTGAGTCTTGAGCGTTTAGAGGGTGGGAAGCAGAGGAGCAGCCTATAAAAGAGCCTGAGAAGGAGAGGTCAGAGAATCAAGCATTATTAAGGTCACATCTTCTCCAAGAGACTTTTCCCATTCATTCATTCATTCAATCGTATTTATGGAGTGCTTACAGTGTGCAGAGTATTGTACTAAGCGCTTGGGAAGTACAAGTCGGCAACATATAGAGATGGTCCCTACCCAACAACGGGCTCACAGTCTAGAAGGGGGAGACAGACAGCAAAACAAAACAAGTAGACAGGTGTCAAAATCGTCAGAACAAATAGAATTATAGCTATATGCACATCATTAACAAAATAAATAGAATAGTTAAGCCCTCTTTTCCCCTGCTCCCTTTTTGGGCAGCTGGGTAGTTTATATATGCTCAACCCTCAGCCCCACAACACATGCATATATCTATACATTATATATTATAAATTGTTTATTTATATTAATTATCTGTCTCCCCCCTCTAGACTGTAAACTCACTGTGGGAAGGGAATGAGTCTACAAACTCTGTTCATTCATTCATTCAATTGTATTTATTGAACGCTTACTGTGTGCTGAGCACTGTACTAAGTACTTGGAAAGTACAATTTGGCAACAGATGGAGACAGTCCCTACCCAACAATGAGTTGTATTGTACTCTCCCAAGTGCTTAGTACAGTGCTTTGCACACAGTGAGGACTCAATGAGTGCCATTGATGCCACTTTGTCCTTTCTGTTGGCCCTTTATTATTAATAATAATAATAGTAATAACACTCATAATAGCAATGTTCAGTTTGTTAAGTGCCTGCTACTATGTACCAAACAATGCGAGGATTTGAAAGCCAGATTCCTTTTGTTACAATTCTCCATTTGGTGTGATTCTTGAGTAAATTCCATTACAATGAATAGATTAAAAAGCATTTATCACCTAGAAAGGGAAGCACACTCCCAGAAACAGTTTAGGTTTTTGGAAGGGTTTGTAGCTCGAGGGCAGATTTCCTGTTACTTGGTCAGTTGATCCTTGCCCAGTTCTTTCGCTGCAGGTTTATATTTTCTTTCCTTTTCCCTGATCTACCTATTGGCTGGCTAGCTCATCCAACCGTTAGATTCCCAAATCAGGTGGAGGCAGTGGAAGCAGAAGGAAGGGAGGAAACAGAAGCAGCACTATGATTCAGCGTGGCTCAGTGGAAAGAGCCCGGGCTTTGGAGTCAGTGGTTGTAAGTTCAAATCCCGGCTCTGCCAATTGTCAGCTGTGTGACCTTGGGCATGTCACTTAACTTCTCTGGGCCTCAGTTACCTCATCTGTAAAATGGAGGTTGACTGTGAGCCCCCCGTGGGACAACCTGATCACCTTGTATCCCCCCCAGCACTTAGAACAGTGCTTTGCACATAGTAAGTGCTTAATAAATGCCATCATTATTATTCAAGTGTAGGGAAGGAGGGAAATAAGAGACTGTTATTAATAAATTGCTTTACCTCCCTGAATTCTAATTTCTAAGCACTTTGTGAAAAAATCGAGTGCTGATTTTTCAACCATTAGTCATTTATTCAATTTTAAACTTGCTTCTTCAAAGTGATCAATGCGTTGGTTTAGATTTTTTTAAAAGCCTTGGTATACAAATTAAAGAATAGCATCTGAGTAATTTATTCCCGTGCAGAAATACACCTTTTTATGACTGCACAGTTTACTGCACAGAAGAGGCAATGGTAAACTGCTTCCATATTTTTACCAAGAAAAATCTTTGGATCCACTACCAGAACAATTGCAGTTGGAGGTGGGGCATTCTGGGGGCGACGTGTCTGTGGTGTCACTGTGGGTTGGAGATGACTCAACCGCATAAGACAAGACCAGGCAAATAATAATAATGATGGTATTTGTTAAGGGTTTACTCTGTGCCAAGCACTGTTCTGAGTGCTGGGGTCGATACAAGGTAATCAGGTTGTCCCATGTGGGACTCACAGTCTTCACCCCCATTTTACAGATGAGGTAACTGAGGCCCAGAGAAGTTAAACAACTTGCCCTAAATCACACAGCTGATAAGTGACAGAGCGGGGATTAGAACTCACGACCTCTGACTCCCAAGGCCAGGCTCTTTCCTTCAAGCCACGCTGCTTCTCGAATGGAAGCAGCAAATGAAAGCAAATGGAAGTTCGTTAACTTTCCAAAAAGAAAAATTTCCTATTGGGCTAAAGAATCAAGAGAAATTAGAGCTCTGGGAATTTTGTAGAATTATAAACATCAGAAAGCAGGAAGTGTAATGAGAGTGCTTCTCTTGGGCTATACCACGTAGCCACTACTATAATTCTCTAATGTAGTCGAATGTTTTGGAGGAAATAAACTTGCCTATACATATACCAAAGCTTCCAATCAAGCAAGGCGGAAGCACTTTAATAATTTGCTCCCAGAGTGAATCAAATACTGAGTGAGGAGTAAAAGTTCTCATCTTCTTCCTCAGAATATTTTGGCATTGTGATCCCAGCTGAGACTCTGAACTTTAATTTTAGGGCTTCTCACCATTTTATGGTATTGCCTTTGCACTATTACTAGTGACCAGACATTCCATGTGCCATTTTTTATGGCATTTACTATGTGCTTACTCTATGCCAAGCGCTGTGCTAAGTTTTGGTGTAGATATAAGATAATTCATGTCAGAACTAAGTCTCTGTCCTACATGGGTCTCACAGTTTAGGTAGGAGAGAAAACAGGTATAGAATCCCCATTTTACGGATGAGGAAACTGAGTTGCAGGAGATTTAAGTGATTTGTCCAAAGTCACTTAGCAGGCAAGAAGGAGAGCCAGGATTAGAATCCAGGTCCTTTGGCTGCTAGGCCCATGCTCTTTCCACTCCTCTTGTATTGGGATTCTACTTATATTGCTATTGGGTGGGAAGGAAAACAAACACTTTTATTATCCTAACCAATAGAAAACATTTGCTTTCTAGGTGACTATCACAACAGGAGGAAAAACTTCAGGAGAGGATTCTTTTTTAACTGATGTTGGCATGTGTGGTTACCTGCTTTCAAGCCCCATGTGGACAACCTGATCACCTTGTAACCTCCCCAGTGCTTAGAACAGTGCTTTGCACATAGTAAGTGCTTAATAAATGCCATCATCATCATTATTATTATTGTCATACATTCAAAGGATTTAAGTAGCCTTTACCATTTGTAACTATTGTGATAAACATTTTATTCAATGTCTTTTTAGCATAGTTGCCAGGTGATCCATATCAGATTATCTAATTGCAATCTTGCACAAGGGAAAGCATTGAAGATCGATTAATTAAACAAAAAATCCCTTTCTCAGAGGCTTCCTGGAACAGAATGCTAGCGGCTGGCAAGCGAGATATTTAATGAAATCCTGGTCAACTACTAAGAAAAAAGGCACCTTTGAGGTTTAGTTCACAACAGACAACAAGAACTGCTATGCAGAAAGACACCTATTATATTTAAGCCCTTTGGGAGTTAATGGTTTAAAGTATAGTATTGCCCCCCCCCCCCCCCCCCGCATTCCTCTCCTGACAGTTGAGATCCACAGCTGAAAAAAGATTAGGTCATGGGGCTATCCTCTCCTTTCCTCTGTTCACACCAGGCTGTTCTTAAACACATTTTGAAGTCATTTTGGAATAAGGTTACATTGAAAACAAAAATAAATCAAAACGTGGTGATGACAAGAATGGAATAAAGTCACTGCTCTGGTTGTAATTCAGAGCCAAAAACAGTAGCAGATCCTAGAAGCAAAGTCCCCAGACAAACAGGCTGACTATACATGTCATAAGTGCAGGTCACTTATTGGCTCCCTTCAGCCGTCTCTAGCCACAGGAAATAAACACAATCACAGCAACACATTAACTTTAAATAGTGAAAAAAAATGTGGCCAATGGCCTTTAAGCGACATAATTCAGAGACCCCTTTAACGAGGCTTGCTGTTTTGGAAAGGCTGCACACTTCTGTGTACTGGGGAATTATAATCAAAATGTGGGCCAAATTCTACAGGCATTAGACTGTCGGGTTCACTGTTCAAAGAGGAATCCTGTGCCTCTCTATCAAGTTATGTCTAGGAACATCAAGTGGACCATTCTCGAAAAACTTTTGGATCCAAATGACCCACAGAAATCTACTTTGAATAATCATACAACTTTAAATAACTTGTAGAAAGACACAACAGTAAATAATTGGCAAATAATCAATAGGAAAAATCTCACCACATGAAATGTAATTGAGATTGGCGTGGTCTTTATTTGCTTTGATTCTTCTCTTCCAGAGGCAAGATGATTCTTGGACAAGTATTTTACAGCCATGTTCATCTTGCCCTCCTCTGTTTCTTCCAACTCCCTCTCCCCATCCTCCAAGAGTCTTTTAAGGGACTAAAGGAGTAAGTCAAAAGTCTGAATTGCTAAGTCATTTCTTTTAAAAATGCAGCTTTACTGTAATACAAGGGAGAGGAGAAGATGTTTTGTGGGTCTGTGTGTGCTAAGCTTAGATTCAGATTTTTTTGCTCTCTGTACAAGTCAGTTTTTTTTCTCTGACTGCCTCTTTAAATCTGCCTAGGTGATCAGAAACCTGCATGTCTCTCTTTTTTGTAACTACTTTGCTGTTGCTGGGTTTCTTTTGCTGCTTGCAGCTTAACCAAGTTTCTTTTAGCTACACTATAGATCAAACACATCCTCCTTCAGTTTAAAACCTTTCCTTTCAAAGGAAGGCAACTAGGTGTAGGTAACCCATCCAGGTTATCAGAATCCCATATCTATCTATCGATCAATCAATCAATCAATGGTTTTTATTGAGCGCTTTCTATGGGGAGAGCACTGTACTAAGCATTTGGGAGAATACAACAGAATTAGCAGACATGTTCCTTACCCATACCAGTCGTATTTATTGAGCGCTTGCTGTTTAAGCACCTTGTGAACAGGAAATGAGTCTGCTGGCTCTGTTGTATTGTGCTCTTCCAAGTGCTCAGTGTTCCGCACAAAGCAGGTGCTCAATAAATGCCATTGACTGACCGATTGCAAAGCACAATACTGAATGCTTGGGAGGGAGAAAACAATAGATTTAATAGGCATGACCCTTGCCCAAAAGGAGTTTAGAATCTATAAAGGGAGACAGCCCAACTTTAGTATGTATCAGTGAGATCTTACTGTATTTGGATCATTCCCAGGGCTTGCTTGACACAAATTGGGTTTGTGGTATTTACATATTGACTAAACTGATGGTTGTTTTATGGAAATTGTTGTGGTGTCAATAGGAATTATCTCCCTGTAAGATTAATGAGGGAGTCGGACTTTAACGCTGCACAACCTCTCAATTCTTAGGCTCTGTCATGCCACAGCATTCACATTTAAGGTTCTTTCTCTTTTAGCCATGCATTTTCTCCTGGGATTTATCTATTTGCACATGTATTTTGCATTATGGCTTCTTAACTTTCATCGTTTCTGGGACCCAGCTTACTTTTAGGCATAATGGCTTTTAGTTGGATTTGTAATAATAATAATAACTATAATTATGGTATTTGTTAAGGGTTTACTATGGACCAAGCACTGTTCTAAGCTCTGGGATAAATACAAGGTAATCAGATTGTCCCACGTGGGGCTCACAGTCTTAATGCCCATTTTACAGATGAGTTAACTGAGGTCCAGAGAAGTTAAGTGGTTTGCCCAAGGTCACACAGCAGACAAGTGGCAGAGCCAGGATTTATGTCAAGTAGAGTTTGTGCCTCCACCGATAATAATAATAATAATAATAATTAATAATGGTATTTCCTTAGCATTTACCATGCCAAGCACTGGGGTGGATACAAGCAAATCGGGTTGGACACAGTCCCTCTCCCATGTGGGGCTCACCGTCTCAATCCCCATTTTACAGATGAGGTAAGTGAGGCATAGAAAAGTGAAGTGACTTGTCCAAGGTCACACAGCAGACGTGGTGGAGCCGTGATTGGAACCCATGACCTTCTGACTCTCAAGCCCTTGCTCTATCCATTATGCCATGCTGAGTTGTAGGCTTTTTTTTTTATGGTACTTGCTAAGCAATTACTATGGGCCAGGCACTGTACTAAGAACTGGGGTAGATAATAAGATAATCAGGTTGGATACAGTCTCTATCTTTTATAGGACTCACAGTTTTAAGTCCCATTTTACATTTGAGGAAACTGAGCCACAGAGAAGTGAAGTGACTTGCTCAAGGTCTGCCGTGCAACCTTGGGCAAGTCACTTCACTTCTCTGTGCCTTAGTTTCCTCAATTGTAAAATGGGAATTAAATTCCTGTTCTCCTGTACTTTAACTGTGAGCCCCAAATGGGACAGGGACTGTATCCGGTTTAAATAACTTGTACCTACCCCAGAACTTAGTGTTTGACACATAGTAAGTGCATAACAAATATCCCCCCACCCCCAAAAAGTGGTGGAGGTATGATTAGAACCCAGGTCCTCTGACTCGCGGTCCATGATGTTTCCACTAGGCCATGCTGCTTAAGACTTCTATAACTTCTGGTCAAATAACCTCTACCATTCAAAACCCCAAATCTCTCTGGCCATAATATAAAACTGAAAGTTGTTGATTGCTCTATTTCCTGTTCTTTAAGTTTTCTCTTAACATGGTGGCCAGGCATGGTAACCTATAAAAGTGGGAAGGTTCTAAAAAATTCTATGGTTTGATTTCGTTACAGGCCTGCCTGAAGGTAGTGGAATGGCTCAAAATGATCTCTCAGGGCCTTCTATGTTTCTATGGCCTTAGCTAGGGGAATTGCGGGCACAAACGTGTGGTTCTATAAAGATGGGAAGTTAGGGGACTCTGTTATTTTTATTTTTCTGCATAGAAATCAATATTGTGCTGGAGTCTAACAATGCGCTTGGAGTCAAGCTTAAGTGGAGGGTGGTAGATTGACTGATTTTTGTTTTTGAAGGAAAATAATTTTAAGAGAAATGTCAAGTTTAACATGTGAAGATTTTCCTAACCTGTTTAAAGATGAGAGTAGCAAAAAATCCAGTCAAAATTCAGGGCCAAGCCCTTATGGGGTTTGAAGAATGAGAATTTAGTCTTAATATTCTCTGTTAATCACAGATGTATACACAGTCAAAACTGGGAGCCAAAGAAAACATATTGAAGTAGTAAAGTGAGTGGGCAGGAGGAAAAGGACAGTGTGCCTGGGAGAAGCCAAGCATGCTGGCTGACAAGGAAAAGTAGAGAAAAAAGATACATCCAGCATATTTCAGACTGGGAATCTCTGCAGAGCTTACTTCTGCAGAATCGGCAGGAGAGATGGACAAGCACAAGAGAAAAATGCAAAGGGATCTTGAAGGAAGGGAAAGGATATTGTTAACTGAGACCTTCGTTGCTTTATGAAATTTTATTTTGACTGAAATAAAAACAATTTAGCCCCCCATGCTTTGACAAAGGCAAAAATGCAAATACAGAAAACCACTGCAGTCTTTTAAAATACAAGGAATTAAGTGTGCTTTACTAATCCAGCACACATAAATTAGTCAGAACAGAAGATATAGGAGGTTTAAAATGGTGCTATAACATTTTCCAGAAACATTTTAAAGGATTTTGCATGTGATATTTTGGGGGAAATTATATTAAGTCAATAACAGGAAAGAAGTACAATTCAAAGACAACTATAACGATTCAATTAAAAAGTTTTAGACTATGTGGATAATTAACATTGCTGTTAAGATGGAACATATGCAAAAAAACGAGGTACCAAATGGTGTTGTGCATATATACACACATATTAAAAGAAAAGTGCTGTGATGGGAAGGTGAGTGAGATTTCTAAAATAAAAAATCATGAGATTGATTGGAGTAATACCAAGGGAAAGACAAAATAAAATCTAATGGGGGATGAGGGGGTTTGTGAAGAAAAAATGGCCAAATATGGCCTTCAGTTATATGTGAGCAACTTCTATTGATTAAAAGAGAATGATTTTTGGAAACAAATGCACCTTACCAGAAGAATAGTACAGAAAGTCAAAGATGCTTATGCAGAGACAGCAGCCTTTTAAACATGCCTTGAGAGCTCATCACAGAAGACTTCAGTCTTCTAGTTCTTTATCAAGATAGCTCTAGAATGACCTAGTCAAAGGTGCATATGCCTGGAGGTAGCATGAAAAGATTTCTGCTGGAGAAGCAGCATGGCTTAGTGGAAAGAGCTGGGCCTTTGGAGTCAAAGGCTATGGGTTCAAATCCCGGCTCCACCGATTGTCAGCTGTATGACTTTGGGCAAGTCACTTCACTTCTCTGGGCCTCAGTTCCCTTATCTGTAAAATGGGGATGAATCCTGTGAGCCGCACGTGGGACAACCTGATTATCTTGTACCCCCACCCCCAGTGCTTAGAACAGTACTTTGCACATAGTAAGTGCTCAATAAATGCATTATTATTATTATTATTTCACTTCACAGTTCTTGAGAACAACCAGGTTCAGTGGTTATTTTAGGAAGTGTCCTAAGAAATGACCTAGAAATCATCAATAAAAAGGAAGTTGAATACACCTAGTTACCATATTCCATTTGACATTCTTGATGAGCAGGAATCACCTTTTCACAAGAAAATTAGGAAATACGAATCACATCCAGTATTACTAAATGTTTGGGTCAGCAGTAGGGGTCAAAATGTGAGGAGAGAGCAAGGGGAAGTAAAATCTAGGAACTGAATTTATAGAAATGTTAGATGGTGCGCTAGGAAATGCACCCAAAGAACAAAAAATAGGAAGTTTGAACCACAAGTAAATTACTAGAGAGAAACGTGGATGTCCTTTTTATTGTACAGGAATTCCAGGGAGAAAGAATTGAAATAAAATCATGCTTCTGCCTGAACCCTAAATTTAAAGAAGCAGCATGTCCTAGTTAATAGAGAATGGGCCTGGGTGTCAGAAGGACCTAGGTTCTAATCCCAGCTCCACCACTTGTCAGCTGTGTGACCTTGGACAAGTCACTTCACTTCTCTGTGCCTAAGTTACCTCATCTAGAAAATGGAGATTAAGGCTGTGAGCCCTATCTGGAACATGGACTGTGGCTAACCTGATTAGTTTTTATCTACCTCTGGCACATAGTAAATGCTTATCAAATGCCATTAAAACGAAACAAAACGAAACAAAAAGTCAAGCCAAGAGTGCAGCATTGAAGCACTAGTTTATCTGATGGAATGAACTCCTGCAAATGCACCCTGTATGTCTACTCAAGTGACATTCCAACACCTCTGTTTGGGATCATAACTTCCCAACATTCTATACCATGTAACAAAAAAAGAGTTTTAAAAAACCTACCTAGTAGGTTGTTTTTTCTGATGCAAGAAATCATTCCATATGCAACCAGTGAAGAATTCTTCCCTGATGCTAATTGAGGGAGACAGAAAGGGGAGCAGCTGGTGAATAGATCCAATGTATGAAAGTAATTTTCAAAAATATGACAGTAGGCTAAGAAACTACATAGAAAGAAAAGGAAAGAACAATGAGTGGTAGATTGTCACTTTGAATGGCTGGGGCCACTGAACTAGGGGAGGCTGTCGCTCCCTCCTCATATCTGACAGGCAATTACTCTCCCCTGCTTCAAAGCCTATTGAAGGCACAACTCCTCTAAGAGGCCTTCCCTGACTAAGCCCTCCTTTTCTCTTCTTCCACTGCCTTCTATGTCATCCTGACTTGCTCCTTTTATTCATCTCTCCCTCCCAGCCCCACAGCACTTATGTACATATCTGTAGTTTATTAATTTATGTTAATGTCTGCCTCCCCCTCTAGACTGTATGCTCACTGTGGGCAGGGAATCTCTGTTCATTGTTATGTTTTATGCTCCCAAAGGGCTTAGTACAGTGTCCCGCACTCAGTAAGAGCTCAATAAATATGACTGACTGAATGAATGAATTAGTAGAGGTAGAGATGAATGGGTAAACCTATTTGAAATACCCCTAGGTCCCAATGCAGTGTTGAAGATTAAATGGTCAGTAGCCTCAAGAGGGGAACAAACCAAGTGCAGTGTAACCGACTGGGCTTCATTCACTCATTTGTTTAATCATATTTATTGAGCACTTACTGTTTGCAGAGCACTGTACTAAGTGCCTGGGAGAGTACAATATAACAATAAACACTCATATTCCCTTCACAATGAGCTTACAGTCTAGAGGGGGAAACAGATATAAATACAAATAAATAAAATTACAGATATGTACATAAGTGCTGTGGGGCTGGGGGGGAAGAGAAGAGGGAGAAAGTCAGGACAATGCAGGGGGGAAGTGGGAAATGAGGAAAAGTGGGGCTTAGTCTGGGAAGGCCTCTTGGACAGATTCCCTAGATTAGACAGATCACCAGACTGATTCCAAAGATTGGGTCTAGCTTTCTGCCAAGCAAATAATTCAAACTCAGTCCCCAAAAGAGGTCTGGAGAAGAATGCTGGGGCTTCCATTTCTGTTATATGCAGTTGAAAGTGGGAAGCGTGGATCACAGTAGACCCAACCACAACCCAGAAAAAGAAATACCAGCCATACATTGGAGGCCTACTCTGTGATCCAGTTGGAGAGGTGGGGAAGCTGGTTCTTTGGAGTCAAAAAGTAGACAGTTTTGTGTCAGTGCCATTAATTTATCACAATAAATAATGATATTTGTTAAGTGCTTACTGTGTGCACTCCTGGCTCCACCACTAGTCTGCTGTGTGACCTTGGGCAAATCACTTCACTTCTTTGTGCCTCAGTTACTTCGTCTGTAAAATGGGGAATAAGACTGTGGACTGTGTCCAACTTGGTTAGCTTTTTTTGACCCCAGCATTTAGTACAGTGCCTGGTGTATGGCAAGAGCTTAACAAATACCAAAAAAAAATTTAAATGTAAAAAAAAAGAAAGTGGAAAACTGGAAAGAAGGATGAGAAAGAGGAGTCAAATGTCAAGATGTTCATAAAGTGGTCCTTAGAGATCTGAAGGCAAGATGTCAGTAGCTCCATCACAGTGCTTAACTGAGAAGCAGAGTGGCTTAGTGGAAAGAGCATGGGCTTGGGATTTGAAGGTTGTGGGTTTGAATCCCAGCTCTACCACTTGTCAGCTGTGTGACTTTGGGCAATCACTTAACTTCTCTGTGCCTCAGTTACCTCATCTGTAAAATGGGGACTGACTATGAGCCCCAAGTGGGACAATTGTTGCCGACTTGTACTTCCCAACTGCTAGTACAGTGCTCTGCACACAGTAAGTGCTCAATAAATACGATTGAATGAATGACAACCTCATAACCTTGTATCTACCCCAGCTCTTAGAACAGTGCTTGGCACATAGTAAGCACTTAACAAATACCATCATTATTAGTATTATCATTATTATTAACACAGAGTAAAGGCTCAAAAATACTGCAATAATTATTATTACAATGACAATAATAGTAATAATTGCAGTATTTGTCAAGCCCTTACTTTGTTTCAAGCACTGGTCTAAGCTCTGGGGAAGACACAAAATAATCAGTAGGACATAGCCCCCATCTCACAAAGGGATTACAATCTAAGTAGGAGCAAGAATAGGTATTGAATTCCCATTTAACAGATAAGGGAGCTGAGGTACAAAGAAGTGAAGTGACTTGCCCAGGTCACATAGCAGGCACGTGCCAGAGCCGGGATTAGAACTCAGGTCTTCTGTTTCCCTGGCCTTCCACTCTTTCTACTAGGCCATGCTGCTCCCTAAATGGAGCATTTTTAAAGCACTATCTTCAGAGTAGTCATAGTGCTTAGTACAGTGTTCTACACAGAATAGGCACTCAATAAATACCACTGATTGATTGACGGGTAGTAGTAGTAAAAATATTAAGGGTTCATTGGGTACAGAGCACTGTACTAAGCAGCAGGAACAAATACACAGATGATAATTAGTCACAGTTTCTGGACCCCAAAGTGATGTTGGTCTAAAAATAAGTCAAGGAGGGGGTTAACTAGAGACGCACAAGGAAAGACAAAACCAGAAAAACACAGCAATAATGTAAGTGCCAAGGACGGTGATAAAGACAAGCGACACTGGCTAGAGGAAAACAGCCTTGGGCTCTTCGCAGCTTAGGCCAACAGTCCCAACAGTCACAGTCACAAACTCAGAGAGGAAGAGAATAGAGCAATGAATTCAAAAAAGAGGACTATAAAAACATGACCTAAAAAACCCCCCAAAAACCCCTTGCTCACTGTAGTGGAAACCAAGAAGAAAGGGAACTAAAAATACAACCGAAAAATCTGAAGAGGAAATATGTTAGAAGACAATTCTGCCATTTCAGAGGCAACGGTGAGGGCGCAGATAAATAGGCTTGGTTTCAACTTCTCTTTCATGGTTGTGTCCTTTGTAGAGGGCAGAGGCAGAGTCGTCAGGAAAAGAAGAGATGCGGCGGGTATTAATGGGTTTGAAATGTCCATCATTTCTTTCAGCCGGCAAACAGTGCCAATTGAGGTTTCATTACTTGTAACATAAATGTGACTGTCTCACTTGGCTTTTGAATTAATGGACAGTTTCTGAAACTGACCACAAAAGATTTATAAAGCCCCTTCATGTGCTTTGGGCTGGACATTGTACAAAGCTTAAAATCAAAACAGAATAAGACAAAGCCCCTGACTATAAAGAGCTTAAAAATTCTAAATTTGGATCACACAAATGAAAAAAATATGTAGGATGGAAAGATGTGGACATCAGTAAGATAAACACATAGCTTTAAAAAAGCACCTTCTCAAAGTAGTTTTCATCTGTGAATGTACCAGAAGCTAGCAAGGAAACTGCAGGGATGAAGAACTAGTCTCTTTCTTGTGGGGGGTGGAGTGATTAGTGAGGAACATAGAGAAAGGGAGGAATGGGGATGATGCTTGCTGAGAGTTGTATGTGCCAGGCTAGAACAGACTTTAAGCATCAATTAATGGTATTTATTTAGTGCCCTCTATGTCCAGATCACTGTAATAAACACCTGGGAAAGTACAGTACAGTAGAGTTGGTAGAAATGATTCTTGAACACAAAGAGCTTATAGTCTACAGGAAATAGAGAGGGGAAATTACAGATATGGGAAATTACAGAGTGTAAGGATACATATATAAGTATCAGAAACAGTGTGACCTAATGGAAAGACCATGGGCCTGAGATCCAGAGGTTCTGTGTTCTAATCCTGGCTCTGCAACATATCAGCTGTGTGACCTTGGGCAAGTCACTCTACTTCTCTGGGCCTCTGTTACCTCATCTGTAAAGTGTGTATTAAGACCATGTAGGATTGGCACTGTGTCCAAACTGATTAATTTGTATCTACCCCAGTGTTTAGAACAGTGCTTGATCCATAGTAAGCGCTTAAAAGTACAATAAAAAAGTGCTGCAAAGCTCAGGATGGGATGATTATCTAAGTACAAGTGCTTAGGTGACACACAGACCCAAGGGCATAGGTGACACAGAGGGGAAGGGGATAGGGGAAATAAGGACTCAGTCAGGAAAGGCCTTGGAGGAGATGTGATCTTAGTAGGTTTTTAAAAGTGGGGAGAGTGGTCATCTCTCATATATGAAGAGTGAGGGAATTGTAGGCCAGAGGGATGACACGGGCCAGATTGAGATATAGAGAGTAAGTTGGTATTAGAGGAGTGCAGTGTGCATGCTAGGCTGTAATAGGAGATCAGCAAAGTAAGGTAAGACGGGGAGAGCTGGATCAGTGCCTTAAAGCTGATGGTGGGAAGTTTCTGTTTGGTAAGGAGGTGGATGGGCAGCCAATGGAGGTTTCTGAGGCGTGGTGAGATATGGACTGAACATTTTTTTTTTTTAGAAAAAATGATCCAGGCAGCACAGTGAGGTATAGACTGGAGAAGGGAGCAACAGTGCAAGATGAGAAACAGTGTGTTCTAGTGGATAGATCTTGGGCCCGAGATTCAAAAGGACCTTGGTTTAAATCCCACTCTGCCACTTGTCTTTAGTGGCACTTGTCAATTAACTTCTCTGTGCCTCAGTTACCTCATTGTAAAATGGGAATTAAGGCTGTGAGCCCCACGTGGGACATGGGCTGTGTCCAATCCGATTATCTGTATCTACCTCAGTGCTTAGTTCAGTGCCTGGCACATAGTAAACACTCAACAAATACTATATAAAACAAAAGAGGTAGGGAGTTCAGTGAGTAGGATGATACTGTATTCAAGGTGGGATATGATAAGTGCTAGAATCACTGTGGTAGCAGTTTAGGTGGATAGGGAAGGGTAGATTCTAGAGATGTTTGGAAAGTAGAACCAAAAAGATTTGGTGACAGTTTGAATGTGTGGGTTGAATGAGAGAGAGTCGAGGATAACGCCAAAATTACAGGCTTGTGAGACAGGGACGATGGTGGTGTTGGCTGTAATGATAGGAAAGTCAGGGGGAGGACAGGGTTTGGGTGGCAATATGAGGAGTTCTATTTGTGAGATGTTAAGTTTGAGGTGTTGGCAGGACATCCAAATAAAGATGTTTTGAAGACAGGAGGAAATGTGAGATTGCAGAGGAGAGAGGGCTGGAGAGATAGATACCATGTAAGGATGATAGTTGAAGCCTTGGGAGTGAATGAGTTCTCCAAGAGAGTGAGTGTGGATGAAGAATACGAAGGGACTCAGAATCAAGCCTTGAAGGACCCCCTCAGTTAGAGGTTGGAAGGCAAAGAAGGAGCTGGAGAATAAGTCTAAGAAGAATCAGCCAAAGAAATAGGAAGAGAATCAGGAGAGAAGATTGTCAGTGACACCAAGGTTAGAAATGTTTCCAGGAGAAAGGTGTGTACCAGGCAGTGAAGTATTCAAGGAGATTCAGGATGGAGTAGAGCCCATTGAATATGGCCAAAAGGAGGTCATCAGTGATCTTAGAAAAAGCAGTTTGTGTAGAGTGGAGGGGGCAGAAACCAGACTGCAAGGAATCGAAGAAAGACTGTGAGGGGAGGAAATGGAGACAATGAGTGGAGACAACTCACTCAAGGAGTTTAGGGAGAACTGGTAGGAGAGAGATGGGGTGATAACTGCAGGGTGCAGTGGCAAATGAAAGGTTTTTTAGGAGAGAGATACATGGGCATGTTTGAAAGCAGTGTGGAATGAGCCATTGAAAACTAAATGGTTGAAAATTGCAATCATGGAAGGAAGAAGGGAGTGTAAAAGGGTTTCGATGTGATCAGAGGCACAGGTGGAGGGAGTAAAATTTGAGAAGAGGTGGGATATCTCTTGCAAAATTGCTGGAAATGGTGGGAGTGTCAAAGAAGGGGCAGAAGGTAGAACAGACTGGAGAGGAGCAGGGGAGATTGTAGGGCAATCATAGCACTTAGTACAGTGCTCTGCACACAGTGAGTGCTCTATAAATACAATTGAATTGAATGAATGTCTAGTTGTTTTGGTTTTATCAGTGAAGTATGTGGCAAGATCAACAGGGCAAGACATAGGATGGGAGGAACAGGGGGTTTCAGGAGGGAATTAAAAGTTTGAAGCAGCTGACGTAGGCAGTGGACATGTGAATCAAAATAGATGGTGCAGTATTGCTGCCAGGCGGAGGAGCAGGTAGAGTTAAAGCAGGAGAGGATGAATGGTATAGATGGATGAGGTTGGCCTGGTATCTGGATTTCTGCCAGGAGTGCTCCGCAGTGTTCTGCAGCTTGTGCTTGAGGGTGAAGGAAACATATTGAGAAGCACACTTAGAGAAGCAGTGTGGCTCAGTGGAAAGAGCACAGCCTTGGGAGCCAGAGGTCATGGGTTCTAATCCCAGCTCTGCCACTTGTCAGCTGTGTGACTTTGGGCAAGTCACTTAACTTCTCTGTGCCTCAGTTACCTCATCTGTAAAATGGGGATTAAGACTGTGAGCCCCACATGGGAAAACCTGATCACCTTGTATTCTCCCCAGTGCTTAGAACAGTGCTTTGCACATAGCAAGCGCTTAACGAACACCAAAATTCTTCTTCTTCTTCTTCTTCTTCTTCTTCTTCTTCTTCTTCTTCTTCTTCTTATTATTATTATTATTATTATTATTATACTGTGTAAGTGATCCAGGTTTACAGGTTAGTGCTATGAGGTTGGTAGCAGTGACTAGAGATGATGAGATTGAACGTATCAGCTCATGTGGACCTGAGCACTTAAACATACAGCAGGCACCATCCAAGACTAAATTTCTGCTTCTTTACTTTATACGCCAGGCTCCAGTCATCCTAAACAGGTCATCCTTAAATATTCCCAATGTTTGTTTTTTTAAATGGTATTCGTTAAGTGCTTACTATGTGTTAGGCACTGTACTAAGTGCTGGGCTAGATACAAGCTAATCAAGGTGGACAGAGTCCATGTCCCCTATGGGCTCACAGTTTTAATCTCCACTTTACAGTTGAGGTAACTGAAATATAGAGAAGATAGGTGATTTGCCCAAGGTCACACAGCAGACAAGCGGAAGAGTTGGGACTGGGACACCCCAGTCCACGCTCTTTCTATTAGGCAACACCGCTTCTCCCCCTTGTCTCTAGCCACCCTTTCCTGCTCACTCATTCTCCCTCTCTCCTGACTTTGCAGACTAACTGGTTCCTGAGGTCTGTTTTTTGGTACTTTCCTTAGCCCCTGCCTTTTCATTACATCTGAGGCAACAGTCTGCAAGCCATCTGAGACATTTCAGCCATTTACAATTATGAAGCCACGAAAAACAGGGCTTTAGCATGAAATGTCGGAGAGATCCTCCACTGCAAGTGTGGTACCACTAAGTCTGGGTATGAGACAAACCAGCTCCATCCTACACAACCACCTGTTTGCCACTACTGAAAATAAATGTGGGTGTTAAGCTCAAGGAAGAAAAAAGTGTTTCTGTGCCGTATGTTTGCCTCTGCAAATGAGGGCTCTGCATTGTGTGTTTGCCTTTCCATTCTGGAATTAGATTTCTTTTTAATGAGGAACCTCACATTACGTGTGACATTCTTCTTCTTAGAAGGTGAGGTGGTGTTGTTATTGGGAACATAGATTCATACCCAAATGGCACTGCAATAAAAATGTGACTGCAGAGAAAGTTAGTTTCTTGCAAATTGGGCCAATCTTTTGCAGTACTACCATCTTGGAACTCCAGACTCTTCTAATGAAAGTGGATTCTCTTGTCTTTTATTAGTTAATTAATAATGGCATTTATTAAGTGCTCACTATGTGCAAAGCACTTTTCTAAGTGCTGGGAAGGTTACAAGGTGATCAGGTTGTCCCACGGGGGGCTCATAGTCTTAATCCCCATTTTACAGATGAGGTAACTGAGGCACAGAGAAGTTAAGTGACTTGCCCAAAGTCACAGAGCTAACAATTGGTGGAGCTGGGATTTGAACCCCTGACCTCTGACTCCAAAGCCTGCGCTCTTTCAACCGAGCCACACTGCTTCTCCAAGCTCTTGTCTTTCTTTTATTACCTCCAGTTCTAATCAATCATTAGCTGCTGTGTGACCTTGGGCAAGTCATTCACTTCTTTGTGTCTCAGTTCCCTCATCTGTAAAATGGGGATTGAGACTCTGAGCCCCATGTGGGACAGGGACTGTGTCCCACCCGATTTGCTTGGATCCACCCCAGTACTTAGTACAATGGCTGGCACAAAGTAAGTGCTTAACAAATGCTATTATTATTATTATTATTACTATTATTATTTCTTGAGTATTTACTTTGTGCAGAGCACTGTACTAAGCCCTGGAGAGAGTACAATAGGGTTAGTAGACACAATTCCTGCCCTCATGGAGTTTATCGTTTAGTGGGAGAGTCAGTCAATCAAACGTATTTATTGAGAACTTACTGCGTGCAGAGCACTGCACTAAGTGCTTGGGAGACAGCAATATAACGGAGTTGGTAGATCAATTTCCTGCCCCAAAGGAGCTTACAGTCTACAGGGCGGGACAGATATTCATATAAATAAATCAGTTATGGGTATGTATATAAGTGCTGTGGGTCTGGGCGAGGGGTAAATAGAGGGTGTAAACCCAAGTCAGGGCAATGAAGAAGGGGTTGTGAGAAGTGGAAATTCATTCATTCATTCATTCATTCAATCATATTTATTGAACCCTTACTGTATGCAGAGCACAGTACTAAGCGCTTGGGAAGTACAAGTCAGCAACATATAGAGATGATCCCTACCCAACAACGGGCTCACAGTCTAGAGAAGCAGCGTGGCTCAGTGGAAAAAGCACGGGTTCGGGAGTCAGAGGTTGTGGGTTCAAATCTTGGCTCCACCAGTTGTCAGCTGTATGACTTTGGGCAAGTCACTTAACTTTCCTGTGTCTCAGTTACCTCATCTGTGAAATGGGCATTAAGACTGTAAGCCCACGTGGGACAACCTGGTCACCTTGTATCCTCCCCAGCACTTAGAACAGTGCTTCGCACATAGTAAGTACCTAACAAATGTCATTATTATTATTATTATTATAAGACGGGCTCACAGTCTAGAAGATGAGGGCTTAGTTGGGAAAGGCCTCTTGGAGAAGATGTGCATTCCGTAAGTATTTGAAGATGGGGAGAGTGATTGTCCGTGGGTTATGAAAAGGCCAGAGGCAGGATGTGGGCAGAGGTTGGTGGTGAGATAGATGAGATCAAGGTTCAGTGAGTAGGTAGGCATTAGAGGAGCAAGTATGCAGACAGGGTTGTAGTAGAAAATAAGGGAGGTAAGGTAGGAGGAGGAGAATTGATTAAGTACTTTAAAGCTGATGGTAAGGAGTTTTGGTTTAATGAGGGGGTGGATGGGCAAACGTTGGAGGGTCTTGAGGAGTGGGCAAATGGCAAACATGTACTGAACTATTTTGTAGAAAAATGATCTAGGCAGTAGAGTGAATTATGGGCTGAAATGGGGAGAGGCAGGAGATGGGGAGGTCAGAAAGGAGACGTAGTAATCAAGGGGGATAAGATAGGTGCTTAGATTAACATGGTAGCAGTTTAAATGGAAAGGAAAGGGCGGATTTTAGCAAAGTTGTGAAGGCTGAATAGACGAGATTTGGTGGCAGATTGAATAAGTGGGTTGAATGAGAGAGATGAAATGAGGATAACGCCAAGGTTAAAGGCTTGTGAGACAGCGAGGATGTTGGTGCTGTCTACAGTGATGGAAAGTCAGGGGGAGGACAGGTTTGGGTAGGAAGATGGGGAGTTCTCAGAGACAAGAGTGAGGCATAGTGAATGAGTGGGCATTGGAGGAGTGAAATGTGCAAGCAGCATTGTAATGGGAGAGGAGTGAGAATAAGTATGGGGAGAGAGGTGATTGAGTGCTTTAAAGCTGATGGTCAGGAGTTTCTGCTTGATGCAGAGAAGGATGGTCAACCACTGGAGGATTTTGAGGAGTGAGGAGATGTGCAAAGCGATGTTTTAGAAAAATGATCTAGGCAGAAGAGAGAAGTATGGAGAGGGGTGAGGCTGTAGGCAGTGAAGTCAAAAAGGAGACTACTGTAATAGTCTCCTTGGAATGAGATAATCAATCAGTCATTTTTATTGAGAGTTTACTGTGAGTAGAGCACTGTATTAAGAGCTTGGGAGAGTACAATATAACAGAGTTGGTAGACATGTCCACTGCCCACAACAAGCTTACAGCACTTGGACCACCATGGTGGCAATTTGGGTGGAGAGGAAGGGATGAATTCTGGAGATGTGAAGAAAGAATTGACAGTATTTGGTAACTGACCGAATACACAGATTTATAGAAAGGTGTCAAGGATAATGCCAAGTTTGTGAACTAGTGAAAAGAGGAGGAGAATGGTGGTTTTGTCAATAGTGATGAGAAAGTCAGGGGGAGGAAAGGATTTGGGAAGCAAGAAGGGAGTTCAGTTTTGAACATATTGAGCTTGATGTGCCAGTGGGACACTCAGATGGAGTTGTGCCAGGAGGCAGGAAGAAACACAATCAATCAATTGTACTTACTGAGTGCTTAACTGCATGCAAGGCACCACACTTAATGGTTGGGAGAGTACAGTACAGCAGAGTTGGCAGACATATTCCCTGCTCACAACAAGCTTACTGTCTAGAGGGGGAGACAGATATCCATATAAATAAATAAATTGTGCATATGTACATAAATACTGTGGTGCTGAGGGAGGGCTGAATAAAGGGTGGAAATCTAAAATGCAAGGGTGATGCAGAAGGGAGTGTGAGAACAGGATATGAGTATCTAGTTGGGGAAGGCCTTTTGGAGGGGATGTACCTTCAGTAAGACTTCAAAGGTGGATAGAATGATCATCTGTTGAAAAGAGAGGAAAGGGAGGATTTTAGCCATGTTGTGAAGGTTGAACCAGCAGGATTTAGTGACAGATTGAAAATAGTGAAATGCAAAATTGCAAAGGACTGAGATCAGAGTGAGTGAAGTACACTTGGGCTTGAGGTTCACAGGAAGAGCCTGAGTAAAAGGATAGACAAAAAAACAAGTGGATGTGGGGAAGCCTGGCTTGACTGTTCACTACACAGGGGGAACACAGTGTTCATAGAGGTTTGAGAAGTCTTAAACTTTAAGTGGCTTTGGAGGGAAGTCATGGAAACAACCTATTTCTGGATAGCTTTGCTACCAAAGGGATTTTATAGGGAGGATCCTGACTGGTTCTCTGTGTTCTCATGAGAATTAATGAGTAAATGGGCTTAAACTGAAAAAAGAGTTGATTTAAATACACAAATAAATGTCTAAACTGAAAAGAGGATCAAACATTAGAAGAGGTGACAAAGAGGGTTTTTTTGTTTTGTTTCGTTTTGTTTTAATGGTATTTGTTAGAGTTTACTACGTGCCAGGCACTGTACTTAGTGCTTGGGTAGAAACAAGACAGTCAGATTGGACACAGTCCCTGTCCCACATGAGTCTCACAGTCTTATTCCCCATTTTACAGATGAGATAACTGAGGAACAGAGACATCAAATGTCTTGCACAAGGTCACAAGGCAGACAAATGGCAAAACTGGGATTAGAATCCAGGTCCTTCTGACTCCCAGGCTCTCTGAGGAATCTTCATTCCTGGAATCTTAAAAAAAAACAGTAACAAAGGTCCATCTGACCTGAATAGTGCAGCCCTTCACTTGTCTGGAGATAGGAGGGTGGGCATGAAGCTGATGTCTCGTAAAGTAATTTGAAGTTCTAGGATTTTGTTTCTGTAGAGTGGTTAACAATAATAATAATAATAAATAATAATAATGGTATTTGTTAAGCACTTACTATGTGCCATGCACTGTTCTAAGCACTGGGGTAGATACAAGGTAATCAGATTGTCCCACGCGGGGCTCACATGCTTAATCCCCATTTTACAGATGAGGGAACTGAGGAACAGAGAAGTTAAGTGGCTTGCCTGAGGTCACACAGAAGACAAGTGGTGAAGCCTGAATTAGAATCCACATCCTCTGTCTCCCAAGCTCATCCTCTTTCCACCAAGCCTCACTGCTTCACGTTTGTCCAAGTTGGTGAGTGGGTGAAGTGGGGTGGAGCAGAAGGATGGAAGATTTGAGGAATAAGAGGAAGCAGGCAGCTGGATAGATTTTGAAGTCATCTGTATGGAGATGGTAGTTGAAGCCTTGAGTGTGGATGAGTTCCCCAGGGGAGTAGGTGTAGATTGAAAATAGAAGGGGACCCAGCATTACACCTTGAGGGAGTTCCATATTTAGGGGAAAGGAGGCAGAAGAAGAGCCAGAGAGGTAGGAGAACTAGTGTTGGTAGCCAAGATGCAATTGTGTTTCCTGGAGAAGAGGGTGGTCTGGTGTCAAAGGCTGCCGAGAGGTCAAGGAGGATTAGGACAGAGCAGAATCTGTTAGATTTAGTGAGGAAGAGGAAGAAGAGGAGATCATTGATGACCTTGGTGAGAGTGGTTTAATTGGAGGGCGGGGGTGGTAGCCATATTGAAGAGGATGGAGGAACAAGGTTGGAGGAAAGGAAGTGGAGGCAGTGAGCGTAAACTCTGTTTAAGGAGTTTGGACAGGAATGATAGAAGGGAGATGGAGCAATAGCTGGGTGGTGCAGTGGGGTTAAAGGAGGGTTTGTTTTTTTTTTAAGAAAGGGGATGCCTTGGCATGTTTGATAACAGAAAGGAGCCATTGGAGAGTGCGCTGTTGAAAATGGCAGTCGGCAAGAGAAGAAGAGTGGGCCCAAGTGCTTTATTAAAGTGTGAAGGGATGGTGTTGGGGTGCAGAGGCAGGGGGTAGGTTTAAAAGCAGGCTGGCATTGTCCTCTTGAGTACAAAAACCTAAACTAGAATAAGGGCCCTGGCAAGGCGTATGCTATTGCAGCAAAAGAGAATATTCAAATTAATACCAATGGTATTTACTCAATCAATCAATCAATCAATCAATCGTATTTATTGAGCACTTACTGTGTGCAGAGCACTGCACTAAGCGCTTGGGAAGTACAAGTTGGCAACATATAGAGACAGTCCCTACCCAACAGTGGTGGGCTCACAGTCTACTCAATGCTTACTTTAAAGCAGTGTGGCGTGGTGGCTAGAGCACAGGCCTGGGAGTCAAAGGTCATGGGTTCTAATCCCAGCTCTGCCACTTTGTCTGCTCTGTGACTTTGGGCAAGTCACTTCACTTCTCTGGGCCTCAGTTACCTTATCTGCAAAATGAAGATTGAGATGGTGAACCTCATGTGGGACAGGGACTGTGTCCAACCTGATTTGCTTATATCCCCCCCGGCCCCAGTGCTTCATATAGTGTCTCACACATAGTAAACACTTAACAAATACCATAATTAGTGTGGATCAAGACTGTGAGCTCCACCTGGGACAGGGATTGTGTCAAACTCGATTTGCTTGTACCCAACCCAGTGCTTAATACAGTGCCTGGCACATAGTAAGTGCTTAACAAATACCATTATTATTACTGTATGCAGAGCACTGTGCTAAGCTCGGGGGAAAGTACAACAGAGTTGGTAGACAGAATCCTTGCCCTCGGTGACCTTAAACATTTCCGAAGTGTTGCAAAGATAAAACTGTGGTCCATCTCAAAAGCCCGTAACCTTGAAGTTATCCTTGACTCTGTATGAGCTGTATGAGCTGTATCAGCCTCTTTGCTGACCTTGCTGCCTCCCGTCTCTCCCCATTCTGGTCCACACTTCACTCTGCTGCCCGGATCATTTTTCCACAAAAATGTTCAGGACATGTCTCCCTACTTCTCAAGAAACTCCAGTGGTTGCCCATCCACCTCCATATCGAACAGAACTCTTTACCATCAGCTTTAAAGCATTCAATAACCTTGTTCCCTCCAACATCACCTCATTACTCTCCTACTACAAATCAGACTGCATATTAAACTTCTGTAATATCAACCTACTCACTGTACCTCAATCTTTTCTATCTCACTGCTGACCTCTCAACCAAATCCTGCCTCTGGCCTGGAACACCCACCCTCTTCATATCCGACAGACAATTACTTTCCCCACCTTCAAAGCCTTATTGAAGGCACATCTTCTCCAAGAGGCATTCCCTGACTAAAGCCTCGTTTCTCCTACTCCCTGGCCCTTCTGCGTCACCCTGACTTGCTCCCTTTATTCACATCCCCTCCCCAAACCCACAGTACTTTATGTACATATCGATAATTTATTTATTTATTTACATTAATGTCTGTCTCCCTGTCTAGACTGTAGGCTCACAGTGGGCAGAGAATGTGTCTGTTATATTGCAGTGCTGTATTCTCTGAAGTGCTTAGTACAGTGCTCTGCACTAATAAGTACTCAATAAATACAGTTGATTGATTGATTGTTACCAAGGACAGTGAACACCCATCTGTCTTGGATGGCTTAATCATTCATTTGCCTGGAGGTGGGGGCTTGAACCTGATGACTTCTCGAGGAGTCACCCAGCTCCTAGTTCTAGGGTCCCTGGAGCAGGCCTTGATTTGACCGACTGAATTGCCTGCCAAGAGCATCTATTACTGCCTGGTACCCCTTTCAGTGTTGGGGGAATGGCCATGCCCAATTTTAAGTAAACAGTTTCTCTCTTGCACATTGCCTCTCTTTTTTTAATCATAGGAATCTTGAATAATTTACATGTGTGGTCTTCAACTGACCACTTTATTCCAACAATGGTGTAAATCAATATGATCAGCATTTACTACACAAGCTCCAGGGAGGACTGAAAGGGAGAGGTCAAAAACACCCTCCTGTCTACTCTCATTTGGGCTATGAGCCACCAGGCCCTAATAACACTTGAACCTGAGTGGCTAAGGGAACCTCTGAGACTGACTCCAACACTCTCCTCCAAAAGAGCCTGCCTCCTGTCTCTCCCCATTCCAGTCCATACTCCATTCTGCTGCCAGGATCGTTTTTCTACAAAACCATTTAGTCCATGTTTCCCCACTACTCAAGAACCTCCGGTGATTGCCCGTCTACCTCTGCATCAAACAGAAACTCCTTACCAGAGATAGGATTTAAAGCCCTCAATCACCTCACCCCCTCCTACTGTACATCACTGCTCTCCTATTACAACACAGCCCACACACTGTAATCTTCTAATGCCAACCTCCTCACTATACCTTGATCTTACTTATCTCACCACTGACCCCTTCAATCAATCAATCAATCGATGACTGGTACTTGTTGAACACTTATTATGTGCAGAGCTCTGTACTAAGCGCTTAGGAGAGTATAATACCACAGAGCTAGCAGACACATTTCCTGTCCATGAGGAATTTACAGCCCACATCCTGCCTCTGGCCTGAAACTCCTTCCCTCTTCATATCAGACCTACAATCACTCTCCCCACCTTCAAAGCCTTATTAAAAACACATCTCCTTCATGAAGCTTCTCCTTACTAAGCCCTCATTTCCTCTTCTCCCACTCCCTTCTGCATCACCTTTGTACTTGGAATTGCACCCTTTATTCACTCCTCCCTCAGCCCCACAGCACTTATGTACATATCCAGAAGGTATTTATTTATATTAATATCTGTCTCCCCCTCTAGACTGCAAGCTCCATGTGGGCAGGGAACATGCCTAACAAATCTGTTATATTGTATTCTCCCAAGTGCTTAGTTCAGTCCTCTGCACATAATAAGTGCTCAATAAATATGATTGATTGATTCAGCTGCCAGCCTGAAGGAGCAGAGCCACAGAGTAGCATTTTTCTCTTTGTCCTTTGAAATAATGAATAATACTAATGAATAATTATGGTATTTATTAAGCACATAATAATAATAATAATAGCATTTATTAAGCACTTACTATGTGCAAAGCACTGTTCTAAGCGCTGGAGAGGTTATAAGGTGATCAGGTTGTCCCACAGGGGGCTCACAGTCTTCATCCTCATTTTACAGATGAGGTAACTGAGGCCCAGAGAAGTTAAGTGACTTGCCCAAAGTCACACAGCTGACAGCTGGTGGAGCCAGGATTTGAACCCCTGACCTCTGACTCCAAAACCCGGGCTCTTTCTACAGAGCCACGCTGCTTCACATACTATGTGCCAGGCACTTTACTAAATGCTGGGGTGGATACAAGCAAATCGAGTTGGACATAGCCCTGTCCCACACTGGGCTCATAGTCTCAATCCCCATTTTCCAGATGAGGTAGCTGAGGCACAGAAAAATGAAGTGACACGCCCAAGGTCACACAGCAGACAAGTGGCAAATCTGGGATTAGAACCCATGACCTTCTGACTCTCAGGCTTGTGCTCTATCAAGTAGGCTACACTGCTTTTCGGGCTCCTTTCACTAAAACTACAAATCAGTGGGACACTGATGAAGCTCTCTCATTCACCCCTCAAATCCAATCCATTACCAAAACGTGCTGGTCTCACCTCCACAACATCACTAAGGTCCGCCCTTTCCTCTCCATCCAAACCACTACCTTGTTGGTTTAATCTCTCATCCTATCCCGACTGAATTACTGCATTGGTCTCCTCTCTGATCTCCCATCCTCCTGTCTCTCCTCGCTTCAGTCTATTCTTCACTCTGCTGCATGGATTATCTTTGTATAGAAATGCTCTGGGCATGTCACTCCCCTCCTCAAAAATCTCCAGTGGTTGCCTATCAACCTTCGCATGAAGCAAAAACTCCTCACTCTAGGCTTCAAAGCTCTCCATCACCTCACCCCCTCTTACCTCTCCTCCCTTCTCTCCCTCTACAGCCCAGCCCACCCACTCCACTCCTCTGCTGCTAACCTCCTAACTGTGCCTCATTCTCACCTGTCCCGCCGTAGACCCCTGGCCCAAATCCTACCTGTAGCCTGGAATGCCCTCCCTCCTCACATCTGCCAAACTATCGCTCTTCCTCCCTTCAAAGCCCCACTGAGAGCTCACCTCCTCCAGAAGGCCTTCCTAGACTAAGACCCCTCCCTTCTCCTCCTCCTCCTCCCCTCCCCATCACCCCCACTCCTTCCCTCTGCCCTACCTCCTTCTCCTCCCCAAAGCACTTGTGTATATCTGTACGTATTTATTACTATATATTTGTACATATTTATTACTCTATTTTATTAATGATGTGTATATAGCTATAATTCTATTTATTCTGATGGTATCGACACCTGTCTGCTTTGTTTTGTTGTCTGTCTCCCCCTTCTAGACTGTGAGCCTGTTGTTGGGTAAAGACAGTCTCTATATGTTGCTGATTTGTAATTCCCAAGTGCTTAGTACAGTGCTTTGCACACAATAAGAGCTCAATAAATTCAATTGAATGACTGAGACTCCATACTCTATTGCTCTCTGTGAAGCTGTCTCCTTGGTCATACATTGGTCCACAACAGCAGTAGAAATTATCATTTACCTATTATCTAAGATAACAGTGGATGCCATCTTGCTGTCTGTCACTTTGGCTGATAGCAGAAAATGCACAGAAACTCTAAACCATGGCAGTCAGTCAACTGTATTTATTGAGCGCTTACTGTGTGCAGAGTACCATTCTAAGCCCTTGGGAGAGTACAATACAACAATAAATAGATTCTCTGCCCACAACGAGTTTACAGTCTAGAGGGGGAGACAGACATAAATGTAAATAAATAAAGTACAGCCATGTATACAAGTGCTGTTTGACTAGGAGTGGGAATGAATAAGGGAAGCAATTGAAGGTGAAGCAGAGAGAATGGGAGAGGAGGAAAGGAGGGCTTAGTCCAGAAAAGCCTTTTGGAGGAGATGTGCCTTTAATAAAGTTTTGACGGGGTCGAGAGTGATTGTCTGTTGGATATGAGGAGGGAGGGCGTTCCAGGTCAGAGGCAGGACGTGGGCGAGAGATTGGAGGTGAGATAGATGAGATCAAGGTACAGTGAGAAGGTTAGCATTAGAGGAGGAAAGTACATGGCTTGTAGCTCCCTCACCATAAGGACTTCATGGTTCCCAGAGGGCCGTCTGAGTGGGTAAGGCCGCCCCCATCCTCCCATGTACCACTGCAAAGAGAAAAACCCACCCCCTCAGTGTGTAGAAGGGCCAGAAGCCACCTGTATAGGCAGTTTCAAATTACAATAAATAGCACTGAACGGCATTTCTAAATTTACACCTCGTTCATGCTTTACAACACATTGGTGTTGACACTCCAACATGCACTAGCTAGCTTCAAGGATGTGGGGCAGGGGAGCCCATGAGAGTTGTAGGAAAATGGGAAGACAATTTCTAAAACTGTGAGGGGGGACGGGAGGAAGAAGTGGGGTGCTTAAAAAGGGCTGAGTGGCATGGGAGAGACCAGGGGATGCAGCGGGAAGGGAAAGTTTGCCTAACTATCAGAGTTCGCATGTTAATTTTATTTCCAATTAAAAGTAGCAGTATGGGAGAGAGTTTAGGGTGGAGACTCAAGTTTACTGCATGGAAGAAGGCAGTGAGGTGGTGAGGTACACAATGATTTATCCCAACCGCTACCCTGCTTATTCAAGTTCTCATCCTATCCCATCTGGACTATTGCATCAGCCTTCTCTCTGATCTCCCATCCTCGTGTCTCTCTCCACTTCAATCCATACTTCATGCTGCTGCCCGGATTATCTTTGTCCAGAAACGCTCTGGGCATGTCACTCCCCTCCTCAAAAATCTCCAGTGGCTACCAATCAATCTGCGCATCAGGCAGAAACTCCTCACCCTCGGCTTCAAGGCTCTCCATCACCTCGCCCCCTCCTACCACACCTCCCTTCTCTCCTTCTACAGCCCACTCTGCACCCTCCGCTCCTCCACCGCTGATCTCCTCACCGTACCTCGCTCTCGCCTGTCCCGCCATCGACCCCCGGCCCACGTCATCCCCCGGGCCTGGAATGCCCTCCCTCTGCCCATCCGTCAAGCTAGCTCTCTTCCTCCCTTCAAGGCCCTGCTGAGAGCTCACCTCCTCCAGGAGGCCTTCCCAGACTGAGCCCCTTCCTTCCTCTCCCCCTCGTCCCCCTCTCCATCCCCCCCATCTTACCTCCTTCCCTTCCCCCAGCACCTGTATATATGTATATATGTTTGTACATTTTTTTACTCTATTTATTTATTTTATTTGTACATATCTATTCTATTTATTTTATTTTGTTAGTATGTTTGGTTTTGTTCTCTGTCTCCCCCTTTTAGACTGTGAGCCCACTGTTGGGTAGGGACTGTCTCTATATGTTGCCAATTTGTACTTCCCAAGCACTTAGTACAGTGCTCTGCACATAGTAAGCGCTCAACAAATACGATTGATGATGATGATGATGACTTATCCTCTCTGTTCAATTTAGCACTCTACTCTTGATGGTTTTGAATTGTTCAATTTTAATGTGCTTTCCTTGTAAACAGAATTATAAGGAGTTCTTATCGTTTGAAGTGTTGTGCGACCCTTGAGAGTGAGACATCTGCATTAATTTTCATTTGATTATCCCAGTGCTTAATCTAGTGCTTTGCACATTGTAATTCTTCAATATATGTTAGCAGTACTATTAAAAATGCCAAGTGAATAGAGAGGAATGGAAGCAGCAAGGAAAGTGTGCAATTCAGAGTTAGGGAATCTTTTTAATGGTATTTTTTAAGGACTTGATGTGTGCTATACTAAGCACTGGGGTAGATTAAGGATAATCAAGTTGGACACAGTCCTTGTCCCTCAGAGTGCTCACAGTCTTAATCCCTATTTTACATATGAGGTAACTGAGGCACAGGGAGGGTAAGTGATTTAAGACACACAGGAAACAAGTGGTGGAGCTGGGATTAGAAACCAGATCTTCTGACCCCAAAGGCCATGATTTATCCATTAGGCCATGCTGCTTCTCTTAAAAAAAAAATTGGAGGGAATGTGTGAGGTTCAGAGAATTAGGAAGATCTCGATGCAAAGCCAGACCAACAGGTCTTAATTATGCCAGGGATTCACTGTGCATCAGCGCTGAGAGGGACCTGCGCTCGGGCCAACCACCCTTAGGTAGAGCCCTAGTAGTTCTAAGGTCCGTGGTTCAGAGGGCTCCCAGCACTGCTTAACTGGAAGTCAAGTAGTTTTAACACTATCAATCAATCAATCAACCATATTTATTGAGCACTTAAGTGTGTAAAGTGTAAAGCACTGTACTAAGCATTCGGGAGAGTATAACTCAACAATGTAACAGACACATTGTCTGCCCATACCGAACTTACAGTCTTGAGGGGGAGACAGACATTAATGTAAATAAACAGATTATGGATATAATCCATAATATATGGGCCTGGGGAGGGGAGGTAAATAAAGGGAGCAAGTCAGGGCAGTGCAGAAAAGAGTGGGAGAAGAAGAAAAGAGGACATAGTCAGAGAAAGCCTCTTGGAGGAGATGTGCCTTCAAAAAGGCTTTGAATGTGGTGAGAGTAATTGTTGGACATGAAGAGGGACAGTGTTTCAAGCCAGAGGCATGACATGGGCGAGAGGTCAGCGGTGAGATCAAGTGCTTCGTACAGTGCTCTGCACACAGTAAGCGCTCAATAAATACGATTGAATGAATGAATAGATGAGATCAGGGTACAGTTGAGTAGGTTGTTATTAGAGGAGTGAAATGTGTAGGCTGGGTTGTGGTAGGAGAGTAGGGAGGTGACATAGGACGGGGCAAGGTGATTGAGTGCTTTAAAGATGATGATTAGGAGTTCCTGCTTAACGTGGAGGTGGATGGGCAACCCCGGAGGTTCTTGAGTAGTGGGAAAACATGTCCCAAATGTTTCTGTAGAAAAATGATCTGGGCAGCAGAGTGAAATATGGACTGGAGTGGGGAGAGAAAGGAGGTAGGGAGGTTAGCAAAGAGGATGGTACAGCAATCAAAGCAGGATAAGATAAGTGCTTGGATTAACGTGGTAGCAGTTTGGATGGAGAAGAAAGGACAGTTTTTAGCAATGTTGTGAAGGTTGAACTGACAGGATATAGGGATAGATTAAGTAGGTAAAATGAGAGGGAGGAGTCAAGGATAACTCCAGGGTTACAGGCTTAAGAGACAGGAAGGATGATGGTACTGTCTACAGTGATGGGAATGTCACGGGGCTTGGGTGGAAAGATAAGGAGTTCTGTTTTGGACAAGTTAAGTTTGAGGTGTCTTGAAGGCAGGAGGAGGTGCCTCAAGCTCCGCCTTTCTCCCATTCTTTACTTGACCATTTTGGGTGGAGAGGATTAACTTGGTGAAGGTCACATGTGGGGTCATGAAGCAGCAGTTTTGGAGAGGTGTCTATGTCCAGTATCCTAGCTCTTCTCCTAAGATAAATTGAACACTGTCCACAACAGACTTGCTGTACTTGCTTGGTTTAACCTTGGGTGAGTCAATTGCTCTCTCTGTCGGTTTTTTCTCCTGTAAAATGGACAAGAATCATCCTTACTGCTCATTGTATCATAAAGCTATAAAGATAATTTGATGGAAAAGAACTTGGGAAAAATAAACACACAAATCTATGTAAGATTATACATGTATTTTTGCTCTGTCACCCCCATGAGGAGGAAGACAATGTCAACATTCTGTACTTTGTTTTAAGCCCTTTTCTTTCTCCTCTTTCTTCCATTCTACTCTTAAAATTAAAATGGCTACTCCTGTTGGTCACACAGACACATGCGCACTACACTCGCTGTGCACATATGTGTACATGCAGACACACGTATGGTCCTATGCAATACCTGCATACCCTAACTATTGCACTCAGGGCTAAATGCTGCACTCCTTCTTGTCTTGGGGGCTACTGGACCGTCCCTTTCCCAGCAGGTTGAGTCTATTTGATGAATCGCTTAGAGTGATTGTCCTCAAGCCTTCCCTGCCTCCTCTCACCCCATTAGGGATCAGTGCTGTGTGCTCGCCCGCCCTCCAACCTCCGCCTCTGCCCTTCAAGACTTCTCACCATACTGCTTCCCCATCACTTTACTTGACAAATAAATGTAAAAAGCATCTCTAATAGGGATGATGGGAGAGTTATGAGTTTTTATTTATCCAGCTCACTATTTGGTGACGTAAATGTCTTCGGCTCTCCTAATTACTTATTTAAAGCCTATTGATTCCTCGGGTTTCTGCTGGGAGGCCTTACGGAATTGTATGTCACGCAAATAGCATTATAGCTGCCTACAAATTAAAGCAAGTAGACAGAATACTGCAGCATTGCAATAACCAGGCAGAAGGTTTATTTTAGCCTGAGCCTCATGTGAAATATTTATGTACTGATTTAAATACTAAGGAGTTGACGGTACCCTCTGGGCAGCACCAACCCGCCAGAGCTGCCCACCCGACAGCTGTCTCATTCATTACTGCCCCCCTAAGGGACACGGACCGTGTCTAAATCCCACCTGTTTATTCTCTCCCAGTTCTTACTACAGTGCTCTGGCCTAATGGATAGAGCCCAGACCTGCTTATTGTTATATTGTACTTGCCCAAGCACTTAGTACAGTGCTCTGCACACAGTAAGCACTCAGTAAATACCATTGATTAATTGAATGGGAGTCCAAAGGATCTGTGTTCTAATCTCAGCTCCACCATTTCTCTGCTCCGTTACCCTGTACAAGCCACTTCACTTCTTTGTTCCTCATTTACCTCATCTGTAAAACTGGGGATTAAGATCGTGAGGAGACATGGAGTGTGTCCAAGCTGATTATATGTATCTATCTCAGCACTTAATACAGTGCCTGGCACATAATAAGTGTTTAATAAATACACTAAAAAAATAAAATAACTACTACCACTACCAATACTCCATTCAGTGCCTCTGTTTCCATTAACAAGTTTGTCAGGAGGAGCCAGGACAGGGCCCGAGGGATGCCCACCCTTTGCGGTTGGTGCTTTATGTATTTTGCTCATTGTGGACATGGAATGTGTCTGTTATACTCTCCCAAGTGCTTAGTACAGTGCTCCACACACAATAAGTGCTCAGTAAATATGATAGATGGATTGATTGATTTTGTTAAACCCCATTACTTTCATCCCCTCCACTCCTCCTCCTCCTCATCGATGGTATTTATTGAGCTCTTACTGTGTGGGAGCACTGCATTAAGCACTTGAGAGAGTTCAGTAGACAAGCTTACAGTCGAGGGAGAGACAGACTATTAGTTCAGGCTGGGCGTGCTCCCTGCATGGACCCCTCAACTGCTGAGGGAGGAGTTGATGCATGGGAGTAGGGCTGCCCATCTGGCCATCTGTTTTAATCACAAGTATGGAACTGCCATTTGACCAACTGGTTCTTTCAGGCAGGAATCAAGATGAAAAACCAGAGATCAAATTTGCCCAGAAAAATCCAAACATCTGACCACATACGCTGAGAGAGATTCAATTACTTGTTTTTCTCTTTTCACAAATGGACTTTGTTCTGGGCACGTTTTTAACTGTGATTTTGGAAATAGCAGAATAGCCGAAATGATGTCATCTTAACTTTGCAAATTACCATTAGTTCATAGTCCAAGGGCATAATGGAAAAAGACAGACCTAAAAGACATTGAGATTTAGACCAGCTGAAAATATGACCCGTGTTTCTGGCATGACATTTCTCTAGGTTCCTGGTATTCCTACTGGACACATCATCACTATAACACTAGCAGGGATTGAAGGCAATTTTGCTGGCCCGTGAAGTGTTTTTTGTTTTTTTTTGTGTGTGTGTAGCATCAAGATGGGCAATGGAAATCTTTTTAGTTTAAGGGAGAGAGATGTGTGGGAAAAAAAAAAGATAAAAACGATGGGAATTAATGTGACTCTCCTTACCCATGCAGTACTGTGGGTTAGAAACCTGCTTGAGGTAATTCTGGGTCTTTGCAGGTGACCTGCAGCAAACCCTGAAGTTCATTCATTCAGTCATATTTCTTGAATTCTTACTATGTGCAAAGCAGTGTATTAAGCACTTGGGAGAATACAGTATTACAATAAACAGACATATTCCCTGCCCAAAACAAGTTTACAGTCTGGAGGGAGAGTCTTCCTGCTCCTCAGTTTATCACCTGTTGTTGGAGGCATCAGTGCTTTTTACCCATCCAGATGACAAGCATCAACATGACCTAGTGGAAAGAGCACAGGCCTGGGAAAAGGAGGAATGGGGTTCTAATTCTGGTTCTGCCACTTGTCTGCTGTGTGACCTTGGACAAGTCACTTAACTTCTCTGGTCCTCAGCTACCTCAACTATCAAATGGGGATTATGACTGTGAGCCTTATATGGGACAGGGATTGTGTCTTGTACCTACCCCAGTGCTTAGTAAGGACCTCACACATAATAAGCACCTAACAAATAAAAAAAATATCTGAAGTATTTGCAAGTAAATGATTGCATTGTAGGTGGGATAAGTCAAGTGTGACCCTCCTGGGTCCCTTTCTCCCCATTGGTAGTAGTAGTGATAGTATTTATTAAGTTCTTGCTATGTGCAAAGCATAGTACTGAACACTGGGAAAGAAGTACATGGGAGAGGTGAGAGAGGTGGTTGGTGACAGATGCATTAGGAAAGATGAAACAAAAATATAAAAGACAGGGATGATGATAGAAACAAAAGGAGAAGCAGGATTTCAGACTTCTCACAGCTCAGACCGTTGGTTACAGATGTCACAGCTGCAACCGTGGTGGTAACCCTACCTTTCTAAAAGTTGAGAAGGAAGGTCAATGCCGCTGCTGTTCTGAGTCTTTCCTGGGCTGGAGCAGGGACTGATGGGAGTCCAAGTGGCATAGGGTTGGAGCAGCCTCTCTCCCTTTTTTATGGTATTTGTTAAGTGCTTACAATGTGCCAGGCACTGTGCCAGGCACTGTCCTAAACTCTGTGGTAGAGACAAGTTTTTTTAAGGCATTTATTAAGGGATTACTATGTGCAAAGCACTGTTCTAAGAGCTGGGGAGGTTACAAGGTGAACAGGTTGTGATCAGGTTGATCAAGTTAATCAGGTTGGACACAACCCCTATCCCAGAGGGGGCTCACGATCTTAATCCCCATTTTACAGTGGAGGGAACTGAGGCACAGAGGAGTTAATTGACTTGCCCAAGGTCACACAGCAGACATGTGGCAGAGCCAGGATTAGAACTCATGACCTTCTAACTTCCGGGCCTGTGCTCTATTCACTAGGCCATGCTGCATGGACCCGAGATCTCAAGGGGCACACAATCTATAAGGTCTAGAGGTTGAGTGAATTGCTGGAGAAGTCGAGGTGAAGAATGTCTAGAAGCCTAGTGGCCTGATCTTCAGGACCCCTTCTAGCTAGCCAAGTCCAGGATGAAGGAAATTGAGTGAAGTTTGAGCTTGAGTCATTTTCCAAGGTTGTCTGTAGACTTCTCCCACCAGAACCTTAGGATATGAGTGAGTGCTGTCACTTAAATTACTCCTGAGTGTGTGTTCTTCAGATGTACCTTCTCTTTTTTTGGTTGGAGATGGCGGGATCAGGGTTGGAGGGTAGAATTGCCCTGGGTTACTTCCAGGTGAGAGGAGAGATTGGTTCCGCTAGAATGAGTTATAACTAGCATTCAGGAGTTCATGTGAAAGCACTTTGTAAAGCACAAACATTATAGATTCATGATATTACTATTTTGATGCTGAAAAGGATAGTCTAACAGCAGTATCTGCTTTGGGGGCCTTTCAATCAATTGTATATACTGAGCATTTACTGTGTGCAGAAGACTGTACTAAATGCTTTGGAGAGTAGGTCAGCTGTGAAAGATGCGATAGAGGTACAGAGAGTAGGTTGGCATTAGGGGAATGAAGTGAGCAGGTTGGATTGTAGTAGATCAGCGTGGAAAGGTAGGAGGGGACTAGGGGATTGAGTGCTTTAAAGCTAGTGGTAGTCTATGTTTGATGCAGATTTGGATGGGTAACCACCAGAAGTTCTTGAGGAGTGGTTCTTGAGTTTATTGAGTGTCCTTGAGGTTCTTGAGTGTTTTTCAAACAGAAACTCCTTACCATTGGCTTTAAAGCACTCAATCAGTTCACCTCACCTCACTGATTCATTCATTCATATTTATTGAGTGCTTACTGTGTGCAGAGCACTGTACTAAGCCCTTGGAAAGTACAATACAGCAATAAAGAGAGAAAATCCCTGCCCACAATGGTCTAGAGGGAGGAAGATAGACATAAGTAGAATTATAGATATATACACATATACCTCAGTGCTGATCTACTACAGCCCAGCCCACACACTTCACTCCTCTAGCTCCAGCTTGCTCACTGTACTGATGTCATTTATCTCACCGCTGACTCCTTTCCCATGACCTCCCCATAGCCTGGAACTCCCTCCACCTTCATATACGCTAGACCACCACTCTTCCCACCTTATAGCATCTCCTTCAAGAGTCCCCAACTGAAGTCCTCTTTTCCCTGGCTCCATCTCTCTTCTGCATCATTTATGCATTTGGATCTGTGATCTCTGGGCATTTGATATTAGCCCCACCCTCAACCCCGCAGCATTTACGTACATATCTTTAAATTCTACATTAAAAATTACTTATTTATATTAATGTCCGTCTCCCCTTCTAGAATAATAATAATAATGATGGCATTTGTTAAGTGCTTACTATGTGCAAAGCACTGTTCTAAGCACTGGGGGGGGATACAAGGTGATCAGGTTGTCCCAGGTGGGGCTCACAGTCTTAATCCCCATTTGAAAGATGAGATAACTGAGGATCAGAGAAGTTAAGTGATTTGCCCAAGGTCACACAGCAGAATGCGGTGGAGTGGGATTAGAACCCATGACCTCTGACTCCCAAACCCATGCTCTTTCCACTGAGCCATGCTGCATCTCTTAGAATCTAAGCTTGTTGTGGGCAGGGGCCATGTCTACTAACTCTGTTGTATTGTACTCTCGTAAGTGATTAGGATAATGTTCTTCTTGTAGTAAGTGCTCAATAAATACCACTGATTGATTGATTGAGTGGGGAAATAATGAATTGAATGTTTTTCTAGAAAAATGATTCAGGCAGCAGAGTGAAGTATGGACTATAGTGGGGAAAGACCTGTGGCAGGGAGGTCAGCAAGGAGGCTGAGGCAGTAATCAAGGTGGGATAGTATAACTGCTTGGATTAACGTGGTAGCAGTTTGCATGGAGAGGAAAGGGTGGATTTTAGAGATGTCGTGAAGGTAAAACTGACAGGATTTGGTGACAGAGTAAATGTGCGGGTTGTTTGAGAAAGTTGAGTCGAGGATAACGCCCAATTTACAGGATTGTGAGAAAAAGAGGATGGTGGTGCTGTCTTCAGTGTTGGGAAAGTCAGGGAGGAAATCAGGATTTGGGTGGGAAGATAGGAAGTTCTGTGAGAGTCCATGGATGAGGTCTGGAGGCTCTCTTAATAGACGGGATACTCCTCTGAGTTTCCTCCACTGGCCTTCTTGCCCATGTCAACCCCGGGTTGATCCTATCAGGGAACTTGTCCCTATTTGTTTCACCAAGGTTGTAGGCAGGGAACATATCTACCAACTCTTATACTGTACTCTTCCAAGTGTTAAGTATAATGCTCTGCACACAGGAAGCCCTCAATATATATGACTGATTGGTAAGAAAGAGCAGTTTCTGGGTCCTGTCACTTGGGTGGGCTCAGTTGAAAAGCCCGATACAGAAAGGTCCCATGGCATGGTTTTCTCCACCAGACTGGATGGGCCCATGAAAGGAGGTGCCAGTTTCAAACTAGAATGCCAGTGAGGCAAAGGGTAAGGGGATGGGTTCTGGGGTTAGTAAATGGGGTCCCAGAAATATTATGGTAATCTGGATTGCATCCAAATTGCACTATCGGGCCATATTAGACGTTTATTGCTTTGGAGGCAGTTAAATCTACCACTTTCAAATACCAGCCAAATAAGAACTTCCTAGCCATTGGGGCCCCTGGGCCCTGCAGCGGGGGCCCCCTCCTCATTTTGGAGGGCTGTCGACTCTGCAGTATCTTTCCCTCAGATTCCCCTTTCCCATTAGACTGTGCTTGCCTAGCAGGGAGGTCAGGTGTACAGAGAGAAATATAGAAATCCCGTGCAGAGGTCAGGAAGGAGGATGTCTTGTCCTGCGGCAGTGGATGTTGCACGGGGGATTGCAGAAGAGCCCATCTGTAACTCCCCCGCCCCTCCACCACTCTCCCTTCCACTTTATCAGCATTAGCTGCCTGCAATGGTTATATTAAGATCTCTGAGTGCCCTCCCTCAGGGATGAAGCAGCCTAGGATAGAGTGTTTCTGTAGCTCCTGGGATTCCAAGGTGATCCCAGGAAAAATTGCCCAGCATGCTTTTCCCCTCCTTTCTTTCCCACTCTCCTTGTCCCTGAGTTAAAAAGCCTACTGCCTTTGTTTTTATTATACTGCTCTGCTCCACAAAAGACCATTCCCCTCCAGGTCTTGAAAGGAATTTTTTTTGTTGTCACCCCAGTGATGCTGGAGTTATGCTTTGTGCCTGCTTGTTAATAAAACAATCCCTGAAAGTCACTCAGAGACTGAGCAGAAGTTGATTTTGCCTGCCTTGGAATAAATCCCTGCTTAACTTTCACCTTCTGCAGGACAGATGTAGCTGGGTCTTGGCTTTAGGCTGCTGTTTCCAGAAGTCACCCTGAAACAGGAGCATTTCCTGCAGGATTTGGAGGATCCAGCAGGAGGGGAGTGAGTGAGAAGGGGAATTTGGTTCAGCTATGCAGCTAATCATTGGCCAACAGGAAGGGTGGGGGGCAAAAACCTTTTGAACAAGTGGGCTGCTCATTTCAAGGAAGAGAAAAAGAAACGTCTCTCATTACCACTGCATCAGAGATGCTTGTAGCCTACCGCATTTTGCAGAGAACCAAACTCCCAGGTCAGCCTCCCCACATGTTGATTATTAATTGATGTGTGGCTCAGTGACTTTCATCAAGGTCATAGGATGACTGGTCCAGAAGCAAAGGGCTTGCCCGAAAATTCAAAGGGGAACCTACAAGGAGATCTTTGAATGAGGTCAGGTTCATTTCCTCCTTGAAAAAAAGAAGGAAAAGAAAATCCATATTTAACTGAGGCATCTCCTGTTTGGCTGCCTCAGCAATGCAGGGATTTGAGAAGAAATAACCCTTGCTGGGAGAGGAGCAGGAATGCAGGGGTCTGCAGGGCTTCAGGAATTCCTCTCCCCGCCGGATGGGTAGAGGGAAGCAGAGGGCAGGTCTGCCATGTAGAGAGCTGCACACTGAAATCCCTGAGACGGTTCCTCGCCTACCCTCCCTTTTGGAGGGGCCCATCTCTTAAAGGAAAAATGAGTGAGAAACAGATGTAATCTGGGATTTTTGAAGCTCCTTCCCTATAGATCACCAGTTCCGGTATGCCTAGTAAAATTTGAACGAGAAGAATTTGCTAAAAAGCAGGGGCTGCTCCTGGGGTGGTGGTGGGTTGGTGGGGGGCAGGGGGGTGCTGCTTCTGCTACACTATTGCAGAAGCTTCATAAATCTTGCCATCTAGGACACACCCAGCCCTCCCTTGCCTTTTCAGAGGAGTGGGCTGGAAACCCATTCTTATTCTTCTGAGCTCTGGAGCTTTGAAAGATTTGAGATTATCGGATGGAGATCCATGAAAGAGGAAAATGATTTTGATCCATACGTCAGTGTCTACCGGTCTCAGAAATATTGTGGATCTTTCAGACATGCATGCAAATTTGCCCAAAGTCCCTCTACTCTTTAATTTCCAACAGAAAAGCCCATGTGTTAGTGAGAGAGAAACCCCAGAACCTCAGCTGCTCAGCCTTGGACCCCAGACTTTGCAGGTAGGTAAGATGTTGCTCACATGTGGGTCCCAGAGCAAGTTCAGGGAGTTAGATACCTCCCTGGAGGTGATGGGGAGGAGAATGGCGGAGGTGAAGTCTTCCAGAGCCTCTGTCAGGAGTTGATTGATGGTGTAAATTCCTGACTCCCGTGCGACATAGAAGGGATCAAGCCAGCTCAAGAAGTCCAGCCCTTGGATACCTGGGCAGTGGGAAGCTAAAAATACTCGGCTCAGAAGAGCAGAGCGGAACAGATTGGAGCAGAGCAGCCTGCTGTGTGTTTCAGTTTTTAATGAGCAGACAGGAACAGCCTTCCTGTGGGCTCTTCTCAGTGCTCCAATCCCAGCTTCTCAAGCACGCCTCCTGAGCCTCCGAGTTCTAGAATCTGCCCACGGACAGTTTCTCTCTCACAGATTTTGGACTTTCCCTGTTCCCAGATGGACGTTGAACTGGACTCCTGAGGTAAAGGGACTTGCTGTCCTTGAGGTCTTGGAGGGGTGCCAGTGGCAGAGGCCATGAGGGAAAATTGCGGAGTTGGAGGCCTAGGCTGCAGCAGAGATTTATTTATTTGCCAGATGAAGGTTCCCACTAGCTGGCTGTCTCTGAACCTGGTCGTCAGCGGGGCAGTTCTTGTCCAGCTCAAACACCAGTGTATCTCCAGGTAGTCACTGCGGTTGGTGTATATGACCAGCCCTATTGCCTGAACCCTTGACTTTGCAGATTAAGAGGCACCATTCAAAAGTAGACAAACGTACTGGGCCTCGGTCTGGGGTTGGGATGCAGGAGTTGGTCCTCTTTAGCTTCTCTCCCTCTGACTCGTGGGATTGTCCAAGTTTCGTCTTGGGGATTTTCCTGCCCAGCAATCCTAGGAGTGGGGATGGGAGGAGGTCAGTGAAATTCAGACCCTGGACCATGAATAATAATAATCATAATAATAATAATAGCATTTGTTAAGTGCTTACTATGTCCGAAGCACTGTTCTAAGCACTGGGGAGATACAAGATGATCAGGTTGTCCCACGTGGGGCTCACAGTCTTAATCCCTATTTTACAGATGAGGTAACTGAGGCTCAGAGAAGTTAAGTGACTTGCCCAAGGTCACATAGCAGACATGTGGTGGAGCCAGGAATAGAACCCATGACCTCTGACTCCCGAGCCCATGCTCTTTCCACTGACCCATGCTGCTTCTTTAATGTGGTGGTGTGTGTGGGTGATGGAGAAGGGTGCCAAGGAGAGAGCCAACTGGGCAGAAAGGAGGAAGGTGCGGTGTTTTTAAAAGAGGACCACGGGGAGACCAGAATCATGCCAGAGATAGATGCTGACTCTGCCCAATTTTGAAGATCTTTCCTTAGGACCAAGAAGCAGCACTGGAGAAGTAGCATGGCCTAGCAGATAGAGCACGGGCCTGAGAATCATAAAAATCTGGGTTCTAATCTAGACCCCGCCACTTGTCTGCAGTTGACCTCGAGCAAGCCACTTCCCTTCTCTGTGCCTCAGTTACTTTACCTGTAAAATGGGGATTAAGATTGTGAGCCCCATGTGGGACAGGTACTGTGTCCAACCTGGGTATCTTGTATCTACCCCAGTGCTTAGAACAGTGCCTAGAACATGGTAAGTGCTTAACAAATACTATAAAAACAAAGGATGAATCAGTCCAGGAGTGAGACAGCAGGCTGCCCGGGCCCCTTATGACAACGGGTCATTGAGAGTAGTGGGGAGAGGATCAATTGGTCCAGGCTGAGAAGTACTTTAGAAAGAAAATGCAGGAGACATGGAGGAAAGATCAGGACTGTTGAACCAAAGTTAAGTCACCATGTATCAAATTTCCCTCCCCTCCTCCCTTGCCTTGCTGTTGAAAAGTGTACCTCAAGAGTCCAGGGAGGGGGCTGCTGTAGCTCCCTAAAACTTTGTTTAGGAGCTCTGCCTTTGCCAGGGGCAAAACTAAACTCTTTGGCCTGGGACTCTAGAGGTAGGTGAGTTGGTGGATCTTCCACTGACCTCCCAAGACAGCTTGCTGGCTCCGAGCACTTGGGGAGAGATTGCCTATCAGACCTGACCAGGCAATTTTATTTGAACTTCTTTTTCATTTAAAGTTCTCTGCTGCAGCCGTCCTGCCCATCCCAGTTTGCCACTGCTTCTCAGTTGGGTTTTGATCCCCCTTCCTAGGCTTAGTAAAATGAGAGAGGGAGGAGAGGAATCAGGTGGGGTAAAGACTGATGTGGAAAATACGACAAACTCTGGGAATGACTCTGGGATGCCATGACTCTGGGAATGAAGACTAGAATCTGTCTATCAAACCTTCCTCTTGATAGAGTTATGCATGTAAATGCACACACAATCAAACAGTGGTATTTACTGAGTAATACTGCATGCAAAGCACTGTACTAAGTGGTCAGTAGAGTAAAATGTAACAGAGTTGGTAGACACATTCCTTGTGCACAAGGAGCTCTTTCTCTCTCTCCCCCCCCCCACTAGCACACACGCACATGCACACACATGCACACACGCGCGCGCGCACACACACACACACACATACACACACGCAGAGCCAAGAGTCTGTCTGGAGGCGTTTCGGAAACAGTATTTCCTGCTTTTGGTGCTGTGGTTGTCAGGTTCCAAGTTCCCAAATCCCCTGGGCTGTCAGCTGCATAGATTCGGAGTTGGGAGAATTTGCAAAGCCCTAAAACTGCCGCTGTGGTACTTTCATTGTCCAGACAGCTAAGTGTGGCACATTCCAAGTGCTGATCCCAGCCTGGATGGGCAGAGATCTTGCCCTGGGCCTGGGGCCAGCTGCAGGGAGGGCAGAGTACACAGCTGAGATTTGGCCACCCACCCCTGGGCTCTGGACCTCTGCCAGATGACCTGGGTGGACCGTCATCCCAGCTTCCCTCTTCCTGGCAGGCCTGGGTTGCATCAGGCTGTTAGTCACATGGGGTCTCTTCCTTTTTTGGAGCACAAGGACACCTTGACCTTGAGAGCGGGTTTGCAGAAGAGTTTAAATAGGACCGGGCTGGCTCTGGACAGCTCAGGCTAGAGAGAAGGAGAGAGGGAGGAAGGGATAGCTCCTGCCCTTATCCCTGCCTCCTTCCCTTCTTTCTGCCATCGACCCCCCACCATCACTTGACCACTTAACTAGGGTTGACCTGTCCCCCGGGACAAGGAGGCCTTGTATCCCGGATCTTGTGGAAGGGATCTTGTGGTGGCCGAGACACCGTTTCAGCCCCTTGGGCAAGTCCCTAGCCCCTTAAATTTCTACTTCCTTGGGAAGGCTGGGAAGGCTGAAGGAGGGAAAACAAAAAGAGGAGCTCCTCCCCCTTTTCTGTGTTCTCTCCCTTTTCCTATCCTGACTAGCTCTTAGAAATTGCTCCAGGGCCTCCCAGCCCACCTGGCAGAAGTAGATACTCGAGTGACAGCCACGTCTGCACCCCCAGTCAGAGTGCTTTGTTCAATCCAAGGAGACAGGATTGATCCTAGACAACAAGAAGCAGTTCTGCCTAGTGGCTAGACCGTGGACCTGGTAATTAGAAGGACCTGGATTCTTAATCCCAGTTCAGTCACTTACATGCTGTGTGACCTTGGACAAGTTACTTCATTTCTCATTTGAGGATTAATACTGTGAGCTCCATGTGGGACATGGACAGTGTCCAATCCGACTGGCTTGTATCTAACTGAGTGTAAACTAAGTGTACTAAGGTACAGTGCCTCGAGCACAGAAAATGCTTAACAAATATCATTTAAAAAAGGGCTGAATCCATCTCTGGGTGCACAGTCTGAAGGCTGTGGAAATGTGCTTGGAAGAAGGCCATTGCAATGGTGAAAAGACTAGAGAGTAGGAACTCTTAGGAAAGTTTAAAAGACCTTGAATTCTTCAGCATGGGGAAAAAGCCGAGTGGAACTCCTCCCTGCTCACTGTCTCTGGGTAGCTAAAGTGTTATTAGACAGAGGGCAATGCACAGTTCTATCTCCCATGAGAACAGAAGCAGAGAAAATGGGTGGAAGTTGCCATAAGAGGATCGAGGGCAAGTAGAACATGGTATTCATTTAATCGCATTTATTGAGCTCTTACTGTGTGCAGAGCACTGTACTAAGCGCTTGGTATTAGTCATAGTAGTAGTCATAGTATGTATTAAGCACTTTGTGCTGAACACTGTACTAAGTGCTGGGAGAGAATGCACAAGAGGGAATTAGTCATGGTCCCTGACCTTCGGGGACTCACAATCCAAGAAATGCAACAAAAATACCATCCTGGTTTTGAATAGTTTCTTTCCTCCAGAGTCCTTCCTGGCAGGCAGAGTTTTGTTGTTTAGTTTGTTTTATGGCATTTGCAAGGCACTTCCTATGTGTCAAGTGCTGTTCTAAGCACTGGGGTAGATACAAGTTAATCAGGTTGGACACAGTCCCTGTCCTGCATGAGGCTCTCGGTCTAAGTAGGAGGGAGAACAGGTATGTAATACTCATTTTACAGTTGGAGAAACTGAGGATTAGAGAAGTTAAGTGACTTGCTCAAGGTCACACAGAAAGCAGTGGGCAGAGCCGGGATTGAAACCCAAATCCTCTGACTCCCAAACCCGTGCTCTTTCTAGGTCACGCTCATTCCCTGCAATCTTCAAGATTAGGAGAAACTCAACTGAATAACCCTGCCCCCTGGCTCCCCCATTCCCTCACCTGCCTGGGATGGGGGATGGGGCTGGCTTGTGTGAAAGAAGCAGGAGAGACAGGATGGCCTTCCAAAATCCCCCATGGAGCAGAGCTAGGAATCCCGAAGGTCTGCAAGAATGCAGGGCCACCACAGCCCTGGGCCCCTCCGATCCTTTAGCCCACTCCGGCGGGGAAGGGAGCATTCTCTCTCATCTTATTCCTTATTCCTACATCATTGTTTATGTTCCAGATTGGCCCACTGAGTCAGCAAAGTGGCTAAAAAAAAATGAGCTCAGGAACAAAGTGATTCTGCCTTCCTATATTTAGTGCTCAGAACTGTGTGGAATTTGGGGTGTGAAGATGGATGGCTCTGGGAGGTATTTGGATGAAGACATGTGAGCGGAAAGGAGGTTGGAGAGCCTCCCACTGTCTGGAGCAGGAGAGCAGGGGAGGAAAGCCAATCTTTCCAAGCCGGGGGTGGGAAAAACCAGACTTTAAGTGTAGATCCACAGAAAGTACTTCTGCAAATGGGGACTGGGGTTGAGCAGCAGTTATAGGGAGCAGAGTAGTGGAGCAGCAGAGGTAGGGATTAACCAGGGCTCTCTATAGTGCAAGGAGCTCTGTTGAGAGTTTTGGCCTCATTACTTTAGGATTTTTGGTGGCTTTCCCCCACCCCGTCCAAAGCTAGTGCTTTGGCGGCAACACTCAGGACCTGGATTCTGGCTCCAGCTCACCTCTGTAGCCCTGCCAGAAGAGTTCTGCAGAAATATGGCACCTCACATTCTGTTCCCTGAGAAGTCTGTGGGTTGGGGCTGTCATGATCAGGTGAGAGGGAGCAGGTTACTGGGGCAGGGGAGACCAAGGATGGAGCCCATTCTCTTATGCCTCATTCATTCCTGGTCCCTGAACCGAGAAGCCAAATGGCAACAAAATGAGAACCTTTAGGTGATTCCTCTGGCCCTAGATTTAAAGGGCTTCCTGAGTCAAGCCATTTCCTGGGTGAACTGAAAAGTTTTCTGGCAGGAGGGGGCTGTGGGAAAGGCTCCTGGTGGCCACTCTGTAGGGTGGAAGGGTCAGTGAGAAGGGTCAGAGGAGGAGACTGGCCTTGAGGACTTGGGATCAGACAGGGGGACCACAAGCAGTTAAGCAGGGGAAGCCCCTCAGCACTGACCCAGCTGAGTTCAAAGAGGGAGCTTTTTAGAGTGAGTTTGCAGTGATGGGGAGTGGGAAGAAGGAAGAGAAGGAAGAGACTGTGGAGACAGAAAGTGACTCTCAACACTGCTGTCATTCACTCAGTCATTTATTGAGTGCTTACTGTGTGTAGAACATTTGTACTAAGCACTTAGGAGAGTACAATTTTACAGTAAACAGACACTCCCTGCCCTCCTCAGGGTGTATGTGGAGCCAAGATCAGAGAAGCTGTAGTCTGCATGCCCTCAGGGCTAAGTCGGGTTGGTCCGGAGACCTCACCTCTTCACCCCATCCAGAGGAGTCTGGCTGTCTGATGGCTACCAGGCTTCTGCCCCTTTTCCTGTACTCCTCCCACTGTCTGCAGGAGAAACAGGGTCAGATGGATGAGTGACTCAGGAAAAAGCTATGACATTATCTCTCCAAGAGCACCTGGTCTGAAAGGGTCATTACAGTTCCTAATGGATTTTTCAGAGGGATAAGTCAAGTCCCATTTTTCACATGTGAAAGCTCAGGCATGGGAAGATTAGGGTGTTTTGACCAAGGCAGGGGCAGAATTCCAATTCAGCACAACTGGGAGCCTGTTGTTCAGACACCTACATTCCCTTCTCACTCCCTTCACTTTAGACCCCCTGCCTATTCATCATCCACAAACCCTGTTCTCATGGTTGTTTTTTTTTTAATGGTATTTATTAAGAGCTTATTAGCACTGTACTTAGCACTGAGGCAAACACAAGCAATCAGGTTGGACACGGTCCATGTCCCACATGGAGCTCACAGTTGTAATCTCTCCTTTACAGATGAGGTAAATGAGGCACAAAGAAGTTAAGTGACTCACCCAAGGTCACACAGCAGATTAAGTGGTAGAGCCAGCCATAGAACCCAGGATTTCCAGGCCCATGGTCTTTCCACTGTGCTCAAAGTGATCCCCAGTGCTCACAGTGATCCCCAGGCCAGACAGGAAGGAACTGACAGATTCAAAAGGCAAGGAGGATTCTCTCCTGGACAAGGACTAATGGAGTACCAAGTGGACCAAAGGAGGGCAGTAGCAAAGTTCTTTGATTGGAGACCGGCATCTCACAAGTGTGAGACCCCCTGGATCTTGAAGACCAATGTCAGGGTTGTTCCCAGGTGCTACACTGAAACTGCCTTCTGGAGAGGTCAACAATGGCTGAAGAAGGGGCAGAGAGACAAGACAACATGACCCAAGGCTCCAACACCTCTCTGGTGCTGGTCTTCAGCTGCCCCCTTATCCCCTACCCTCTCCCCTGCCCCCCCAGCATTAGCCTAGTGGGTAGAACACAGGTCTGGGCGTCAAAAGGACCTGGATTCCAAACCCAGCTCTGCCACTTGTCTGCTGTGGGACCTTGGGCAAGTGACTTAACTTCTCTGTACTTCAGTTATCTCAACTGTAAAATGGAGATTAAAACTGTGCTCCATGTGGAACGAGGATTGTCTCCAACCCAATTAGCTTATATCTACCCCAGTGCTTAATACAGTCCCTGGCACATAGTAAGTGCTTAACAGGTACCATCATTCCCCCCCTCCCCCCACACACATATAATTTGGCTATGGGGATTTTTATTTAACCCCTGAAGCTGAACAGAGGATCCAACAGGGGAAATGGACTTCAGGGGCTGGGTGAGAAGGAAAACGTCCCTGCACCTTCTCCCTTCTTTCCTCCATCTGTGCCTGCCGGCATGTCATTTGGCACAGAGAGGGATGGTGGCTGGAGAGGATTAATTAGCAGACAGTGTTTAATTCAGGGATCCCCCAGCTAATGAGTTCAGTGAGTTTCTCAGTTGTGTCGTGTGTGTTGAGGTACAGGGGTGGGGAGTAGGCTTCACTCCTAGAGTTCTCTCTTCCACCAGGAACTTTGAGAGGCTCCTGGGTCCCAGGAAGAGGTTACATTTATCATATGTCACCAGGTAGCCAAAAATGTGTCTAACAGCATTCTTGCCATTCCTCAGAGAGTTCCCGACCCAACCTCTCTCTTCAGGGTGCTAGAGATGACAGAGTGCTGTGGATCATGACTTTCTACTTTTAGACTGTGAGCCCACTGTTGGGTAGGGACTGTCTCTATATGTTGCCAACTTGTACTTCCCAAGCACTTAGTACAGTGCTCTGCACACAGTGAGCGCTCAATAAATACAATTGATTGATTGACTGATTCTACTGCACTTTACTATAATCCTGGCTCTGCAGCCTGATTTTTTTATAGACAGTCTAATTTCTTCCCTGAGTATTTGAGACTTTGAACCCATGGTAATATAGGGGGAGATGCAGAGCTGAACCAGCTCTGAGATGCCTGTTCCAGGAGTTCATGGATCCTAGAGATGGCAGAGACATTTATGGTGTTTATTATGCACTTACTATGTGCTCAGCATTGTGTTACTTATTCATATCAATGTCTGTCTTTCCCTCTAGACTGGAGGTTCATTGTGTGCCAGGAACATCATCATCATCATCATCATCATCAATCACATTTATTGAGCGCTTACTATGTGCAGAGCACTGTACTAAGCGCTTGGGAAGCACAAATTGGCAACATATAGAGACAGTCCCTACCCAACAGTGGGCTCACAGTCTAAAAGGGGGAGACAGAGAACAAAACCAAACACACTAACAAAATAAAATAAATAAAATTAACATGTCTGTTAACTCTTGTATTCTACTCTACCAAGCTCTTAGTACAGTGCTCTGCACATAGTAAGTACTTATTAAATAATAATAATAATAATAGCATTTATTAAGCGCTTACTATGTGCAAAGCACTGTTTTAAGCGCTGGGGAGGTTACAAGGTGATCAGGTTGTCCCATGTGGGACTCACAGTCTTAATCCCCATTTTACAGATGAGGTAACTGAGGCACAGAGAAGCTAAGTGACTTGCCCAAAGTCACACAGCTGACAATTGGTGGAGTCGGGATTTGAACCCATGACCTCTGACTCTAAAGCCCGTGCTCTTTCCACTGAGCCAAGCTGCTTCTCTGTAAATTAAATGCCATTAAATGCCAATTAAATGCCATTGATTGACTTATTAATTAAGTATTTCTGTAGATGCAAGGTAATCACATCAGACATAGTCTCTGTCCCATAGGGGCCTCACAGTCCAAGAGGGAGTGTGACCAAAAATCTTATCGCCTTGTATGAGGAACCTGAGTCACAGAGAAGTTAGGTGGCCTGCTTATGGTCACACAGCACAGGACTGGTAACCTGTCTGCAATATTAAAACAATTCAACCTTGAAGACAGGGGAAGCACTGAGGGAGGGAAGGTTGCACAGTTGGTGGTTGGGGTGTGGAGGGGTCAGGAGGGACAAAAATGTAATTCAATTGTTACAGTAATGTAAGTTCCTTGTGGACAGGGATTGTGTCCTTACCTTATTTTGGGTTTTACTCTCCCAAGCATTTCTATTCAGATGGACACTATTCAGCTCCATTTTATCCCCTTCCCAGATTTGCTTTCTTGGATTAACCAACCAGCACAATTTTGACCCACCCTTTACCATTTAATTAATTTCTGTGATTTTGTAACTTGCTAAGATGGAGTGAATGTTGAGTTATGGGAAGTAGCGTGGCCTAGTGGAAAGAGCACAGGTCTGGGAGGCAGAGGACCTGGGTTCTAATCCCGACTCAGACGCTTGTCTGCTGTATGACCCTGGGCAAGTCATTTAACTTCTCTGTGCCTCAGTTTCCTCATTTGTAAAATGGAGATTAAATACCTTTTCTCCTTCCTAGTTCAGTGCTCTTTACATAGTAAGTGCTTAATAAATACTACTACTACCACTGCTTCATTCATTCAATCGTATTTATTGAGCACTTACTGTGTGCAGAGTACTGTACTAAGCGCTTGGGAAGTACAAGTTGGCAACATATAGAGACGGTCCTTACCCAACAGCGGGCTCACAGTCTAGAAGGGGGAGACAGACAACAAAACAAAACATATTAACAAAATAAAATAAGTAGAATAGTAAATATGTACAAGTAAAATAGAGTAATAAATATGTACGAACATATATACAGGTGCTTTGGGGAGGGGAAGGAGGTAAGGCGGGGGGATGGGGAGGGGGAGGAGGGAGAGACGGAGGAGGGAGCTCAGTCTGGGAAGGCCTCCTGGAGGAGGTGAGCTCTCAGTAGGGCTTTGAAGGGAGGAAGAGAGCTAGCTTGGTGGATGTGCAGAGGGAGGGCACTCCAGGCCAGGGGGAGGACATGGGCCAGGGGTCGATGGTGGGACAGGCGAGAATGAGGCACAGTGAGGAGATTAGATGGTGTGCCCCTGTAGGACAGGGATTGTGTCCAACATGATTATAGTATATCTACCCTAGTGCTTAGCACAGCGTTTGTCACTTAGTAAGCACTTCACAAATATCACAATCCAGATGCTATCATAATGCAGTCTGTCATTGAAAATGACAGATGAGGCTCGGTCCTGAGACTCCAGAACGATGAACTTGCTTAGAGGAATCGATTTCAATCCACTCAAACCCATTTGCCACTTTCAGTTGTGGAATGGGCCTGTAATGTAAAGAGCAAATGTGTGTGGCTCTATCTTGTCCTGCCTTCCCTATCAGATTGGGACCTCCCTGACCTCCCTAATGTCTGTTCCCTAACATGGACCTCAGGAACTGAAGACCCTGCTGTTGGTCCCAAGGAAAGGGCTTTCCTCTGGGAATCAGTTGACCTAGATTCTAGTCCTGGAATTTCCTGCTCAGCTTATGCTATTAGTGGTGAGGGTTTCTGACCCAAGAACCACTGAGGGCATTCTATGAGGTGGAGAAGCCTGGAAGGAGCTCTGAAAATATCAGAGTAACATGGGAGGCAAAACTACCAGTGGGCACTGAGGCAATCTCCAGCTTGGTGGGAAAGAGAAGCAACGGAAGCACTGGCTTCAGCTTCCCGGTCCACCGGAGAGCTGAGTGGCTTCACCAGGAACCCGTGCCACCCCCGGCCCCTTTGTACTATCACATCCCAGGGCCGTCATCCTAATCTGCCTTGCTCCATCTCGGCTGCGTCCTTTACTCTCCTCACCGCCTCATCCCAGAGCTGCCTTGCTCCACATCTGCCTTGCTCCATCTGGGCAGGAAGGAAGGATGGTGGCAGCGGCAGTGAAGGTGGCTCCACAGGCTCAGGACGTAGGAAGGTCACAGCTGCGGCTCCCACTGTGGCTGCCACTGTTGGATTCTGAGCCCCCAAGAAGCCTGGATATCTGCTCTCCAAGCCCTGGGATCCTGTAGCTTGTATTTTATAGCTTGTTCCATTTACCCCTGCCTCCACCTTCTATGTTGTTTTTACTTTTTTTTGTTTCTAGCTTTTTGTTATTTATATTTTATCTTTTCCACTGGCTTTAAGGACTCAATCACCTTGCTTGCTCCTACCTTACCTCCCTGATTTCCTACTGAAACCCAGTCCGCACACTCTCCCTGCCAGAATCATTTTTCTAAAACATTGTTCTGAACAAGTCTCCCCTCTTGTCAAAACCCTTCAATTGCTGTCCATTTCTCTTTGTGTCAGGATCTTCGGCTTTAAGACATTCTATCAGCTCTCTCTCCTTTCTCCCACTACATCCCAGATTGCACTTTTCATTTCTCTCTAGATAAGCCACTCATGGTGCTTTGATCTCATCTCTTCATCCTCCCACCCATGGTTGTTGCCCTCCTTCTGCCTGGAATTCCCTCCCACTTCAAATCCACCACACCACAGCTGTCCTCCTCTTTAAAGCCCTTCTGAAATCACATCTTTTCCAGAAGGACTTCTCTGATTGGTTTATTTTCTCCCCAGGTTATACTTATTTACCATCTCAACATTTCGGCACCTACTAAGCACACTTGGGAACTTATAACCCCCCAGAACACTTAGATACCTATGGACTTACCATATTACCTCAGTTCTCACTCAACTACACATTTACTTTTCCTTTTTCCTTATATTTTTAATCATTTTAGCATTTTTCTTCCCCAATAGATTGTGAAGTCCTTGAGGGTAGGAATGTCAAGGACGAGCAGTATGCCTAGTGGAAAGACCCTGGGGCTAATCATGGCTCTGCCCCTTACCTGCTGTGTGGCTTTAGACAAGTCACTTAACTTCTCTATATCTCAGTTCCCACATCTGCCAAATGGGGATTTAAAACCTGTTCTCCCTTCTACTCAGACTGTGAGCCCCACGTGGGACCTGATTATCTTGAATCTACCCCAGTGTTTAGAACAGTGAGCCCATTGTTGGGTAGGGATCATCACTATATATTGCCGACTTGTACTTCCTAAGAGCTTAGTAAGTGCTCTGCCCTGCTCTGCACACAGTAAGTGCTCAATAAATACAACTGAATGAATGAATGAATGAATATAAGAAGCACTAAACAAATACCACGATTAAAGTAGTAGAATCAGTAATTAAACTTGTGATCAAGGAGCACTTAGGAAAACAGTCTGTTGGAGTTAATGGTATGTATTGAGCACTTTCTATGTGCAGAGCACTGTACTAAGTGCTTGGGCAAGTACAATAGAACAGAGTGAGCCCATTGTTGGGTAGGGATTGTCTCTTGCCAAATTGTACTTTCCAAGCGCTTAGTACAGTGTTCTGCACACAGTAAGCACTCAATAAATATGATAGAATGAATGAATGAGTTAGCAGACGCTGTTCCCTGCTCACAACGAACTGACAGTCTAGAATCAAGCTTACGGTCAATTAATTCTTTCCAACCTGCTGTCTCTATGGGGAGCACAGACAGCTTGAAGCACCAGCCCTGCCACTTTCTTTCCCAGTTCCCTGCCCTACTGGGAAGATAATAATAATAATAGTTATATATGTTAAGTGCTTACTATATGTCAAGCACTGTTCCAAGTGTTGGGGTAGTTACAAGTTAATCAGGTGGAACACGGTCCCTGTCTCATGTGGGGCTCACAGTCTTAATCCCCATTTTACAGATGAGGTAACTGAGGTAACAGGGAAGTGAAGTGACGCATCCAAGGTCACACAGCAGACAAGTGGCAGAACGGAATTCAAACTCAGGTCCTTCTGACTTCCAGGCTCATGCTCTATCCACTAGGCAATGCTGCTTCCAGATCTGGTACCTTGTGCAGCTCACCTCTGCTGATCTCAACACCCCTGACCCCAAGCTCCTTTTAACCTCATCTAGGATGCTGGCAGCTGAGGAGGAAGGACGTCCAATGAGAAAGTAATACTTTAAGAGGATTTGTACTATTAATTAGCCAAGGCGAGAGAGAGAGAGAGAGAGAGAGAGAGAGAGAGAGAGAGAGAGAGAGGAGTGAGAGGGAGAATATGCATCATTAAAAAGTAAATCAACTCATCCCTCCAACATCGCCGCCTCTGCAGAGTGCATTAAGCTTGCAGGAGTAACACAGCCTGCATGTTTTATCCTGCCATTTAATCTCCATATGGACCAGTAAACCACAAAGAATAGGCAAATGAAATTGCCAATTAATAGGGCCACTGGGCCTTAAGACGCTCCAGACACTGGAAAGCCAAAGATGTCTGCTGCATCACATTCCTTTCCCAAGCCTACGGTTGGCATTCAGAATAACCACAGCAGGACCCAAAGGATGCCCCAGAGCTCTGCATGGAAACAACTGTGCTAGTTGGAAAAAACTAGCAGCTACACAAAGATCTGCACCTCTAGGGCGGCCTTGTGCAAAGAAGCTCAGGCCCCCAGGGCCTGCAGGTCTGGATTTCTGGCAGCAGGAGGGTCAGACCAGACAAAGACTACAGACTCCTACAACCCAGAGCTAGAAAGAGCCCCAGATGACAATATAGTCCAGCTTCCTGCCTCCAGGAAGGTGAATGTTTACACCATCAGGGGAGGGAAGCGCCACAATTTTCCTTGGCCACCTGTTTCAATTTATAATTCTAGAGTTTCAGCCTGACAAGAGAGAGGGGAAAAGGAGAGAAAAACCACCTCCCCCAACATCAAGCAAAAAACTTCTTATAACCAGCTTCAAGGATCTCCACCAGGTCTTCCAAACTATTCAATCACATTTATTGAGCACTTATTGCAGCAGCCAGCTCCTCTCTATCTGCTACTCTCCACCTCGCACTTTTAGTTTCTCCTGAGCTATCCTGCCTACCTTTCCTCAATCTCAAATCTCCTGTCTCCGATCCCTCACTTCTGCTGTTTCCCCAGCTTAGAATTTCTTCCCTGATCAAATCTGCCAGACCACTGCTCTCCCCACTTTCAGAGCCCTCCTGTTAAAAAAAAAAACAAACAACTCACCTCATTCATTCATTCATTCAATCATATTTATTGAGCGCTTACTGTGTGCAGAGCACTGTACTGAGCACTTGGGAAGTACAAGTTGGTAACATATAGAGACAGTCCCTACCCAACAACGGGCTCACAGTCAGGAAATCTTTCCTGATTGATTCCCATCACTTTAGTTGCAAAAACCACTCTTAACACTTATGTATTTTATTCCAAGTACAACACCACAACAAAGGATGTGGAGCCCACATTGACTTTTTCAGCCACAAAAACACCCATAGGTAAATGTCGCCAATAGTGGTGGCTGCTTCAAATAAAAAGTACATATCTATATCTATATCTATAGATATAGAAAGATAGATATAGATAGATATAGATAGATAGATAGATGGATGGATGGATGGATGGATGGATAGATAGATATAGATAGATAGATAGATAGATAGATAATGTCCCTATATATATAAGATTTGTCTGGTGCATTATGCACTATTCCTAACCTCAGCACTTATGTACACATTTATTCAAATGTATATTCAACTGCTTATTCAGTTCCCTCAGCCTTATTTTTACTACTGCCTCTTATATCTTTGTTCTTCCTTCTGCCCCCACTATTTGTACAGATTTCTGTTTGTTTCCCCCAGCAGATTGAAAGCTCCTTAAGGACAGGAAATGTGTGCCTTGCTTCTGTTGTATGTTTCCAATCACTTAGAACTGTGTTTTGTGTTCTGTAGGTGCTCAATGAATACCACTGGCTGGCTGATTAACTACCTGCCAGAGGAGCCACCACTTCTCATTTGGTTCAGTAGAAGGATGCTTACGGAGAACTGATACACTATTAGGTAGTTCTTTATATGTCCCACCCCAGCCCAGTCCACAAAATGCTGATTTACCCAGGCAGGGCTGCCATATTCCTAATGCCTGCCCCTTGAGGGGAGTCATGAAATTCTTCTTCTGCATACCCCATTTTCCACTGATTCATTCCTCTGCAATAATGATGAACAATAAGTCAGGTTCTCTTTCCCTTAAAAACCCTTTAGAGGTTTGAAAACAGCTATTAAATCACTTCTCAGCCTTCACTTCTCCAGGCTAAACACCCCCAATTCCTTTAACAGCTAAGACTTATTCCTAGCACCCATATTCCATCCCTTTACTCTGTCCCCACAAAACTTATATACATATATTTACATTATATATTACAAATTATTTATTCTTATTAATGTCTGTCTCCCCATCTAGACTATAAGCACGCTGTGTGCAGGGAATGTGTCTAATTCCTTTGTACTGTACTCTCCCAAGCGCTTAGTACAGTGCCCCACACATAATATGCACTCAATAAATATTATTGATTACTTTGTTGATTGATTGATTGACTTGCTATGTGTCAAGCACTGGACTAATAATAATGGTCTGCCCATAGCAGAGTGTAGGGAAGGGCTACTGTCCAACTGGTGCATGCCACCCTTCTGTTAATACATAATAATGATGGCATTTATTAAGCACTTGCTATATGCAAAGCACTGTTCCATCTCAGGGCCATGTTGGCAGTTTTAAAAACAACGGGCCCATGAGCCCTGCCTCCTTCTGTCTACAAAAGGACCAGACTGGAGTCTATAAGAGCTCCCACCCGCAGACAGCAGGGCAGAAGAGCAGCTGAAGATGCCCTCCTCTCTATCCTCACAAACAAAGAAGAGGTTGTTGTTGTTGTAAATGATATCTGTTAAGCACTTACTATGTGCCAGGCATTGTTCTAAGCTCTGGGGTAGATATGAGGTAATCAGGTTGGATAGAGTCCCTGTCTCACATGGGGCTCACAGTTTCAATTCCCATTTTACAGATGAGGTAACTGAGGCACAGAGAAGTGCACTGGCCCAGCAATGACCTCTTGCCTTGCTGTCAGCTCAATTGTCCCTTGCGTTAGTCATGTGTAAGCCTCATGGGGCTGCAGAGTCTGACTGGCATTCATTCATTCGGTTATATTTATTAAACGCTTACTGCATGCACAGCACCATACTAAGTGCTTGGGAGAGAACAATATAACAACAGACACATTCCTACCCACAACAAGCTCAAAGTCTAGAGGAGCATTTCTCCCTTCAGATGTTCCATCATCAGAGGTCCTTGCCTGCCGGAAGCTCATGATAGTCATCATTACTACCATGATGATAGTGATGATGATAGTGATGATTTCCCTAGCCTTATCCCCTCCTCTCCATCCCCCCCTCCCCTCCCCATGGGGACCAAAGTGTCGCTCCTGGAGAACTGGCCAGGGTAAACTCATTATTGGCAGGGAACGTGTCTGCTAATTATAATAATAGTGTTTGTTTATCGCTTACTATGTGCCAAGCACTGTACTAAACGCTGGGGTAGATACATGATAACCAGATCTCACATAAGGCTCTCAGTAGGAGGGAGAACAGACCTTGAACCTCCATTTTGCAGATGAGGGAACTGAGGTACAGAGAAGTTAAGTGAGTTACCCAAGGTCCCACAGCAGGTAAGTGGTGGAGCTGGAATTAGAACCCAGGTCCTCTATCACCCAGGCCTGTGCTCTTTCTACTAGGCCACATTATATTGTACTCTCCCAGCAACTAGAATAGTGCTTTGCACATAATAAGTGCAAAATAAATACCATTGATTGATTGATTGATTGCAACTGCATTCCACCAATTCAGGAAGCAGTGACCCCTCAAAAGCAGACACCCTTAGGTACCCTCTCACCCTGCATACCTCGTGCCAAAGTGCTAAATTTTTTAAAGTAGTATTTATGAGCACTTACTACTGTCAGGCACTATTCTAAGTGCTGGGGTAGAGACAAGTTAGTCAGGTTTGGACACAAACCACGTCCCACATGGGGCTCACCATCTTAATCCCCATCTTACAGAGAAAGGTAACTGAGGCACAGAGAATTTAAGTGATGTGCTCCAAGTCACACAGCAGACAAGTGGCGAAGCTGGCATTAGACTCCAGATCCATGACTTCCAGGACTGTTCTCTATCCACTATGCCACACTACTTCTCTAGAGGTTGATGGCAGACTTCAGCCTCTGAATACTGACTGCTTCCTCATCTCCCTAGAGGGTGGTGAGCTTGATAACCCTCTCTTTTGGGGAATTGGCAGCGGCTGTCTGCCGCACTAAGGCCTTCAGAACCCCTGCTGATTTTCCTTCTCCACTTGGGAATTGTAATAATAATAACGGTATTTTTGTAAACCGCTTACTAGGTGTCGAGCACTGTTCTAAGCATTGAGGTAGATACAAGCTAATCAGGTTGGACCCAGTCCCTGTCCCACATGGGGCTCACAGTCTTAATCCCCAATTTACAGATGAGGTAACTGAGGCACAGAGAAGTTAAGCGACTTGCTCAAGGCCGCAAGTAGTCAAGTGCGGAGCCAGGATTAGAATCCAGGTACTTCTGACTCCCAGGCTTGTGCACATGGTTCCTGAGCCAAGCGGGTTTGGCAAGCACTTGGATTTTTGCTCATATTTGTCCAGGGTGTCCCCACAGTGTCTGGCTAAGCTACTGTTGAGTGGACGTGGGTCTGTTGAGGACAAGCCTGCAGCCCCCACCTGTACTACCCGCTGGCTCTGGCTAGCAGTAGATTCCGGAAGCTTCCTCACAGTCAATCTGCAGCCCCCAGCTCACACTGGGTTATTAATAACTCTGCTGTTTCGAGCGGGGGCTTGCTGTATAAATTTACACAGTCGACAGCGCTTGGGAGATTTAAAGAAAGGGCAGAGGAGGAAAAAGCACTGGCATCAGCGATTCCGCCTTCCCAAAGAGTCCAGCCCATGGAACTAGCAAAGGGCGTCACCCATCAGTTGGCCATCGCCCACCTGCAGAACCTATGCCCTGGGCCATGGCCATTGTGGAGGGGTCTGGGACCCTTTCCAGGGGAAGTGGTACATTAATTCCAGGCTCAAAATGCAGCTGGCTGTCATTTTTTTAATGGTATTTGTTAAACACTTACTTTGTGTACAATGCTGTTCAAGCACTGGGGTAGAAAGAAGTTATTTTAGGTCAGACACAGTCCCTATTCCACATGGACTCACAATCTAAGTTGGAGAACAGCTACTGAATCCCAGTTTTACAGTTGAGGAAACAGAGGCACAGAGAAGTGAAGAGACTTGCCTGAGGTCACACAGCAAGCATTTGACAGGCTAGGATTAGAACCTGGGACCCCTGACTCCCAAGCCCGGGCTCTTTCCATTATGCCATGCTGTTTCTTGACTGCCTGGACCACAGTCATAGGCTGGGGGTGGCCTGGGTGGCCATCACAACCTCTGACCTCTAGGCTGTAAGCTCATCGTGAGCAGGGAATGTGTGTTTACTTTTATATTGTATTCTCCCAAGCACTTAGTACAGTGCTCTGAACACAGTAAGGCCTCAATAAATATGATTGAATGAATGAATGAAGGCACTGCTTTGCTCTGTCCCATCCCCTACCATCCCTATCTGTTTCCCTTTCTCCCTCTGCTCTCAATGCCATTGCTCTTCCTCCTCTCTTTCCTGGCAGTGTGGGAAATAGATTCATGAAGTTGTTCAGGAAGTTCTGGGGATGGAGCCCAGGGGATCAAATATTCTGGAAAGAGGTTTGGATCAGTTTCTTACAGTCTGGGGGCCCTTTTGTTAAGGCCCAAACCCTCTCTGCTGATAGGATGGAGACCCCAACCACAATTCTTCTGGGACAGGAGAGAAACAGAGACAGAACCTATAATAAATCAATCATATTTACTGAGCACTTACTGTGTGCAGAGTATTTGTCTAAGCACTTGGAGAGTACAATACAAAGGGTTGGTAGTCACACTCCCTGACCACAAGGAGCTTGTAGCCTACAGAGAGTAGTTTAAAGTACCAAGCTTGTAGCTTACAACTGCGCTCTACCGTCTACAAGATCTCAAAAAACCGTCTCTTAAAGGGACTCATTCAATCGTTCTTATTGAGCACTCACTGTGTGTGTAACACTATACTAAGCACTTGTGGGCAAAAGCTTGAGTTGGACATGAGCTGTGGGCTCCTCCTCCTTTTCTAACATTTTTTTTTTCTTTTTGAAATGGGGATAACTAGATGCTTCTTTCCTGAGGGCCTCAGTGAACCCAACTTTGCCTTCCCTGGCTCTCAGGCAGAATGACCGGCTGCCAAAAAAGTCAAGCATGGGCATTTCTTCTTGAAACTGGCTGTCCAAGGAAAAGGCACTGTAGCCAATTTTGACAGGGACTTCCCTTTCCTGGGTGGGAAAGGTGGGGAACAGTTGTTATTGGTTGGATCTAATAATATTTGTGGTAGTTGTCAAGTGCTTACTATGTGTCAAAAACTGGGGTAGATGCAATACAATCAGTTGCAGTCCCTGTTCCACATGGGACACAAGATCTGGTTGGGAAGAACAACAGGTATTTTGTCCCCATTCTACAGATGAGAAGCAGCATGGCCTACTGGAAGGGGCATGGGCCTCTCTCCAACTTGGCTGTAAGTTTATTGTGGCTAGGGCATGTGTCTACCAACTGTGTTAATTGTACCCTCCCAAGTGCTTAGTACAGTGCTTTGCACACAGTAAGCACTTAAGTATGATTGATTGATTGATTGATGGGCTTGGGAGCCAGAGGATCTGGGTTCTAAGCCCAGCTCCACCACTTGTCAGCTGTGTGATCTTGGGCCAGTCACTTAACTTCTCTGTGCCTCAGTTACCTCATTTGTAAAATGAGGATTAAGACTGTGAGTCCTATGTTGGACAGTTACTGTGTCCAAGTTGATTATTTTGAAACTACTTCATGCTTAGTATAGTGCCAGGCACATATTAAGCACTTAGGAAGCAGCATGATGTAGTGGCTAGAGCACAGGCCTGGGAGTCCTGTCATGGGTTCTAATCCTGACTCCGCCACTTATCTGCTATGTGGCCTTGGGCAAGTCACTTCACTTCTCTGTCTCTCAGTTATTCATCTGTAAAATGGGGATTAAGAATGTGAGCCCCATGCGGGACGGGGACTGTGTTCCACCCAGATTTCCTGTATCCTGTATTCATCCCAGTGCTTACTACAGTGCCTGGCGCATAGTAAGGGCTTAACAAATACCACAATTATTATTATTATTACTATCAATAAACACTTAACAAATACCGTAAAAGATGAGGAAATTGAGACACAGAGAAGTTAAGTGACTTGCCAAAGGTCACACAGTAGACAAGTGGCAGAACCAGAATTAAAACTCAGTCCTGTTTTCCTTCCACTAGGCCCTGCTGCTTGTTATGCTGAATGAATCTCAGGGCAGGGCTGAGGAACTACGCCGAACAGAACTTCTAAGACCAGATGACGACACCAAGCTAATATCTGGAAGAAAATAGAAGCATTTGCCTCATTTGATGCCCGTGCTGGACCTTGTAACCACAACTGCTTCTTAATTGCTTTTCCTGCAGATTTTGCTTCCTTTTCTGGCAGTTAAGGTATTCTTTCTATCCAAGGAAAGTGGTGCAGAAGCACCCAGGTAAGAAGTAGATGCCTTTCTTCCCACAGTGAGAAGCAGCATAGCCAATAGAAAGGGCACAGGCCTGGGAATCAGAGGACACGGGTTCTAGTCCCAGATCCTCTACTTGTTTGCTGTGTGATCTTGGGCAAGTCACTTACCTTCTCTATACCTCAGTTCCCTCATCTGCAAAATGGGGATTAAGACTGTGAGCTCTATGTGCGATAGGGACTATGTCCAACACAATTATCTTGTGTCGACCCCACGCTTAGTACAGTGACTGGTACATAGAAAGTGGTAAACAATTACCATAAAAAAATGCTTGATAATATTCCCAGAGGGATTGTTTTCCCCAAACTAGGGAAAGAGCAAGTGGGATGTTCTCTCTCTTTCCCTCTCCCCTCCCCCTCTATCTCTCTCTCCCTTTCTCTCCCTCCCCTTCTCTCTCCCCCATCCCTCCTTCTACCCTTCTCCCATTGCTTGCAGACCCCCATGTTCCTAGCCTAAGACCTATCTTACATAAGCTCAGCTGGCTTTTCTCCTATCAATCTGCAGGAATTATGAGGATGTGGAAACTTTCGGTTCCCATCAGTGTATTTATAGCTGTGTTTTCTCAAGCGATTGTTTTTTTTTTGTTGTTGCTCAAGTTTACACTCTTCACAGTAACATTAAGATTTGGGCTTTTTTGGGACAGGGAACTTTTTTGATGAAAAAGAAAATGGATGGATCAGGAAGAAGCAGAAATCGATGACTCTCACAACTCAAATGGGAGGAAGAGAGTCCCAGGAGATGGGGACTTTGGGGAAGAGACTGAACCTCACTGCTCTTCTAATCAGTTGGTGGTATTTATTGAGTGCTTACTGTGTGCAGAGCTCTGTACTAAGCCCTTGGGACAATACAATATAACAATGCTGGTAGACCGATTCCCTGCCCATAATTAGCTTACTTTCTACAGGGAGAAGTTTACAGTTTAGAAGAAGAAGACAGAGCCATTTATCAACTTACTCACACACTCAGTCGTTCAATGGTATTTACTGAGCACTTACTGTGTGCAGAGCACTGCACTAAGTGCTTGGAAAAGTGTAATATAACAGAGCTGGCAGACACATTCCTGCCCCACAAAGAGCTAACAGTGTAAGAACTAAACCCAGCCCTCCTGAAGTCTTTTCAATCCATCCTCAGCAGAGACAAGGGGAGGACTGTGATTTGAGAAAGCATTTCTCTCTACTAGAGCCCATAACCCAACCCTGAGCTGGGTGATCCAGAAGACCTGGCTTCAAAGGCCTTGTTCTCCCACACACCCTCCAAATTAGTGGCCCCAGAAGAAATCCCTCTGGATTTCGCTTTGTTACCTCTCATCCTCCCAGGGAAGGTTTATGTGGGTCTAGAGAGCAGGGTTCCTCTCAGGGTCACAACTAGAGAGTTTCCAGTACTCTACCAATTTCGGCTATGGGAGGGAGAGTCGAGCAGAGGTGTACCCATTTCACTCCTAGCTTGGCAGTGGCTAGCGAGTGGAAGGCAATCTGCTACAAGTCAAAACTCACCCATGCTGGGCAGCAGGGGCAAGGGAGAGAGTAGAGGGCAGAGACTAGTGTTTACTGCACCGAAGGCTGCAATGGTAAACCACTTCCATAGTTTTACAAAGAAAACTCTATGGATACACTACCAGAGATGCATCTGTGGTGTCACTATGGGTTGGAAACGACTCGACGGCAAAAGACAAGACAAGAGATCAGGGGCCAGGAGCTTATTGTGAGCGGGAAACGTTTCTACCAACTCCGTCGTATTGTACTCTACCAAGCACTTAGTACAGTGCTGTACACATAGTAAGATCTCAAAACATATAATTGATTAATTATGTGATTGATTGATGTAGTCTTAGTACAGTGCTAAGCACTTAGTACAGTGCTCTGCACACAGTAAGCACTCAATAAATACGATTGAATGAATGTAGCCTGGGCTGGACCAGCTAGAGAGCAGCATCTGCTCTGGACCATTTCTGACCAACTACAAGCTCTTCCCATTAATATAAAATTGTGCTTTAAACATGTCTCAGCCAGGCCAACACTTGAGTTATGTCTGAAGTTTGAAGAGTGAATCCCGGATTCACACATCTATTTTTGGAGCTCTATCTATTGCTATTTCTAAACCTCACAGCACTTATGTACCTACCCATAAATCTAGAGGGGTACACATACATTGTAATTATACATTATAATTAAATAATAATGTATAATTACAATGTATATATCCCCCTTTAGATTTTAAGCTCTTTGTGGGCAGATACAGTGTCTACCAACACTGTTATAATAATAATAATAATGATGGCATTTGTTAAGCACTTACTATGTGTGAAGCACTGTTCTAAGCGCTGGGAGGGATACAAGGTGATTCATTCATTCATTCATTCAATTGTATTTATTGAGTGCTTACTGTGTGCAGAGCACTGTACTGAGCCCTTGGGAAGTACAAGTCGGAAACATATAGAGATGGTTCCTACCCACAACAGGCTCACAGTATAGAAGGGGGAGGCAGACAACAAAACAAAACATGTAGACAGGTGTCAAAATTGTCAGAACAAATAGAATTAAAGTCATATGCACATCATTAACAAAATAAATAGAATTGTAAATATGCACAAGTAAAATAAATAGAATAATAAATCTGTACAAATATGTACAAATGCTTTGGGGAGGGGAAGGAGGTAGAATGGGGGGATGGGGAGGAAGAGATCAGGAGGTGATCAGGTTGTCCCACGTGGGGCTGACAGTTTTAATCCCCATTTGACAGATGAGGTAACTGAGGCCCAGAGAAGTTAAGTGACTTGCCCAAAGTCACACAGCTGACAAGTGGCAGAGCCAGGATTAGAACCCATGACCTCAGGCCCCAAGCCCATGCTCTTTCCACTGAGCCATGCTGCTTCTCTGTATATTGTACTCTCCCAAGGACTTAGTATGTTGCTTTGTATTCTTTAAGCACTCAATAAATACCATTGATTTATTGTGTACGTGAGTTGATAAATGGTTTTGGCTTCTCCCTCTAGAAAGTAAGCTCCTTGTGGGCAGGGAACAGGTCTACCTGCTCTGGCATATTGCATTCACCCAATCTTTTAGTACGGTACTCTGCACCACAGTGAGTGATCAATCACAGCAATAGATTGGCTAAGTCCATTCTTGGGGCAAGTTGGCAGCTCTTCAGAGCATCTCAGACTCCCCATCTTGTTTGTCTGCCTACTTCTGGAGGGGCCTACACTTCCACCAGTTAGCTGCAGAGGATTGTGACATGGGGTCCTAACTGTCTATGGAAGGTTGACTCTCCTACTTATTAGTAACCAGAGGTGACAAAACTGTTTAAGGGGTTAGTGGGTTGGGGGAAGAGGAGAGAGGAATGCTACTTTGGAAGTGTCCTGGTAGGGTAACAAGCAGTTTCAGGCATTTCAAATCTCATTGCTGTCAGCAATGTTGTCTGTCAGTAGGTTCTTCCTTCCTAATCTCTCCTGCTGCTTCATTCAACGTCTTTCTGTTTTTCTGTTGTTGTTTTTTTCTGGTTCTCTAAGCTGAAACCCAAAATAGCGAATGCAGACGTTCTGTCCATGTCACAAGATTTTCCTGGGTCTCTAGACACTTTTCTTCGCTTCTCCTTCAGGTTTGACTCCCAAACGTTGCCTGTTTAGGGGTTTTAGCTCAGGTTGGCTTGGGTCAACCTGAGAGGGGCTTTGGAACTAAGTAATGCCTGCCAGAGTTGTCTCCTTTCAGAAAACATATTAGATTTCAATCAAATGGGCCGGGCTCTGCAGGGGAACAGATGGATAGAGACTGCAGTGAAGGGGAAATGGTTCATTGTCATTCAATGTATATACATATTTGGATCAGGGATTTAACACTAATGTTTAATTTGGGGCTATAATTACATCTTTCAAATGGGCTGTGGGCCTCAGCAATTTACTTTAATAATTCAAGGATCTTTAGATGGATCCCAATGGACGCTGCTCAAAGAGCACTGAAGAGTGAAGGGGGGCGGAGGAGAGGGAGGGAAGGAGAGAGAAGGGGGAAGGGAGAAAGAGAGAGAAGGAGGATGAGAGAGGGAGAGGGAGGGAGGAAGAGGGAAGGGAGGAGGGAGAGAGAGGGAAAGGGAGGGAGAGAGAAAAAGAGGGAAGGAGATGGAGAGATGGAGAGAAAGGGAGGGAGGGAGAGAGAGAAAGAGACAGAGTGCTATGTCCTACATAACTCATCTCAGGGCAAAGCAAACCTTATCACATGGTGTGAATTGCCACACATCTTCCAGACAGAGACTCTTGGGAAGCTCTGGCTAAGGCACCTTTCGATATGTGAGCAGATGTTTAGGGCAAGGGTGTCAATTCACTTCCAAATATGCAATTTTCAAGGAGAAGCACTCAACTCTCCATCACCTTGAGGACCCGACAGGAAAGACTGGCCGGATGCAGAAGGGAGAGAGACTGTAATTACAGCATCTAACCCATGCCACCAAGTGGCTGCTTGAGATTACTGCCAGAAGAGACCCAGAAGAGCCTGAGGAAAGCTGGCAAAGCGAGCGTGGCATTTTTCATGGAACAGACACCATCATTCCTGTGGGCAGAGAAGGTCGCTGATCCAGGAAGGGGAAAACATACAAGGCGACACTAGAAGAGACGTGTTTTTCGTTTTGCCAGGCACAGAGTGAGAACATACAATTTCCTCTGGGGTCCAGAGGAAATTTGCCCTTGGATATAATAACAATAATAATAATAATGGCATTTGTTAAGCACTTACTATGTGTGAAGCACTGTTCTAAGCGCCGGGGGGGGATACAAGGTGATTAGGTTGTCCCAAATGGGGCTCACAGTCTTAATCCCCATTTTACAGATGAGGGAACTGAGGCACAGAGAAGTTAAGTGGCTTGCCCAAGGTCACACAGCTGACAAGTGGCTGAGGTGGGATTTGAACCCATGACCAATCACTCCCAAGCCCGCATTCTTTCCACTGAGCTACACTGCTTCATCCCTCCCTGAGTCCCACAGCACTTATGTATAGATCCATAATTTATTTATTTATATTATTGTCTGTCTTCCTCATTAGACTGTAAGCTTGTTGTGGGCAGGGACTGTGTCTACCAACTCTCCCAAGCACTTAGTTCAGTTTTCTGCACACAGTAATCATTCAATAAATGCAATTGATTGATTAATTGATTGGGCTGGAAAGAAAATGTTTAGTCCCTTTTCCCCAAGGAGCTCCTTGGGGAGTTACAGACATCTCTTTTGCCCACCTCACTCAGCACTAGGGCAGAGTGAATGCAGTCCACCTTGCTAATGGGGAAATTGAAGACACGGGTAGAGATGCGATGAGCGATACTAGCCCAAGCCTCCCCCGAGTGACCCACAGAGCCAAAACTAAAACCCAAGGATCCTGCCAGCCTAGTCTAAGAGTCTGATTTCTTCATATCTATCCTCCTTGTGACACTGTCTCCCATAGCCAAGGGGATTTAAAGAGTAAGGTGAATCCTGAGGGTGAGGAGAAGCAGTTCTGGGGGAGGAAGGCCAGGCCCAGGTTGTTGTGGGTGGGTGAGGAGAGGAGCCATCTTGGGAAGATTGTGTTCTTCCCTTAGTGAGGGGTCTCTGGCTCCACTTCAAAGAAGTTCAGCTCAGTAATGAATGGAAAAAAAACAGAGATGGGGAAAATAAGAAAGGAAAGCAACTCAGGGGAACACAGTAACAGAGAAAGAAAGAATTAGAGAAACAGACATATAAAGAGGCACTGTGGCTTAGGGGAAAGAGCATGTGCCTGGGAGCTGGGTTCTAATCCCAGCTTCACCACTTGCTGTGTAAATTGGTCAAGTCGCTTCACTCCTCTAAATCTCAATTTCTTCAGCTGTAAAATAGAGATGCAAGACCTGTTCTCCCACCTTCTTACATTGTGAGCAATATATCCTACCCTTTTTTCAAAAAATGGTATTTGTTAAGCACTTACTATGTGCCAGGCACTGTTCTAAATGTTGGGGTAGATACAAGGTAATCAGTTGGGACACAGTCCATGTCCCACAAGGAGCTCACAGTCTTAATCCCCATTTCACAGATGGGGTAACCAAGGCACAGAGAAGTGAAATGACTTGTCCAAGGTCACACAGCAAACAAATGCCAGAGCCGGAACTAGAACCCAGATCCTTTTGACTCCCAGGAGCTTGCTTTATCCACTAGGCAACACTGCTTTTCTGATTGCTTTGTACCTCCCCAGCACTTAGAACAGTGCTTGGCACATAGTAAGCACTTAACAAATGCCACAGTTATTAGGAAAAGAGAGAGTCACATAGAGCAGAAAGAGTAACAGAGACACAGATGGAAGCAGTTGAGGGAGAGACAGAGGGTTGGGGGGACACAGAGGCTAAGAGTGATAGGAAGACAGAGGGAGAGAGGGAGAGAAAGAGAGAGAGAGAGAACCTTCCCTGGAGAAAAGACAAATGCTTGTGTATAATCTTTACAGATGTGTTGAAATCCCTGGGGTTTGTGCTGTGTTGATCATTAGGTTTTCACTGTTTAAAGTGTCCTGCCTTTGATGCTTATGATTAGCCAAGTAATGAAGTCTCTCGTCGCGTATGGACTATTCCCACTGAGTGTAATGGCCGTGGTGTCGCTGAGAGTATTTTTGCAGTGTGGAGCTGAGCCTCGTTAATCAGTCATTGCCACCACTATTTTAATTATGGGAATCATGCCTGATAGAGCTGGAGGATAATTACTCACCAGGCTGGATGGGGAAGATTGGCCCTCAGGGAGGTAAATGAGTTGGGCCCCAGGAGGCCCAAGTGATGTGCCTCCATCCTGCTGTCCCCTTTGCCGTGCTGAGGAGAGATCGGAGCTGAGCCACAGGGGGAATCCTCCCTTTTTCTCCACATTGACTGCTCCCTCGTTCTGGCTCCTACTTGAGGATGACATGTCCTTTCCCCATGTTGGCCCCCTGCCAGGATTGGAGACTCAGATGGGCACTGGAGAGGGCCTTCAGAGGAAGAAGGGCAGATTATGGTGGAAAGAGTAGCAGCATGGCCTAGTGGATCATCATCATCATCAATTGTATTTATTGAGCGCTTACTATGTGCAGAGCACTGTACTAAACGCTTGGGAAGTACAAATTGGCAACATATAGAGACAGTCCCTACCCAACCGTGGGCCATGGGCCTGGGAATCAGCAGGACATGGCTTCTAATCATGCTCACCTTTAAAGAAGCAGCAGGGCTTAGTGGCAAGAGCACGGGTTTAGGAGTCAGAGGTCGGAGGTTCTAATCCCGGCTCTTCCACTTAGCTGTGTGACTTTGGGCAAGTCACTCAACTTCTCTGTGCCTCAATTACCTCATCTGTAAAATGGGGATTAAGACTGTAAGCCCCAGGTGGGACAACCTGATTACATTGTTTCTACCCCAGAGTTTAGAATGGTGCTTGTCACATAGTAAGTGCTTATTAATAATAATAATAGTATTTGTTAAGCTCTTATAATTAATAATAATAATGGTATTTGTTAAGTGCTTACTATGTGCCAAGCACTGTTCTAAGCACTGGGGTAGATACAAGGTAATCAGGTTGTCCCGCCTGGGGTTCACAGTCTTAATTCCCATTTTACAGATGAGGTAACAGGCACAGAGAAGTTAAGTGACTTGCCCAAAATCACACAGCTGATATGTACATAAGTACTGTGTAGAAAAGTCTACATAAGTTACCTCATCTGTAAAATGTGATTAAGACTGTGAGCCCCATGTAGGAAAAGGACTGTGTCCAACCTAATTAGCACGCATCTACCTAGTGCTTGGCATATAGTAAGTGTCTAACAAATACCATAAAAAAATAAGAATACCAACTAGGAACTGGTTCTAATCCCAGTTTCACCACTTGCCTGCTGCGAGACTTAGGGAAAGACGCTTAACCTCCCTATGCCTCAGTTTCCCAACTACAAAATTGAGATAATAATACCTGCCTTTCCCTACCTCACAGGTATGTTGTGAGGACCAAAACTACTTAAGTTGCCTGAAAGTGATTTGGGAATAAAAGCATTATGTAAAATCAAGGTATTTATTAATTGAGTCTAAACCACTTTCCTTAAGGGTAAAGGTGAAGCAAACAGGAGGTGAGGGTGGGAGACTTCAGGGGACAGGTGGCTTCAGGGGACACTGTGGTCTGGGCAGTTCTATTTTCCACTACACAAGCACAGCCTGGCACCTGTGCCCTTGCAGCAGGCGGGCTACCATCCGCCTCTTCACCCTATGGATAATTCAGGAGCAATGAATAATTCATAGACTATAAAGCTGCACTTACTTTTGTTTATTTAAATGGCCAGGCAGAAAGAGGGACCAGGCAAGAGGCTCCAGCTTTCGCCTTCCCAGCTGCTCACCTGACAGGGTTTGGAGGGGGAGCACTGGGGGTCCAGTGAGCTGGGCTTCTTCATAGGTCTTGGAAAAGAAGTTTTGCTGTTCCTCTGCAGTACTCTGTTTCTGCAGGAGGTAGAGCACTGTGGTTGTGGTGGCTGGAACAGCATTGTAAGAAGTCTTGGGCATAGCTCCCTCTGGTTTGAGATGTGGAGTGTAACTTGGAGTTTCCTACCTCCCTCCACCCTATACCGAGGCTCTGCATGATCCAGGACAGTGGAATCAAAGATAACGTGGAAAATGGAAAACCACAGATAACCTTCAGACTCCCATTTCAGCTCTCCTTCCAAAGTGATGAAGAAGTAGCAAAATTGTCCAGCCTTGGTTTGGCCTTTAATGCCCCCTGCTAATCAACAGGGTAGAGTCCAAAACCAGGGCAGCAAGAGAGAGAAGTAGAAGCCAGGCACCCGGAGAAGCCACAGGTGGCACAATCAGTTCCTGGAAAATAAACAGTTGATTCTGCGGAGCTCAAATCCACCTGAAGCCTGTCTAGAATACCCACTTTTGGGAGCCTTTCCTTCCCTTCTCCCACGGACAGAGATGACTTTCAATAGCCAGCGAGAAGCAGTGTGGTCCTAGTGGATACAGTGTGGGCCTGGGAGTCAGAAGGACCTGGTTTCTAATCCCAGTTCTGCCATTTGTCTGCTGTGTGACTTTGGGCAAGTCACTTAACTTCTCTGTGCCTCAGTTCCCTCATCTGTAAAATGGGGATGAAGACTGTGAGCCCCCCGTAGGACAACCTGATCACCTTGTAACTTCCCCAGTGCTTAGAACAGTGGTTTGCACATAGTAAGCACTTAATAAATGCCATTATTTATTATGAGAAGCAGCGTGGCTCAGTGGAAAGAGCCCGGGCTTTGGAGTCAGAGGTCATGGGTTCAAATCCCAGCTCCAGCAATTGTCAGCTGTGTGACTATGGGCAAGTCACTTCACTTCTCTGTGCCTCAGTTACCTCATCTCTAAAATGGGGATTAAGAATGTGAGCCCCCCGTGGGACAACCTGATCACCTTATAACCTCCCCAGCACTTAGAACAGTGCTTTGCACATAGTAAGCACTTAATAAATGCCATTATTATTATTATCTAACCTCTCTGCGCCTTTGTTACTTCATCTGCAAAATGGGGATTAAGACTGTGAGCCCCATGTGGGTCAGAGACTGTGTCCAACCCGATTTGCTTGTATCCACCCCAGGGCTAAGTACCGTATCTGGCACATGGTAAGTGCTTAACAAATACCACAATTATTATTAGTATTGTTAAGAATGGCAGGTGCCATTTGAGACTACTATGCTAAGTAGTAATACAACCCCTGAGCAAAAAGCACATCTCCTCTAAGAGACCTTCCCCGTCTAAGCCCTCATTTCCTCTTCTCCCACTCCCTTCTCCTTTGCCCTTGTATTTGGATTTGCACCTTTTATTCACCCTTCCCTCAGCCCCACAACATTTAGGTACATATCTGTAATTTATTTATTTATAATAATGTCTGTCTCTCCCATTAGACTATAAGCTCCTTTTGATCAGGAAAAGTGTCTACAAACTGTTATAATAATAATGATGACATTTGTTAAGCACTTACTATATGCAAAGCACTGTTCTAAGCACTGGATATATTGTACTCTCCCAAGCATTTAGCATAGCACGCTGCACATAGTAAGCATATAATGATTGATTAATTGCCAGAGAAGTGTGTGGCCCTGCTCGCTGCTTCCAAACAGAAAGCACTTACTTTCATGGTCTATGAGCTAAGCTCATTTCTAAGAAGAGACCCAAGTGAGCCCCTGACCCTGAGGTGGAGAAGGGTCAAGCTGCTCTGGTGGAAGGCTCTCTGAGTGCTTTCATATTTTCTGATCCTGAAGACCCCATAACCACTGTGCTGTAGGGTCTTGTTGTCTGCAGCAAGCCAGCTGTGTGTGGCTGTGGAAACTGCATGATCTTTCTCTAAATTATTAATCAAATGTTCTGCACCTTCCCTCTTCCACTCTCCCAGCCTCCCCGCATCCTCACAAAGGACCAGCGCCTAGGGTTTTTTCTTGCTTTGCCTTTTTTTTTCCCCCAGTACAGGAGGCTTTCTGCTGACTTCTCAAGTTCTAAGATATTAGCTTCTTTTTGGGGTGGGAATTTGTCTTCCAGCCAGAGAGAGGCTCTTGAGTGGCTTTGAGTGGAATTTTGAGTGTCTCAGCGTAGTGGAGCAGATACAATACTTCGCTGAACTGTGGCAGAGGAGTGGCTGGGGGTTGAGCCAAACTGTGGCATGGCCTAGTGGAAAGAGCACAGGTCTGGGAGTCAAAAGGAACTGAGTTCTAATACCAGCTCCTCCACTTGTCCGCTGTGTGACCTTGGGCAAGTCACTTAACTTCTCTCTGCATTAGTTCCCTCATCTATAAAATGGGCATTTAGATTTGTGAGCCCCATGTGGGACATGGACCGTGTCCAACCTGATCAGCTTGTATCTAAGCTACAAGCTTGTATGAAGCAGTGTGGCTTAGTGGAAAGAGCACAGGCTTTGGAGTCAGAGGTCATGGGTTCAAATTCCAGCTCCGGCAGCTGTCAGCTGTGTGACTTTGGGCAAGTCACTTAACTTCTCTGTGCCTCAGTTACGTCATCTGTAAAATGGTGATGAAGACTGTGAGCCTCCAGTGGGGCAACCTGATCACCTTGTAACCTCTCCAGCGCTTAGAACAGTGCTTTGCACATAGTAAGTGCTTAATAAAAGCCATCATCATTATTATTATTATCTACCTCTGCTCTTAGAACAGTGGTTAGCATATAGTAAGAGCTTAACAAATACCATTTTCAAAAGAAAGGAAAAAGCAACCCAATGGAAGCAATCCAGCATAAGAACAAGCAGGGCTAATCACAAATACAGCCCTCCAAAACTCCGGAGGAGGCAAGTCACAGTAGACTAGACGCTGAGTACAAATCAGCAACATGACCTCGAGGATAGAGCTTGGATCTGGGAGTCAGAAGAATGTGGGTTCTAACCCCGGCTCTGTTACTTGTCTGCTGTATGGCTCTGAGCAAGTCACTTAACTTCTCTGTGCCTCAATTACCTCTTCTGTAAAATGGAGATTAAGACTGTGAGCCCCATGTGGTACAGAGATTGTGTCCAACTTGATTAGCTTGTATCTACCCCAGCCCTTAGAACAGTGCTTTGCACATAGTATGCACTTAGCTAATACTATTATTATTATTATCAGCAGCCCTGTACCATTATTTGAAAATCCAATGTGGTTCCAGCTCTGGTGGCCCTGGGATTTATCAGCAGAATAATGACTTGCAAGAGTCAGGAAGTAATCCTTCCTCTGCATTCTGCTCTGGTCAGGCACAGTGTTCAGCTTTTGTCCTCAAATGTAAAATTAATTTGGAGGAAATGGAGATGATCCAGGGAAGAATGACAAAAACCAATAAAAAGAAAGAAAAGAAATGAAGATGACCCTGAGAAGAGTGACAGTAATGAGTAAAAGGAAAGAAAACAGGTCATATGAAGGAAGCCAAAACAGGAACTGTGGTGGGGTGGGGGGGGGGGGGGGGGGGGATTTCATCTAGAGAAGAGGAAGCTGAAGGGGACTTCAAGTCTTTGAAGAGTTTTTACAGGAGGATGCTGACTAGTTTTTCTGTGAGTGCTGAACACCAGACAAGAAAAAAATGGACTGAAGTAAAGCGGGAGAGATTTTGATAGGATTTAGGAACAATTTCCTTACTGTCGAAGGAGATAATACTGGAATGAGTTACTAGAGGAGGTCTTTATGTCCGAAGATCTTGAGGAAAGAACGGATACCCATCTCAATTGTATTTCAATCGTATTTATTGAGCACTTACTTTGTGCAAAGAATTTATGCTGGATGGCTCAGCATTCTCCTACTTAATGAAAGGGGTCTGGGACAGAGGACTTCTCCAGATTCATTCCAGCCAAAATTCTAGGATTTCATGAAACCCCTGTCTCTCAGCTCTCTGGTTATTGATTTGCTGTGTGACCAAGGGTAGGTTGCAGAACCTATCTGGGCTTTCATTGGGAAAAGTGCCGAAAGCAGCATGGCCTAGTGGAAAGAGCACAGGCCTGAACGTCAGACGCTTCAGTGTGGGTGTGCTCAGGAATATCTTCTGAGTGGGCAGAAGGCAGGTTTGAGATGTTAGGGGAATTTTCTGAAACAGTGAGAAGGTGTTGTTGCTGGGCTCTAGATATGAGGGCTGTGTTTGCACATTTAGGTCAGCTTCATTTGGTTCTAGACAACCAGCCAGGCCCCCGAGCCTGCTGGTGGGACCCATTCAGGGATTGAAAAGTCTCTCTACAGGCTCTAATCCCAGCACCACCATTTACCTGCTGTGTGATGTTAATTGGAAAAGTCACTTCACTTCTCTGTACCTCAGTTTCCTCAACTGTAAAATGGGGATTCACTACCCATTCTTCTACCTACGGGAAGGGACAGAGATTGTGTCTGACTTGGTTAACTTGAATCTAAACCACTGATTAGAACAGTGCTTGACACATTGTAAATGCTTGACGAATACCAAAACAACAACAAAAAAATGACCTTCAGGGGTTTGGGGAGAGCCTCTCTGTATCCAGCCCTTTAAATGTCATTCATTCATTCATTCAATTGTATTTATTGAGTGCTTACTGTGTGCAGAGCACTGGACTAAGTGCTTGGGAAGTACAAATCGGCAACATATAGAGACGGTCCCTACCCAACAACAGGCTCACAGTCTAGAAGATGGGCTCACAGTCATTCATTCATTCATTCATTCATTCATTCATTCATTCATTCATTTAATTATATTTATTGAGTGCTTATTATGTGCAGAGCACTGTACTAAGCACTTGGGAGAGTATGATATAACAATGCACAGACAGATTCCCTGCCCATAACGGCCATGTACAGGAGAAAGAAAAGGAAGAAGAGGCTCTATTCATGAATACTAGCTGGAGATTTAAAGAGCCAAGACCGTGGCCTCTGCCAAGCCACCGGTCAGCCTCTTGTCCAGTTACTTTCTCCACTGGGGTCCAGGTGGCATACCCCCAATGCGGAAATAACGAGAAACACTGGACTTGTTGTTGGCTCTCCTCCCCCCACCAAGTGCAACTATTTATCTTTCTGGGAAGTGTTTACACAGTCGCTCTGAAGAGCCTGAGGGTCTGGAAAACTGAGTCTCCTAAATCTTTTGGAAAAAAGCGTTTCCTACCCCGAGGGCACATTTATTTATGTATCTGGACAAGAATCAGTCTCTGCCCTGACCCCAGGACCAGGGCCCAGGTTCCCTGGGGTAAACCACCAGAAGGAAGCTCTTTTCAGAAATGTGTTTGCAACATGTAGGCATCTCCTTCCTCCCCCAAGTCCAGGCCACGATTGAGAACTCAAAACTCATCACTTTGTCATGTAGTCACCAGAGCCCACTTCACTGTGTGGGTGTGATCAGGAAATACGTTCTGAGTGAGCAGAAGGCAGGCTTGAGGTGTTAGGGGGATTTTCTAGAGTGATGAGAGAGCATTGTTGCTGGTCTCTAGATCTGTGGGCTGTGTTTGCATGTTTAGGTCAGCTTCATTTGGATCGAGACAATCAGCCAGGCCCCAGAGCCTGCTGATGGGCCCCATGCAGGGATTGAAAAGTCTCTCTACAGGCTCTAAGTCCGTGCAGCAGTCACTGCTCTTCCATAAACCTTCCTCCTGAGTGAGTAATTATCCTCCACTATGTGTCTTTATATTGCATACATGTGACCTCCTGTTCCCTGCTGGGAAGATCCATGTCTCCTAGGTTCAACATGGGGGAAGTGCCAGGAAAAACAACCTAGGGCAGGAAAACAAAGTTACTGGGCTGTGCTGCTGGAGGGAGATTTGTCTGGGAGATCAGTGACCCTGGAAGCAAGAGATCAGGCCGTCCCTTGCTCCCTTTATCACAGGGTGATGTGAGTGGAGCTTGGGGGCTGAGTGGGGAGTGGGGGCCAATTCTTGGCTTATGTGGCTGCTGAAATGTTTGGCTTTTGTGGTTTTATTTTAATGAAAGGCAGAAGGACGTTGGTCTCCAGGAAACGGGGAGAAGCAGAGGGAGGGGGGCAAGTGGGGATCCTTCAAGACAATCCCATGAAAAGAGGCAAGTGTTCATTCCTACCTATGAAAAGGGGCTGCTTGGATTCTGGACAGACCTGGCCTGCCACTGGGGCACAGACAGCTGGGGGAATCAAATGAAGATACACAAGTTGCATAGAGACTTGCAGTGGGTGCTAAAGTGGGGTAAAACTTTCTCTCTTTCTTTGATCCTCACTATAGAACCTTTGGTCAACACTGGCCTGCTCCTGACTGAGTAGCAAAATTGAAATTCCTGTGCATTATCAGTGCATTCTTAATAGGTTGACACAGACCTACTGCATCCTGAGGTCAATTAAACTGCAAGAACTCTGGAGTTCAGTAAAGGGAACAAATTGCAGTTAAAATAATTTCAAGTGGACATCTGGAAGAACTTACTTTTTTTGTGACAGTGGAGAGAAATGAATGGGTGATGGAATCAATCAAACAATAGTATTTATTGAATGATTACTGTGTGCAGAACACTGTACTTAGATCTTGGGAGAGTATAATATAACAATATAACATAGTTGGCAGACAGATTTCTTGCCCACAATAAGTTTACAGCCTAGAGGGGGAGACAGACATTAATATAAATGAATAAATTACGGATATGTATGTGAGTGCTGTGGGGCTGAGGGAAGAGCCAGGAGAGTCTCTATGCAAAGGACTCCACTGGAATGAACTGGATTGGCTTAGACTTGGATGACTCTGGGGGGCCCATTAGCTAAAGAAAGAAACGAGCATTAAGGTTTCACAGCCACCTATAACGCCACGGTTTCTGTTTTAAAACTGGACCAAAGTCTGAAGATCTCTGGCTTTTGACTGATTGGCTGATAAAGTACAGTGTTGAGGAGGCTGGACTGAAAATCCTGTGGATTGGAAGGATTATTCAAAGGGGGCCTAGCTCACCACGTGCATTAATAACCCTAATAATCATTCGATCAATCGATCATATTTATTGAGCATTTACTTTGTGCAGAGCACTGTACTTAGTGCTTGGGAAAGTACAGTATAATAGAGTTGGTAGACAGGGTTCCTACCCACAATAAATTCACAGTCTACAAGGAAAGACAGACATTACAATCAATTACTGATGGGAGAAACAACAGTATAAGAATATGCACGTAAATTTTGCGGTGTTGTGATGAGTGTCAAAAGGCTTCATTCATTCATTCAATTGTATTTATTGAGCACTAACTGTGTGCAGAGCACTGTACTAAGCGTTTGGGAAGTACAAGTTGGCAACATATAGAGATGGTCCCTACCCAACAAGGGGCTCACAGTCTAGAAGGGGGAGACAGTCAACAAAACAAAACATGTGGACAGGTGTCAAGTCATCAGAGTAAATAGAAGTAAAGCCAGATGCACACCATTAGCAAAATAAATAGAATAGTAAATATGTGCAAGTAAAATAAATACAGTAATAAATCTGTATAAACATATATACAGGTGCTGTTGTGGGGGAAGTAGTTAGGGCGGGGGGATGGGGAGGAGGAGAGGAAAAAGGGGGCTCAGTCTGGGAAGGCCTCCTGGAGGAGGTGAGTTCTCAGTAGGGTTACGGAGCCAAGTTGATAGGCTACGCAGAGGGGAGGGTGAATGGGGAAGTGAAGAGAATGTTCCAAATTGCTCCTTTGTGGATTGGGTGACAAGTGGGCCGCTTTAAGTGAGGACTAGGCTCTGGGGATGTGGAAATGGAAGTGGGAAGGAGGAAGGGAGAGTGACACTTTTTATTATAAGAAGGTCTTTAAGGCAATGAAAAATGTGTGTATTTTTTTTTCAGAAGGCTCATGGCTTTATTACTCCTTTGCCGGTCCATAACTTTTTCAGTCCTCTGACCGTCTCCCCTCCCTTTACCCTATCCACTGCCCTCTTAGAGCTGTGCAGCAGTGAAAGAATGTTTTACTTTCATTCATTTTACTTTCATGCAGCGGTGAAAGCAAAACATTCTTCCTACCCAAATAATAATAATTATGGTATTTGTTAAGCACTTACTATGTGCGGGCACTGTACTAAGCGCCAGGGTGGCAACAAGCAAATTAGGTTGGACAGTAAGCACTCAATAAATATGATTGAATGAATGAATGAATGGATGACACAGTCCCCGTTCCACATGAGGCTCGTAGTCTCAATCCCCATTTTACAGATGAGGGAACTGAGGCACAGGGAAGTTAAGTGACTTGCTCAAGGTCACATAGGAGGCAAGTGGCAGAGCCGGGATTAGAACCCATGACCTTCTGACTCCCAGGCCCATGCTGTATCCACTGTGCCCCAAATGACAAGGAAATGTTGTGGCGGGGGGACAAAACTGGGTGGGAGGGAGAACATAATAATAATGTTAGCATTTGTCCAGCATTTAGAACAGTGCTTGGCACATAGTAAGCGCTTAACAAATACTATTATTATTATTATTATTATTATTATTATTAAGTGCTTACTATGTGTCACACACTGTTCTAAGCACTGGGGGAGAGAGAAGTTAATCAGGTTGTCCCACATAGGGCTCACAGTCTTAGTACCCATTTTACAGATGAGGTAACTGAGGCACAGAGAAGTTAAGTGACTTGCCCAAAGTGACACAGCTGGCAAGTGGCCGAGCCGGGATTAGAACCCACGACCTCTGACTCCCAAGCCTGTGCTCTCGCCACTAAGCCACACTGTAGCAAATGGCTGCAGTGAACCAATACTGCACCAAGTTGGGGGATGAATTTAGGCAAATCCCTTCCCTTGTCTCCATCACCCTTGAGAAGCAGCATGGCCTAGTGGAAAGAACATAGGCCTGGGAGTCAGAGGGCCTGAGTTCTAATTCTGGCTCTTCCACCTGCCTGCTCTTTGTGACCTTACTTAACCTCTCTGGGCCTCACTGTCCTCATTTGTAAAATGAGGATTCAATTCCTATTCCCTCTGCTGCTTAGTCAGTCAGTCAGTCAGTCAATGGTATTTACTGAGTGCTTACTGTGTGCAGAACACTGAATTAAGCACTTGGAAGAGTATAACAGACACATTCTCTGCCCTCAATGAGCTTACAGTC